>NC_090436.1:492994182-493297213 GCF_031143425.1 Pleurodeles waltl
ACCTGGGTTTTTTAGATGTGGAAAATGCAAGGCATGTGTTCACAACTCCAGCAGGAAGATTTTTACATTACCCGCAGGTAGGAAAGTCGAAATCCGGAAATGCATTAACTGTAACAGTGATTATGTTGTGTATATTTTGGTTTGTGTATGCGGACTCCAGTATATTGGGAGCACATTTTTTCCTGCATGTTCTTTCACATTTATGTGAGGTATGCCCATTGCAGCATTTGGCATATTTGGGATGCTTAAACACATCATATTGTGTTCAAGGTATTACCTTACAGGGTCACATTGCATTTACTTGCTGTCACAAGATTTTTTAAGTTTATGAGCATATGGTATTGAAGTTTATTGGGCCTGATTTAGCCACTTAGCTGAGATACTACATAGGAGCTGTGTTTTTCTTTATTGAACCATGGGACATGATAGCTTTCCATTCTAGAGCGCAATAGGCAGCATGTGCGCTCATGGCGGTGTGATTTTAGAATACTTCAGTCTTGGATTTTTATTTTGATACTGTGGTCCACCCTTAATTTCAAGTGATGATGTTTGGATGAGTAATGATTGGAGCACTATTATAAGTACTGATGGGAATTGCAGCCTCGCATTTGACCTTCACGTACAGATTAACGCTTCTTGCATTTCTCATATTTTGTATAACCAATAATATTTTTCATGCCCTAAGGTAACTATAACTAATACCCACTTCATGCAGAGTTTTTTTGCCATAGATTTTTCTTCAAATATTACATTGACATTATCAATGATGTCATGAGTGCTGTAATTTGTGAGGTAATTAGCAGTGCATGGCAGGGCACGATTTCTAGTTAACTTAGGGCACTAGTTGTAGTTACCTGAGGTAACTCTAACTATAATAGGTGAATTTCTATGGTTTTGCATGTTTAAAATGTGAGCCTAACTGTAATGTCCCTCTAACCTTTGGTTTTTACAGTGAATTTCTATGTTTTTAAAATTATATTTTCTAACTAAAACATCCCTGTGACCTTTGGGGTTTTTCTGTAAATTTCTATGTTTTTTTAACGTATAGTAGTTTTCAGCACTATATGTTAATCCAACCACCAAGGTGCACGGCCTTTGGCTGTGCGTTGCAGCAGTTGGCCACAGGGCCTGTCTCTCTGGGTGTGAGAATTGGTACAAGAGGCTGTATTTGGGAGTGAGAGTGGCTGTGAGAGTCTCTGTCTAGGTGTGAGAGTACGTGCATCAGTATCTTAGTGGGTGTGTCAGTGTCTGTGCAGGTCTATGAGTGGGCGCATGAGGGTGCCATTGGGTCTGTGAGTAGGTGTGTGAGAGTCTGAGTGAGTCTGTGAGTAGGTACATGAGGGTCTGAGTGGGGCTGCAAATAGGTGCACAAGGGTATGAGTGGGTCTGTGAGCGGGCATGTGAGTGTCTGAGTGGGTGTGTGAGTGGGAGAAAGAGATTGTAAGAGAGAGAAAGAGAGAAAGAGAGGGAGAGAGAGAGAGAAAGATTTTTTTTGGCTTTGAAGGATGATTTACTTAGAATTAGATATTTCTGGACAAATTGAAAAGAAAAATGTACTTCTCAATTGAAAAGTGCGACACTAGCTTTCAGTATGAGAATTAAACTTTTGAAGTTTAAAAATAAATTAAAGGAGGCAAATGATCATGGGCATGCCTGGAGTAGAACTTTCACCTTTCATTGTGAGGTTCTGTGACCTTCACCATTAGACCAGCATTTTTTTTCTCAAGTTTGCCCTTTACAGGCTATCTAAGACCGCAGAGCAATCTCAATGCCTCAACAGTGGTCCCAGCTGATTGTTTTTTTCTCTTCATTTTGTGCCCTTTACGGGGTATCTGGGACTATAGGGGGAGCCTGTGGCTTCCATCTCCTGCAGGAGCTGGCATTGCTCCAGCAAGCAAGCAAGGAGCTGCTTTTAATATCAGATACCTGCTTGCTGGAGCAATGTTTTCACCTGTCTTCCCTGTATGCATATCGGCCTGCAGGTAAGACAGATGAAAACTAAGGACATGTCTGACAGATACCGCTGTCAGAAAGCGGAGTTATGTTTGCCTATGCTTGGTGGGAGCTGTCAGCTCCCACAAAGCAAAAGCAAACAGCATTGTCCCAGGCGTGGGCACCCCAGGACATACAAGAGCCAGCCCTGGGGGGTCATTCATCAGTGTCTTATTGAGTGGAGCCATGCGGCCCCCGCAAATGTGAAAATAGCCCCAGTGAGGTGGTATTCCCCAGGGCCTGGGGGTCCAAAACAGACCCCTTTTACATTTTTTACTATTTGCCCTGGGGAGGAGGTGATCCCAGGACTGTGGGGGTCCGTGCACTCTTGCACCATATTAGTTAAAAGCCCCGGGGAGGTGGTGATCCCTGGGGCTGCAAGAGGGCCATGTGGCAGAGAGTGCAGTAATGCAGAGTGGTGCAGTGTCATAGTAGTAGCAGAGTAGACTCATGTGGCATAGAGTGCAGTGGCAAAATTTGGTGCAGAGTGGAGTATTGTAGAGTGGTGCAATGCAGAGTAGAATATAGTGCCTAGAGTGCAGTGGTATAGAGTGCAGTGGCATAAAATGCAGTAGTACAGAGGAGAGTGGTGTAGGGTTCAGTGTTGAAGAGTAGAGTGTCAGTGCAGTGGGGTAGAGTGGTACAGAGAACAGTTGCATAGAGTACAGTGGTGCAGAGTAAAGGGCAGTGGCATACAGTGCAGTTGTTTTGAGTGCACTGGTGTAGAGTGCAGTGGCATAGTGTGGCATGAGGCAGAGTAGAGTGTCATAGAGTGCAGTGGAATAGAGTGTATTGGTGTAGAATGTAGTAGTACAGAGTAGAGTGGTATATAGTGGCGGCCAGTGCAGTGTTGCAGAGTAGAGTGTCAGTGTGCAGTGGTGTAGAGTGCATTGAACTAGAGTGCAGTGGCGTAGAATAGATTGTTTCAGAGTAGAGTTCAGATGCATACAACAGAGAGGTGCAGGGTAGAGTGATGTGGCATAGAATGCAGTGGCATAAAGTAGATTGTTTCACAATAGAGTGAAGTGGCTTAGAGTGGAGAGGTGCTGGGTAGAGTGGAGTTACATAGAGTGGCATAGATGTGATGGCATAGAGTAAAGTGGTGTAGAGTGCCATTGCATAGAGTGCAGAGTTCCAGAGTAGATTAGAGTGACGTACATTCTATTGATGTAGAGTGCAGGGGTATAGAGTTGAGTGTTACACAGTAAAGTGCACTAGAATAAAGTGTATTAGCTTAGAGTGCAGTGGCGTACAGTACAGTGTTACAGAGTGGCATGGAGTGGAGTTGTGCAGACTAGATTGGTGTTGCCTAGACTGGAGTGGTATAGCGTGCAGAGGAGCATGGCGCAGTTGTGCAGAGAGGAGTAAAGTGCAGTAGCAAAGTGTAGAGTGGTACAGAGTAGAGTAGAGAGGCATAGTGTGAAGTAGCATAGAGTGCAGTGGCATAATGTGGAGTGGTTCAGAATGGAGAAGAGTGCAGTGCTGTGGCATGGAGTCTGCCACAAGGGTTTGGAAATTTAGTAAGTCGCCGTCCAGAAACAAATCACCCAATTTTAAGATACCTGCAGCATGCCACTGATGGAGTTGCTCTGAGCACAGCCGTCCTGTGCGAGTGGGAAGGCTTAGCGGAGGTAGTGCAGGAGCATAGGGTTTCTTCGTGTCAGAGAGTTTACAGGCTCTAGCAATGCAAGAGAAATCTGTGCATGGTACCCCGGATGGTGATCCGTAGAATGGTCAGTAGGAAACAATGAGCAGTGCATTATGCCGTCCTCAAAAGTCTTTATTGGTAAACCCCATCTCATGCATGGAGGTGGGCAGAAAGCCAGCAAACCACCCATTGGACCCGTACAGCTGAATAATGGCATTCTAAGTCCAGAAGACCTAATCCACCCGCAGTCACGGGTAGCTTTAGAGTGGAAAGAGCTACCCGACAGCACCGCAGTGACCAAATCAGATGTGCGTCATGTCTGAAGAAGGAATGAAGGATGAGCAGGGGAAGGTTTGCTAAATAATACTGTCATTGGGGTAGCACACCATCTTCACTAGTGCCACGTGGCCCACTACAGAAAGCAGAAGAGAAGACCAAAAAGCAAACTGGGCTTGGAGGGGCTTGCATCCTGCAAATCAGTGGGAGAATGGTAAATACTATTCACTGGGTATCAAAAGGTAACTGGTTCCCAGTTCAATCTGAGATCTAATTGTATATAAAGGGGAAAACAGTGCCATGTGTTAAAGAAACACTAATTAAATTTTTAAAAGTTTACATTTTGTTTGTGCAATTTACATTGCAAATATTTTGAAGAGTCTATGTGTACTTGACACTTAGGGATAACCCAGATCACTAGTTTGGCTTTTGCTCAATTTCAAAACCAGTTAAAGACATGGGCAAAACGGGCAATTGCCTTGCACAACCTTGCAAGGGGTCTGGCCACTGCTCACCCTTCACAAGCACAAACAGCAGACCATTGCACCAGAAGAGTTTGCCAAGGTGGATGGATGTTGCTTGTTCAACTACTTGACAGTGCCTTTTCTGTTTCTCTCCTGTGTGCAAAGACAACTCCCCAGTACCCAATACCTTCCGATAATCTTGGCGGACCCATTTTGTCTGATTTTAGGAATTGTCCCAACTTGTTCTCCTCTTCCTCATTTAACCAGTTTTTAGCAACCAGCCTTTGAATCACTTGCTGTGGATCTCCCATTTGATCTCAATTTCAATATCTTTGATTGGTAGTCCGGGCTCCCATTTCTGAGATAAATGTAGAGTTGTGGGTACCTCACATCCTGACATTAAGTGAGAGACTGTCACCCACACCATCTGCCCTGCCTTCTTACATTTTTTTTAGGTTGATAGTCCATGGGCGGTTGGGGTAAGCCAGATGTTTTTGTTCAATTTGTTTAAACTAGCATAAGGTTAATTACCTTGATGTTTCCCAAACTGTTTGCCAGGGGGTTTAAAATGTTCAGAAACATAATCAAAATGTTGCTGTTGCATTAATTTACTACTGAACAAGGATGTAATGTGACATCTGAATGTAGCATACCAGGAGGCAGTCACAAAAAGACCACAGTGAATAAATAGTGACATATTAAAAAAGAGTAAATACATGCACTGACATCAAAGTGAGGCATGGCCTCTCATGCATGTGTCTGTAAAACTGACGTTTGTTCTTGAATTTCTGTCCAAAATTTTGACCCTTTGTCCTGAATTTTTTTACAGTCCTGTCCAGAATGTGCCTCGATGCCTGGTGGTCACCCTAGAGGGAGTACAGGGGAGCGAGCTTTGTATGTGTGTGATACACCCCCAAGACGCTTTTTCATGTGGAAAGGTGGGGAGGCAGCTTTTCTCACGGTGGCCGTCTGTAGGGTTTGTTGATTGGTGGAGTTTAAATTACCTTGTGAAATATTTGGGACTCGTACCCAAGCATCTCTGTGCGTAATGCACAGGACTATCAACTATGAACGCTCATGTGAGGTGATCCATTTCATCACTGTAAAATGCCAGTTACTAACTTACTGGCTTGTCAAATGTGTGCATGTGTTTGAAAGGAGTGGTGAGTGAGCGAGAGCAGGAACAAGTCAAAGGCTCGGAGAAAGTACGAATGATTGAGTTTATGGATGAGTTTCTTGAGTAACTGGGTATCATAAGTAACTGAGTGTATGGATGAATGAGTTAGTAAATGCATGGAAACTGTACTGCAAGGATCGTTGAGGAGATTGCATGCACTAATGGCTGCAGTGATGGACAAATTAGCATGTTTATAAGTAATGTACTAGATCACCCATCCATATAGTCTTCATTCTTCCATCCACTAAATCTTAGTCACATTATCTACTCTTCCATCCACTTAAAGATGCCAATCAGTGAAGAAGCAGTTCCACTTACAAAAAGCAGTCCTATTGGCTTTGCCAATGCTTGTTAAATAATGGTAGAAAAATGTTTCGGATGTGGCAATAAAACATTGTGTTATAAGTGTAGCAGTTGCTAAAATGCAGTCTAAAATGCAGGCATAGCTCTTAAAGTACAACAGTATCCGTCTTTAAACGGATCACAACATAGTGGACAACAGACCGGATACATGAGCCACGCAGTATTTACGAATTAGGATGATATAATGCCTCAAAGTAGATACTTTGTTGGAGCCGTTGTCAGCACACAATGCTCACATCGTATCTGCACATATGAATGGGAACAACACTTTCTTGTGAAAATGAGACACACATCCTGTGTGTGCGAGTGGCATCGTGTGTGCGCGTCGTCGCTAGTTACTAAGGTTGTGCATTTCTGAATAGAATTTGTGAAATGACATTTTTCTACTGGCCAGCCAAATTTGATGAAATAGCCCTTTTGTTTTTTTGAAAATTGCGGCATGTACCACCTCTGGAGGAAGAGATCACAAAGGTCTGAGCTGAATGCTATTTTTTTAACCAATTTCTTCCATTTATTTCACGCGATTTATGTACGTTTCAAGAAGGTGTTTTTTTTCAAATAGATTTGCTGTTGCGTGGTTTAAATGTTATAAAGCATCACGCTTTACTGCAGCATTATGTGAAAGGTTGGCGGAAAGGAACAATTACTTCATTTCTTGTTGACAGCTCTCAATGTGTAGCTTTGAAATCTTTAATGTCCGTTTTTTAAGTGATTGTGGAATCCCTGAAGGGTAAGAATTGAGCCCTGTTGGTAGTCGACCTCTATGTAGTCCTCCCGGCTGCTTTGATGCGCCTACTTATTTGGTATTTTTTTCTCGTCTGCGTATGACACATAGCTGGTATCTTCCAAGGGCTATGAACAAACCTAAGGAACATCTTCTATCGTTGATAGCTTCAAGATGACTGCTAACTGCCTCCTCTCAATGCGGCCAGACCCGAGATATTGTTATTTGTCAACACTTTTTGCCGCTCTTCATGCTGGTAGCACGCGCAGGTAGGACCATCACCAGACCCAGCACTGTCTGCACACAATACTGGGACCAATCTTTAATTTCAGTGCACGCACTGAAAAATTGTCTTCCACTGGTATTTCTATGCTACAATTCCTAAAAAGCATTCGTCATTTATCACACGAACCCAAAAAGAAATAGGTGGTCCGAGCTTTAGTAATTTCTGAACTAGACTAATGTTAAGGACTAACAAAATACCTAACCATAAGGCTATAATATATTCAGAATACTGCAGCCAGCTTTGGTTTGGGGTTGGGCTAGACATAAGTCTAAAACCTTGTCTCCTTCTAAAAAATCTATGCCTTTTCAAGACCCCGTAATGTGCAATAAAACTCTCTATCACACAGTTACTGAGGCACTGTTGGAAATGGCCTTCCTGCAGGGTCCCCCCCCAAACCTTTTGCCTTCCTCCTTTTCTTTTTCTGACCTCATTTTTGCTGGCTTTAGGACTCTTCACACTTTACCACTGCTAATCAGTGCTAAGTGCATATGCTCTCTCCCTAAAACATGGTGACATTGGCTCATACCCAATTGGCATATCTAATTTACTTGTAAGTCCTTAGCAAAGTGCACTACATGTGCCATGGACCTGTAAATTAAATACTACTAGTGGGCCTGCAGCACTGGTTGTGCCAGCCACATAAGTAGCCCTTAACCATGTCTCAGGCCTGCCACTGGAAGGCCTGTGTGCACAGTTTCACTGCCACTTCGACTGGGCATTTAAAAGTACTTGCCAAGCTTTAAACACCCCTTTTTCTACATATAAGTCACCCCTAAGGTAGGCCCCAGTTACCCCATAGAGCAGGGTGCTATGTAAATAAAAGGCAGGACATGTACCTGTGTAGTTTATATGTCCTGGTAGTGTAAACCTCCTAAATTCGTTTTCCACTACTGTGAGGCCAGCTCCTTTCATATGATAGCATTAGGGCTACCCTCATATACTTTTTGAGTAGTATGGCCAGAATGGTAATACAAAATCTTGCTGACTGACTGGTGAAATTGAATTTAATAGTACTATTTGAGAAATGCCACTTTTAGAAAGTGAGCATTTCTCTGCACTTAAATCCTTCTGTGCCTTGCAATCCACGTCTGGCTGGGTTAGTTGACAGCTCCCTTGTGCATTTAACTCAGGTAACCCCAAACACAGGATGCTCAGTCACACCTGCACACACCTGCATACTGAATGGGTCTGCCTGGGCTGGGAGGGTGGAGTGCCTGACACTTACAGGTCAAAGGACAGTGGCCTGCCCTCACACAATGGACTGCCAAACCCTCTACTGAGACCCTGGCAGGCAGGATGGAACTGAAAGGGGACCTTGTGCACTTCTAAGCCAGTCTTTGGTGTCTCCCCCTCTTCAAAAGCACATTTGGGTATATAAACTCGGTCCCTGACCCTACCAATGCAGACACATCTTGACAAGATACCTCCTAGGAAAGAAACTCTGAACCAGAGCCTGCAACCTGCTAGGAGAAGCTGCCTGGCTGCCCAAAGGACTCACGTGACTTCTTTTCTGCAAAGGACTGCTGCCTTGCTGTTGAACTGCTGCCTTGCCTCCCTCTGGCTCTGCTGAGAAGTGCTCTCCAGGGGGTTGGATTGAGATTACCTCCTGTGTCCTGAAGTCTCAGGGCCAAAAAAACTTCATCTCTGCAAAGAATTCCTTGTGTGGCAAAAAATTAACGCACAGCCTGCCAGAATCGAAGCACAGCCTGCCCTGCTGTGAGAAAATCACTGCATCACCGAACCGGAACAACGCAGCTCAGCTCCTCAGGTGTGGATCGATGCTGCACCAGGGTTGTGACCTGAACTTCGACGCATGGCCCACCGGAGCGAAGCATCACGAGCCAGAACAACGCAGCCCGGCTTCCTGTGAGAGGATTCAACGCAGCACCTGCTGTGGGTCAGAAATTTCCCTGTATCGCCCACCAGATCGACGCACCCCCTATGTCTTCATCCTGCACACCCAGGATTCCTCTGCATCATCCCCAGGTCGTCCAAATACCCCGGAACCCAAAGAGGATCCAAGAGTAAATTGAAGCAAAGCCGTTGCTGCGTGGAAAAGAATCGAAGCATCGTCTGTGTGCACCCGGAGAAACCAACACACACCTCCCCTTTTTTCCATGCATCTGCTCCTCTGTGGTCCCGTGCTGATAATTTAGATGCAAACCAGGTACTTTGTGCTTGCAAAAGACACCTATTGCTTTTTAGAGACAAATGACTCTATTTATCATTACAAAAGTGATATTGCAACTTGTATTTCTCAAATTTTGATCGTTTTTGACCTTTATCTCCTCACATAAATATTCTATATTTTTCTAAACCTGTGTGGTGTATTTTTGTGGTGTTATACTGTATTATTGCATGATTTATTGCACAAATACTTTACACATTGCATTCTAGGTTAAGCCTGACTGCTCAGTGCCAAGCTACCTGAGGGTGGGAACAGGATAATTTGGATTGTGTGTGACTTACGCTGACTAGAAAGAGGGTCCTTGCTTGGGCAGGGGGTGAACTGACTGCCGACCAAAGACCCCATTTCTAACAGGTACACAATACACAAAGCCTTCTGAAGGGGTATGTTCCTGCTAGATTCTTAGGCTCTAATTCGGCCAGCCTGGTAACAGTCCTGCACTTCTCTATGGCACATTATTGTGCCCAGAGTGATTTTCCAGGCTTTGACTTGACAGTCTGGAACTCACTTCAGTCAGGTCTCAGGACTCTCCCCAATCTTTCATATTTCTGGAAATGTCTGATAGGCCTATTCACAAAGGTAAACTTTCATTGGAGTAAATACACACATGTAAGCTTTAGCCTACACTTTTTTTTAGTAACTTTACTGATTTTGGCTATTTACTATTTCCAGGCCTGTTTGACAAAGTACAAATTTTGCTTTTGTGTACATTTACTATTTTTTGCTATTCACGAATTGGGAGGCCTACCTTTATATGTTTGGAGTCTCGCCAATAAGTAAAATACTATTAGCAATAATAACAAACAATTAGTGAATTTACACAGCAGTGTAAGTTTTCTTTGTGGAAAAGGCCTGGCGAGTGGCAAGGTACTCCAAAGTATACTGTAGACTTGCATGACTTAACCCTCTGAAACAGGGGTTGGAGTCAGAACAAAACATAGTTACAAGTAAGAGTAAAGCTAACATAAATAACTTCACAACCATTTTTTTTGTTCTGTCCACTTGGTGGGGCCTTCACACTTGAGGCAGAGACCTCTGCACATTCTGCAGGACCTCTGTTACCATGGCAGAAAACTCTGCGTAAAAACAAATAGGAAGATTACAAACACCTAAACCAAAGCAAACACACCTAAAACCCATTAACCCTCAGTAGATCTCTTAAGGCAGACTAATGCCAGGAGGTGACAGATTCTCTCAATGCTTTAGGGCAGGAGACTCTCACCGTGGAGAATGTTAAAAAGAAATCGCAAGGTGAGAGGAATCGGATGAAGGAGAAGATCTCTACGGTTCAGCTGGCAAAAGTTCCTCCTGGAGGGCCAACTGGATCCCATCTTTATATCAGTCCCATCAAGGAGGCTGTCCTCTACATAGTGTACCCCCATCTGCTACATGGGCTGCCTTTTTATGACAACACTAATGTGATGCCAGTTAAGATAATATTCCCCAACCTCTTCCTCGCTCTCCCATTCTCGCTTTTTCTCTATGTCTCTCTAGCTCTCACTCATATCTGTCCTACACCTGTACCCAGATTGTTAGGCACACATCACATATATAGCCCTCAAAAACATGCTCAAACACAAACCATATGAATTCCTACCTGTTGTATTATTGTAATTTACATTTTCATCCTCTTCATACTCCAGCTGATGCACTGGTTGCAGCAGCTGGAGTAAGAGTCATTTAAAGTGGAACACGGCAACACCAGGACAGGTCTTGCAATGCAACCCACCTACACAGATGGTTATGTCCTTATGTTAAAAATCTAATACACTATAGAGAATTTCTATTATTTGTTTGGTTAAACCCTAAAACTATAACTTAAAATGTGTTTTGCAATTGGATATAGTGGTAGTCAAATGTCACCTCGTCATTTACAGTCATAATTTGATGTTCATAATTTATTTTATTCTTTGGAAGAGCCCATGTTTTTGTCCCACCCACCACCTGCCACTGCAGCAACATTTGCTCATGGAGGGTGCAACTATTTCTGCATTCGCACCACACAACAGAAGGAAGGTCCACACTGATATATGTGCTCCTTTACATTTGTATATAACCTCTTCCTTTATTATTGACAGACCAGCTGTATGTGCTTTGTCACACATCACTATTGGCACCATGCTAAATATGAATGCAGTATATATTGCCTTCAAAATATCCCTTCAGCTTGACAATCTAAGAGTAGCACTATAAAGTGTCTGTTAGAGTTTGCGAAAGCCTGTAGGAGCATAAATAGTACAGGGTTTGCCCAAATAACCCTCTAAAGTGTGGGCTATCATAACAGACAAAGAGAAGTAAAAGCTTTATAGGGATAGATACATCTTATCTTATGGTTCTTCAACAATATCATGAAATATTATCAGACATATAAAAAAAATCTTCCCCCATTACAATATTTCAGTACTTATGTAAAGATACCTTCTTTCAAGGTCACCATATTTGTTGAAACTGCCCCTAGTAGAAAGCCACTACAGATGTGACAATTGTACAGCCTGTGAATTTACAGCTAATTCCAAAGAAATAACACTTATTGGTATTACCCTCTCCCAATATACATTCTCACACTGTAACACCAAACATGTATGCACTATATGTTTTGCCCTTGTAACAAACCATACATTAGTCAAACTAGCCCACCAGGAAAGAGCCAATTTCTATTAGATTGATTAAGCATTTGGTGGAAGACAACAGTAACACCTCTTGTACAGCACTACCAGAACATGCAGCACACGGAAAATGAGATTAGATGGGCTGGAATTTGTTTGGGCCTCTAGATAGAAGAGGAGGTTTCCATTGCACCTCTACGACTAAGGACTGAAGCTAAATACATTGAGACATTCCATACAACTTCTAATAGACTCAATGACCATGGTCAACTATGGTCACTAATCAAAAGTTAATAGTGCTCAAATGACATTTTGGATAAATGTTCGATTTGTAACATTTTGTATTCATCGGTTTTCACCTATGAATTAGTTCCTGTGTGTGTGTGTGTGTGTATGTACATATTTGTCATTCTATGTATACTTACTAAAGTGGCCCTAAATGCGACTGATGACCAGTTAAGACTACCATATTCTGAACCCTGATGCAGTGGTATTCCCTTTAATGAATACACCACTCACCTTTAATGCTTTTGGTAATGGTCAGTACTCACTTCCTATGTGCCACTTCATGAAACAGGCTGAGGTTCATGGTCTTTGTCTTATTTCAGCGGGGGTCTCTCTTCTGACTAATACTTTTTTGTGAATATGTAGATATCACAGAACAAGTTCTTGTTTATAATGATAATTAACTCCAAACAGCTTAGGCTTATTCATCAAAAACCATTCTCTTCCACGTTAGCTTCTGTCATAGAACGGCTACTAGTGTCCGCCTTGAAAACACCAGCACCATTTACATCAGGCAGCATCTTGGAAGCAGCTATTTGGAGCTCTATCATTAGTTGATCAGATTAGTCAGCTGAGCTCTGATATTACGTTCTGCATTTCATCATTAGTCCTCTCACTAGCGTATTTATCTCAATATTTTAGGTATATCAATTTTAGAAGTCCTTTTATTGATGTATATTTTCCTGTCTTTTATATATCCTTAATGTGTCAGCATTTGTGGTCATGACAACTTTTATAGATTGAAAGCATCCACTGTACTAAATCTTATTTCTATAGCTGCTGGGTGAAGGAATATTATAGAAACACCAATTACAAGGGCACAGGCTCAGCAGCTGACCTCCGGAATTCTAATGTCTGTTGCAAGATCACTTATAATATTAGAGATGTAATCATTTCCACCATAGTTCAACCTTTATTTCCATATGTATTTATGCTCAGGTGGTACCCATTTTATCATTTATTTGTATTGTATTACTTATTTTATGTACTATGTTGAACATTTGACTTAAAACTCCATGAATGTACATTAACAATTGATGGAATTGTTGGGAAGAGGATGCCATGCTAAGACCAGAGCTGCTGACTTTTGAACTGGGGAACTAAATTTGATTCTCGGCATCCACTCCACAACCTGTGATTCTGAGCACATCTCTTAATTTGCAATGTTTGTAAAGATAAATGTATCCTTATGTAGTGTAACTAGTGCCCAAATAAATCACCCCAATACCTTTGGGTCGAGCTTGAAGTATGTTGTGTGGCCAGGTGGCTGAAGTGCCATGGGGGTGTGGGTACATGAGGGGACCAGCCAAAGGAATAAAATTCCCTTGCCACTCTTTGCCTTTCTGTCAGTGTCTATGGCATGTCAATAAACTGGTGCAGTCTTTCTGTTAATACGTCTCAGCACCTGATACAAGCATTCAGACTAACATGCCTGTGACATGCCAGTGTTGTCAGAGGTGACCCTCTTGAAAGATCCAGGGGCCATGAAAATGAGTGCAGCCAGTAATTTGACATTCACTGGGAGCATGCTGTAGGTGAATTAAGCTCCTGCTCCTAGCCAGAACACATGTCCCGGATCACATATCCAAGGAGTGGTGCCTGGAAATGACAGTTTCCCTGAAAAACCAAAGATGCTGATCCTTTGTCTGTTAACCCTCTCACTCCTACTCAAAACATTATTCCTCAAAATGAGAGGCAAAGCACAAAGACAATCACTGAGTGAATGCAGCAAAAGTCGTTTGTTGCATGAGTTCATGTCTTATGCCGTCTGCCTGGTTTTGATTGTTTGCTGTAATGTGTGTCAGCTGGGGTTGAATGGTGAAGTTGAGAACGCCCACTCCTTTTGTTGCAGGCATTGCAAGCTGAATTGCAAGTGTTGTAATCTTTGTTATAAAAAATCCTCAGCATTTGCTGCTAAGGGAATATTAGAAACGTACAACTATATTTACCCTGTTTCAAACATTAAACAACCTTGTATGTTACTTTTAAATTCAACTCAGTAAAACATTAGGCACGGAATTGTACACATTATAAAGATAAAGGATGAGAAAACTAAAGCACTTTAAAAATGATTTAAAAACGATTTCACTAATGTGGATATTAATCAAAGAATATAGGCCCTCATTATGACCCTGGCGGTCGGTGTTAAAGCGGCGTTAATACCGCCAACAGGCCGGTAGTAAAAAAATGGGATTATGACCACGGCGGTAACCTCCAACACAGCCAGTCACTTTAACACACCAACCGCCGGGGTGGTAACTGCCGCTGGGCTGGAGACTTCGGTCGTCACAATCTCACCATTGTGGGACCAGGCCGCACACCCGCATGCACGCATACCATAACATACACATCCCGCCCCCACACACACACAACACCCCCACACATGCAAAGAACACCCTCCACCCCCTCTCCTGTCGGAAGCCCGACTTACCTCCTTGTAGGGGGTTCTCTGGCTGGAGACGGGACGCGGCGCTGCTGTCAGCAGCAGCATCCGCCAGCAAAACACTGCCAGGCCGTGTCATTGCTCATGATACAGTCGGCAGTGTTTTGCTTGCGTGGCAGTGCTGCTGAGAGCAGTGCCACCTTACCGCCGTCGGCCGCCATGACTGTCGGCGGTACTCCTCCAGCCTTCTTGCGGAATACTATCGATGGTCATAATACACTTGGACGGCTGGTAGCCAAGGCGGCAGGATGTTGGCGGCCGTCGCCATGGCGTTAGGCGTCAGTTACCGCCAATGTCATAATGAGGGCCTAAATGTGGACTTATTTGTCTAGATAGTTCTATATTAATTTGTTGAATTCATTTATTTGTATGGGAGGATGTTGCAGTACCATGGTTTGGCTGTGTATTATGTTGTGCCTACTCCACGGCTGAGCTGGAGTATATTTACTATGGTTTTCAGAAATGTTGAGCTGTAGTAACTTTAAAAGTGCATTTTGTGAATAACCATGAGCTTTCTCTTTTGTGGATGGGCCTTTGACCACCCCTCGACCCCTCCTTACTCCTGACGTAGCCCCTCTTATTTTGTAGTAAGTATTCCTCGTTTTCCAGTCACTAGCCTCTGCCCCCCACCCACATTTACTACTAAAAATGTCTGCTTACATGTGAGGGCAGCCCATGTCAAGGCAGACATCTCTGCACAGAAAAATATAGGCGGTTTGTGAATCACATTATGTGGTAGCTTAGTACTATCATTGCATTACTGTTAATAAGACTACAAAATACAGCTTGTGAAGACCTCTCAAAACATATTTGTTTACTAAGGTCTAACCTCCGTTACAGTTTGAGTCCCACACAGATTTATATTTCAGTACCAGGGTGCCCTATGGGTAGCTGTTTGCTCTCTGTAAATAAATAAAAAGCAGATATTTAAAAGTGAAGTTGCCCTTATGGTAGATATAAGGATATTTACTTTCATGCATATGAATGCATTCAGGTAAAGGTTTATTCATATTTTGTGAGTGTAAGAGTCTGTACTAACCAAATTATCAATTGGTTTCCTAACATTGTTTCTTATATCTGCTGAGCACATACATTAAAATGCATTTTGATATGTTTGTTAGTGGATTCAGAACAGAGGACTGTAAGTTCACTTTGCTTTGACTGACACAGGTCGGCTTGGCTTCCTGGCCATGTTTACATATCAAGCTAATGCAGACACTGAATTACATCTGCCAGTAATTGCACCGTAAAGGTAAGCTTGCTTTGTGGTTGTCTGTCCAGCTCCCAGTCTCTGGGTAAACAGTGGTATTCAGTTTGCTGTACTAACCATGTTTTAATTTTGTACAACCTAAATATTCTCTGCTTCGAAAAAACTGGAGTTAGATAATTCAGGAATGTGAGGTTTGAATAAAGCCTAGACAAAATTTTAATTTAGTCAACATAATTGGTTTAATTTTGGGAATTTTGCTTCACACAATATTTCCAAAATTACACCACTGCACTTCATGGTGTAATTAAGCATCATTCTCAGTGAAAAACAAATACTGTGAATGTGCCATACACAGTTTACTGTAAACGTACAGCAACAATAAAACATGAGTGCTGTTTTTCTACGTGCTTGTGTGTTTCTGCATTTTCTTACCATGAAATGTATTCTTGAAACAAAGATGCATTTTGCACTAAAATATAGCACTACAGGATAGATTTGCATTTCCTGTAAGCATAATTTTGCCAACATTTTGCAAAATTACCCAAAAACAAACTACACACATTTTGCATGCCCCTAATCATTATTCACATTACAAATGTGGAGTCTATTACAGTTTGTGCAATAGTAAATAAACTACCTGATGTTTAAAACTATGCCTCACCGGCTTATAGTAATATGCGCCGAGGTGTATTAAAACTTCATTTGAAACATTAACAGGTACAAGAAACCAAAAACACTTGTCCACAAATACAAGCACTGGTTATGACAATACTCATGGAAAACATTTTTAGGGTTGACCCTGCGAGTGCGTGTGCTAGTCCATGCGTCTCGCTTGCGAGAGACTGTTGTGTTCAGTATAGGGTTTGGAGCACGCCTGTCGCTCATCATTTGTTCGTTTGCGTGACACTCTTCTTTACACCCTCATAATTCGCGGAGGCATGCCTGGCATCATTTCCATTTCTCTGTGTGGTGCAGGGATCAAGTACTAATTAATGCAACTTAATTACTGCCCGTCCGCTGCTCCCGACGTGATTGAGGTACTGTTTTTTGTTTTTAACTTCAAGTGCCCCTCAAACAGAAGGCTTGTGACTGGCAAAAACGTGCCCAGAAGGCACAAAATTGCAACATTTCATTATTTGATGCTAACTTTATTTTGCCAAGTTTTGGCTTGTTCGAAATATGCAAGACCTATTGCATTGCAATGCTCGTTTTACTTGAGACTCATTGAACACTGGGAACTCCATTTATTGGGATGCAATACAAGAGCTGGTGCTCATTTGCTAACAGTTTGTTGCCTCTTCACTTTTGTCCTAGGCTTTTCTAGGAGTCACGTGAGTGGCATATTTCTATGGGTTGCATCTTGATGCTTCGGAGCGGCAGTTCACCTGATATGCTACAAGCACTGGGAAACTTACCTGCCACTTACTGCTAAAGACTAGCAACAACCTAGAAACACCTATTCAGAAATGCAAGGACTGGCCGTGCCTTCACTGGTGGAAAACACTTTTCTACTTAAAGTAATTATTAGGCTCCTTTGGAATTCACATGGTAGATGAGCCACTATGGGAGGCAGCAGCATGCTTTGGTGTGGTAAATCACGTAACATACTAAAAGTGGCATTTCAGGCACCCTCATCCCAACTCCTACTGTCTGCTGAAGATGGACAGGAACTCAGAAAGATCTGTCTAGCAATGTAATCACTGCCTGCACTAAAACTGGAGGATAGTTCTCTTCAAGAACACTAAGAACTACATCCACCAGGAAGCAGTGGAAGAACTGATGCTGACTTCGTAGCAATATACTAATTCCCTTCTTGATTATTGGGCTCCTTTGAGTGTCATGTGATTTGCGAGCCACTACACGACACACCTGCATGCTTTGGTTTGCTACTCCAACTGATATACCGAAAAAGAGATTTCAAGCACTCATAAGTCTTTTTAATACATTTGTCTCAAAAGGGGTGAGAGTGCAGAAACACATATCTAGAAATGCTAGTAGGTCCAACATTTGCAGCCAGCACTCTGCTACTTGTGAGTAATTTTGCTATGTGCTAATCATATCCTCTAACATTTTTTTCAGTTATTTTCAGGGTGCAGGGGCCATGTCCCTAAGTAATATAATGGCCACTACAACATATTGTTCATGTTGTGGTAAGCCAATGAAGACTGGCCAATCCCCTTTCAGCTCGCCAATTAAAGCATATCTGGTCAGACGGTCCAGTCATCACCACAATTTTCTGGTGTTTAATTCCCAGAAATTACATCAAAATAAGATAAGTATGATTTCTGAATGTAGGCGGCTGGCTCTCTCTACAATGCACTGTGCAGAGAGTCCAAGCAACCCCACCTAGGTTTACTGAGGTAACAATTAGACAACCTAATGCTCTAATTTTCATTGTAGCTTGGTCGAGCAGTTAGGCCAATCTTGAGAAGTGCTAAGCATTTGTTGTACTAATAGTATCAATAAATGTGGGCACACACTCAAAAGAATAACTCAAGACCAATTTACAAAAATACTTCAGATTTTTATAAAAAATCGTAGAACCAAAATCATCAAAATCAGGTAAGTACTTTTTAATTTATAAATTTTTAAAGTTTAGAAAAATGTCTCAGTTCTGTGTGTAATTACAAAAGATCATCACAATTGGGTAAGAACCTTTTAAATTATAATTTTTCAAAGTTTAGCAAAAATTGTCTTTTTGTGTGTAATTACGGACCATAGGGATCAATGGGAGCAAACATTAAAAATGCATATAAAATCAGACAATGTGTTTTCCAGTGTCTGCTTTTAGTTTGAGGTCGAGGTCATCGAGATGTCCTGTGTTCTAGCCAGGGAAGTTCGAACGGCTCAAAATTTGGGCGGGACCAGCTGCTGAAAAGTCCTTGGAGCTGGTGTAAGACCACTGCGGGGGACCACTTTAAAAAGCAATGCACAGGTTGTATGGGGTGAGAAACCCTTAGAGCACAGCTGGTTCCTCAGTGCAGGGAGGCCAGGTGCAGAGCAGATAGGTGAGCCAAACCTGTGCGCAAATGTGCCCTTGGAACCAGGAGGCAGGTCACTTGAGGGTGGATTGCACGTCAGCAGGGCCACTCTGGGTGGGTGGTTATTATGTATCCTGAAGTTCCTCAAGTGGTGCTTGCACCTAGGCCTTGGAAAGTCCAGAGTGGAATATTCTTCTTGGTGTCCGACATTGGGATTTCAGTACCTTGGGCAATGCATGGTACAGCCACTGTAGGTCGCAGTGCCACCAAACGTGGCACATGTGCAGGATTTGTCCTCCAAGTCTGTCAGGTGGAATTTGGTCTGGCTGTCCGGTTCCTTGGTCAGCTGCTGGTCAGTGAATTGGACTTCACTGGTCTTTTGTTTTTTTGTTGCAAGGTGTGATGCCTTCACTCTGGAGGGAGCTCTTTAAATTTTCACAAGAATGGAGGTTCTCTGGAGTTTTGTATAGTCTGTTCAATGTCCATGCAACCCCTCAGCGGCGATTGTTGGGTCCTGGGTGCAGCAGGTAGGATTTGGTATATTTTTCTGTATGCAGCACAATTGCAGTTCTTGAGCCTTGGGTCTTCTTTGTGGCTGGCTTTCTTGTGCCCTTGGAACCTGATATGCAGGTCTTGGGGTGCCCACTAAATACTGCATTTAGTGGAATTTAGGGGAGTCCCTAGTAGTGACCAGTAATGACTAATGGGTCATCTACCTTAGGAGAGCTACACCCACTATCTGACCACTTCCTGTGGGCAGAGATCACTTCCCTATCCCTGATAGGCTATTTTCCTACCTTGCAGGATGGAGGAAAATTAAATGGAGGGATCACCTTGCATGCAACATCTTAGGGGTGGTGCAGCCTGGGGGTGGCCATTCCTCCTGTCCTTTGTGCATTTTCCCGCTGTTTCTCCAGCCGAAAGTGGGGTTTTGCAATGGGGGGTGGGGGGGGGGGGACATCTGCTGCTAGCAACAGAGCTGGGGTTCAAGTTTCAAAGGCAACATGCCCTTTGAAGCTCGCTGGCATGGCAGTGCACATTCCTGGGTGAAAAGATGAAACACCTCTGCCAGAAAGGGCTTTGTTTTCTGAACGCACAGAGCAAAGTCTTTCGCCCAAGGGTTCAAGAATTGTGACTGCGGTGTCAAGTTGGTTGTGATTGGCCAACAACCATGGCATGGATAGTTATCTTCTGCTGGGTGCACCTCTAAGGTGGCCCCTGGGTACATTTTGCAATAAATACAATACTTGTACCAGTTTGGATTTATTGTTCTGAGTTGTTTGATACCAAGCAAACAAGGGCTCAGAGTGACCATTATAAGAAATGGGGTCTTTGGTTGGCAGTCAGGTTACCTCCTGTCCAAGCAAGGGCCCTCACTCTATTCAGAGTAAAGGAGAATCACACTCAGTTTAACCTCGCTCACCCCCTTGATAGTTTGGCACACGCAGGTAGGCTTAACCTCAGAGGCAATCTGTAAAGTATTTGTACCAACAAACACAGTAATACAGGAAAAACACAAAAAAATGACTCAACACAGGATTGGGAAAATAGCTAATATTTATCTAAACAAAACAAAACCGAAATGACAACAATCCGACATACACAAGTCAAGTTATGAATTTTTAAAGATTAAACTAAAAAATAGCGCTTAGAAACACAAATGCTTCAAAGAGGTGAGGTGATAGCAACGCGTTATGACAAAGTAATTCCCAACAATCCGACACTAATGGCGCTGGGCACGGAGTCACACAGACCCCCAGGTACAGTACCTTAGTGAAATGTGAAAACAGGCCGGTGTACGGAGTAGGGGATAGTGGCATCGCTGGATCTGAGGCGGCGGCGGTTCCAGTGCTGCGGAAAAAGGGAGCGAAGGCATCACGAAGAGGCGTCGGGTCCTTGCTGCGGAGCGGTGGAGGTGAGGTGGCATCGGTGTGAAGTGTTGAATCCGCACACTTTGGGCAGAGTCATGATGTGGTGCGGCGACTTCTGCGGAGTCACGGACTTCGGCAGGGCTGCAGCAGCGTCGGGCCTGTGTGGTCGTCGCACTCCAGTGAGGATCACAGCTTCGGTTGCAGGCACCTTCAGGGGATTCAGCAGCGGCATCAGTCCAGAGTCATCCAAAGTCAGTTTCCTTGGTTTTTCCACCATCTTCTCCTTTCAAGGGCCCAGGGACTCAAAAGGGCACCACGTGGCAGGGCAGGAGTTTCAGCAAAGAGTCCAGGTGCTGGCAGAGGAAGTCTTTGATGGCCCTGAGACTTCACAGGGGGCAAGCTCAGTTCATGCCCTTGGAGATTCTTCTCAAACAGGAATATACCACAAAGTCCAGTCCTTATCCCCTTTTACAGGCAGAAGCAGCAACTGTAGGATAGCCCAACAAAGCACAGTCACAGGCTGGGGAAGCACTTCTCCTCAGCTCTGTTAGGACATATAAAACACAGCAGTATATGTCCTACCCTAAACTTACACTGCACCCCACCGCAGTGGCAGGTCTGAGCTATGTTTACAGGGCTACTAATGTGGGTGGCACAACCAGTGCTGCAGGCCCACTAATAGCATTTGATTTACAGGCCCTGGGAACCTCTAGTTCACTGTAGTAGGGACGTAGTAGTAAATCAAATATGCCAATCATGGAAAGCCAATTACTCATACATTTTACATAGGAGCACTTGCACTTTAGCACTGAATAAAAGTGATAACGTGCCCAGAGTATCAAAAACAGCAAAAACAGAGTCCAGCACACATCAACAAACTGAAAAGCAGAGGCAAAAAGTTAGGGGAGACAACGCCAAGGATGCCAAGTCTAACAGCCATCATGTAGCAGTGAAATGCGTACTGACCAGTGCCCAGCACATGAATTTAAAAAAGATGGTCTGTTCACTTACTATGTCCCAGGTTTGGCAAGGATACACTTGGGGCATATTGCTCATGCACCTATTCCCACACATGCTTTATAGTGCACCCTGCCTTAGGGATGGAAGGCCTGCCAGAGGGGTGTCTTACCTATATGCATGCAGTGTGTAGTGGACAGGTCACAGAGGCTGTGTGCCATGTCAGTTTTGCATTTTAGGATTGCACCAAGACACCCAGCCTGCAATGGCAGTTCTGGGTGCACTTGGATGCATGGTCCCTGAGGATGACAACATCTGTGCTGATGCCCTCAGGGGCCCACCCTAAGTACCCCATACCCTGGGTCCCTACGTAACATTTACTAGGGACCTATGATGGCAGCTAAAGGTGCTGCCAATGGTGCCAATGCATCACAACAGTTTTAGGGAAGAGATCTGACCCAGGAAACCCGGTTAGCAAGGGCCATGGGCACTAAAAACTCAAATATTAGTGAAAAAGTGGTAGGCTAACCATGTCAAAAGATGCATTTTCTCACATTGAGCAACTTCAAACTTTCTGCCAAATTTAGAGTAATTGCATTCAGCTGGAAAAATTCATTTTCATTATTAGGCCTCCAAGTAATTTCCATTAAAATATTGTAGTGCTGCACAGTAGGTCGCTGGGTGCCTGTCAGGAGTTGGGAGCACTCCCTACAACCAACCATCGCTGTGTATGGGCAAAGGCCTTGTGCAGCGATGGACTGGCCTCCTTGGGGGGATGGATGAAAGGTGTGGTCAAAGGTTGGGGACTAGCGTGAGGCTAAATGCCCTTGAAGGGTTGGGTGCTGGACAGGACCTGCGACCAACGCCCTCTGCAATGGGTCTACAATGTTTTGTGATGGACTCATGTTACAAAAGTTACTCAAAGTCTGTGCAAAGTGTTACTTTATTCTGCGCTTATGTTTGTATGCTGCACATCATTGTGCAACAGAATATTACATTTGTCAATTAAAATATACTAACAGTAAAACACAGTAATAACAACAAAACATATTTTTTATTCTTTTTAAGCAAGAAATGTTGTTGTAGAGGAACCTTTTTGGTGATTTTTAAATATTTTTTTCTGGAGTTTTTAATTTTTTAGGAGGTTCAAATGAAAACATAAAACAGTTCTTCTAAACTTGGATTAAATACTTTCTGATGTCCAATTGTTGAATAGATAGTATCTCACCCAGAACATTTCTCTAAATGGATATAATTGTGTGGCACTTGGTGCAATACATTCCATATTGGCATAAAGTGGTACACCTGAGGTAGAAGCCTCCTGTTCTTCTACACATCTTTGTGTGGCATGAGTGATGTGGTTTGCATGCAAGCTTTCAAGGCGTGTTATCACTCCAAAGCCCCAACCAACCCCTGCCCCCACTACATCTTCAACAGGGCCAGCGCCTCGATTGTGCCCGAACCCTGCAAGATGATCAACTGCTCCCTAGAGTCAGCAACCAAATGAGAAGACTGGAAGCATGCCGAGATCCGACCAATTCTCAAGAAACCCACAGCCAACCTGACGGATCTCAAAACTACCTCCCCATCACGCTGCTACCCTTCCCAGCTAAGGTCACTGAGAAAGCAATCAAAACTCAGCTACGCCAACACATTGAGGACAACAACATTCTGGACATCTCCCAATGAGGATTCAGAGCTAACCACAGCACTGAAACCGCCCTGTTCACTGCCACAGATGACATCCGCTCTGTCCTCAACAGCGGACATACAGCAGCCCTCATCCCACTTGATCTTTCAGCCGCCTTCGATACAGTATCCCACCTCACCCTATGCCCTAGACTCCACGGAGCAGGCATGCGCGGCAAGGCCCTTAGAT
The DNA here is from genome assembly GCF_031143425.1 of Pleurodeles waltl. NCBI lineage: Eukaryota > Metazoa > Chordata > Amphibia > Caudata > Salamandridae > Pleurodeles > Pleurodeles waltl. The sequence goes on from NC_090436.1 coordinate 493,017,533, forward strand.
GGATACACTCCTTCCTGACAGGCAAAACACAGAAAGGCAGACTCCGCGACACGTGTCAGAACCTACAGTCATCAGCCATGGAGTAGCCCAAGGATCATCATTGAGCCCCACGCTGTTCAAAATCTACATGACCCTGCTTGCCCCTTTTGTCAGAACCTACGGTATGAACATCGCCTCCTATGCAGATGCCTCTCTGCTGATCATCTCCCTGACTGATAACTCCTCAACAGTCAAGAAGAATTTCAGGAATGGGATGGAAGCAGTCACCACCTGGATGAGGGAGAGCTGCCATAAGCTGAACTCTGACAAAACCAAAATCCTCATCATGGGACCTTCCTCCTCAGCCTGGAACGACTCCTGGTGGTCCTCAACACTCGGCAGGCCCTCTGCCCCCACAGACCACACACATAACCCCGGTGTCATCCTCGACTCAACACTCACCATGACCAGACAGGTCAACTCCGTCACCTCCACCTTCTTCCACACCCTCCAAGTCCTACGAAAGATCTTCAGATGGATACCAACTGACTGCTGTAAACAGTGACACGTGCTAATCACAAGCAGACTTGACTACGGCAACGCCCTCGATGTTAGAACCCCTAAGAATAACCTGAGCAAACTGCAACAAATTCAGAACGCCGTTGCCAGACTCGTCCTAAACATTCTCCGTCGAGAGCATATCAAAAAACACCTGAAAAACCTCCATTGGCTCACCGTCGAGAAGAGGCTAATTTTAAAACTCATTCTGCGTGCCTACAGAGCCTTACACGACCCAGCTACCTTAATCACCTCATCACCTGGTACTCCCCTTCCAGACCTCTCCGTTCGTCTCAGCAGTCACTTGCCAACGTACCCTGCATACAGAAGTCCTCGGCTTGAGGAAGATCTTTCACATACCTGTCAGCAAAAGGTTAGAATACCTTACCCCTTCATCTCAGACAGTCAACACCACTGCCTCAGTTCAGGAAGGACCTCAAGACCTGGCTCTTTAATTGATTGCTGGGGACACACCCCTCAGCACCTTGAGACCCTATGGGTGAGTAGTGCGCTTTAAAACACCTGATTGATTGATCATTCCGGAGGAGGAATTCTTTCTGCGACTATCTCTACTGATGAACTCCTTCTGGCAAAGGTTATATGTCACAATCATTGCTTAAAATGTTGTTTCACCAGCTGGTCTTTTAAGAACTCGCCAGGCAATTGACTCTGGTGTGGTCCTAGTGGGCTCCTACTCTCTCTGAGTCTGTTCATCAGCTCACTCTTCTCTTCCAGATTCTGTGTTTTATTTTTTGGCTAAATTCCTCAAAGAAATGTAAAACTGAAAAATAGTACAGGGCAGATTATAGACTGTTCCGACATCCTAGTGGTTAAACCCCAATCTCAAAGTTTAAATAAAATGACCCTTCATAGTAAACTTAAATTTCGTAAACTTCTGAACCATGAAGAACTCATGTGAGACCCAGAAAAGGACCCAGAAAAGGAAGTAAAGAGATTCAGAAAAGGAAATAAATATCCAAAAGGACTGACAGTGAATCCTCTCATTGACTCTATGAGTTTTGTGGAAATACCACAGGACACCAAAAATGGAAGTAAATGACTCACATGAATAATTCAATCATTGGCTCTATAGAGTACTGAGATTCACGATAAGTCTACAAAAAAAAGAAAGTGAAAGCAGGCATTTGATTGGCCAGAAAGTGAACAGTAGTTAAAACATGCAGGCAGGCTATATAAATGAATAATACAAACTTCCAGAGTACCATTTGCCACTGTTCTTGGACAGAGGCACCTGGAAAAAAAATGAATCTAGACCTATCATGGCATTGAGAGAAACTGGAAAGAACCAGTCATCAACTAGTTCAAGCACTTAACAACACCATCATAGGATGATGATGTAATTTTGTTTTCTACAACATTCAACACACCACCATTCACTATGCCTGAGAGAAGAATTCAGGTGTGTGGAAATGTTTTGCTCTTACCCCACGGCAAAAATGAGTGAAAGAGCCATATTAAAGTATGGCAATGTATGTAGCCCCGTATTTTTCTTTGAATATCAGAGTCATACCTAAGGGAAAATAAGAAGCAAAAAAGATTTGGATAGAAAGGTATTACCCACTCTTTGTGGCATGCTTCATCATTGGCCAGTCTGTCCCACCATATTAAGATGGTACTAACATGGTGGTATCAACCGCATTGCGAGGGAGAGCAGAATAAATATTCTTCTGGTCAAATAAGGGGTCCAGATTATATAAAACAACCGTTGTGTAAACCCTAGGACTTCCCTTTACTTTGGGGTACACAGGGCTGGATTAAAAACACATGAGGATGTCTAGAACATCCTTTCTATATGTCGTTTGACAAAAAATGAATGACCATTCTATAATTTGGGCCTTGGGCCATCAGGTGCTGCATCGCCGAAAATCAGGGCAGTACTCATTGGGGAAATCAAAATATGTGAGCATCTTTGGTCCCATGACCCAAATCACATGTTCTTGGCTGAGGTGGAAAGGGCAGAAGGTGATGAAGAAGAAGAAAGTACAGCATCTGAAGTTCTTGATGAGGTAGAAGAAAAGGATGACCCTCTTATGCAGTTCTATTCAACATATTGCACTTTATGTGAACACAACACAAGGACATTTACAAAGCTGTTGAAAAACGAAACGATTAAAAAAGTAAAAGGTCACGTACTAATTCCAGAAAGAATAAAAAATAACTAGGAAAGAACCCGAAGAAATATTGTCAAAAGGCACAGACTTGCATAAGTTATCTCTTTCCACAGACAGTGGCATTGTGCGAAATAGGTAGGTCTGATTGTCTGTAAGTGATTCGACAATGTCAGTAACTGGAGACTTGGCCCTGTACGCTAAGTCTAGTGCATGCAGATGTAGGTTGTGCAACATGCTAGTACCCAAGTTAAAACTATTACACACATACAAATATTAAAATTTGATAAAAATAGAACTTTACTGACAAAAATAAAGGTTAAAGTAAGATTATAGTTAGGTGTGGATGTAAAACACCAGCATACTTAAAAAGGTTCCAGAAATGCACTGAAAATAAACAAATGTTAAAGTTATGTTTCAGTAGGTTTGAAAATACGTCATTATTGTTTAATATGTGATGTTATATGCAGGTCATGGTGAGGGTGTAAGTTGTAGTTAGCTTGGTAAACTATAACTGGAGAATGTATGTGTTTTTTGTTTTTTAAACATTAGTTTTAACTCATTTCAACACCTAACTTGAACATAATTTTTATCCTTGTTTTCATCCGTGAATTCATTTTTTTTTCATGTGTTCCAGACAGAGACAGGGGAGCATTTCAGGAGAGTGTCAGGACTGAAGGACTGGGAGTGAATGTCAAGTGAGTCATGCTGACTGGTATGAGGATTCTGTATTTCTACCCTACGATAAGCAATGTATGTTTAGGTGTAAGATGATGGGCAGTGTGATAAAGTCGTTTAATAGCTGATGTGGATTGAGGTCCAGCAGTCAATGATCCTCTCAGGTCACGGACAGGAATCCAATCCTCATCTTTTCTTCTGCAGGACCAGAAAGTATTTTAAAGAGGGTGCTTGGTGTGCCACATACATGACTGGCATTAGCTAGTGAATGGTGCGACCCCCAAACCCCTTCCTAAACAATGAGGGAAAAGTTGCAAGAGGTATTTCTAGTCAATTTTGCAGCAGTTCCTATTTGGCCTACTTCAAACAATCCCACACTCACCCTAACTCTCAAAATCCAAGATGGAAAAACCTGTCTTCCTGCCATGGGAAGAGAAACAAAATTGCCACTCCTTTGGCTCCTCTTAGGGAGCAGTTTTCACATCTCATTTGGGCCACTCGCCATCTGGGTGACAGTTGGAGGCTAATACAAATTAGCCTCTATGAGCTTCAGGCAGGAAAAAAGTAATTTTTGAAAAGGTCACTTGAAAGTTTATTAATGTATTTATTTATATTTTATTGTTATTTAGCTACCAGAAATCAGACATCACCATTAAGTTGGGCTTTTCAGAAATATTGGAAAGAGTGATATCTTCATATTGCTAGCTGATCCCAATCCAGAGATAGCAGAAATAATATTTAATTCACTTCCAGTTGTTTCTTTCAGGGCCAGCCAGCTATATTAAAAAGAAAAAATATATTTTGGTTGATAGTCACTGTAGGAACATATTGGGGGTTATTCTAACTTTGGAGGAGTGTTAATCCGTCCCAAAAGTGACGGTAAAGTGACGGATATACCACCAGCCGTATTACGAGTTCCATAGGATATAATGGACTCGTAATACGTCTGGTGGTAAATCCGTCACTTTTCCGCCACTTTTGGGACGGATTAACACCTCCTCCAAAGTTAGAATAACCCCCAATATCTTTAATTTTCTACATGTCCTATTTCTAAGTACCATAAACTCTGATGAGTGAGCTGCAAGGCCTACTTAGGCGTGAGTTATTATTATTTAAAAGGAAGGTTTTCTCCTATCAAAAGTGATTATTTTGACAGGTGGATCCGCAGACTTAAAACATTTGTAGCCAGGCCACAGTAATAGGCATGGAATCATGTTTACCTGGTGACACTAATGGATGACACAGTCCATGTGATTTGTTATTTGTAAGTATAACTTTGCAGTTTAGTCAGTTTTTGTAATCACATTTTAAGTGTTTGGTGAAAGTGCCACCACATGAATTCATTTAATTGCACCTTATCCATATTAGCAGCAACATTTGTTCTTTTAATTATGCATTTGTACATCTCATGGATTAATCAATATTACATACCGAAAATAGTAGTATGCGAATTATGTTTGAAAAAGTCAAAGGGGCACAGAACCATATAAAGAAATGCCAGTGGCCCTAAAGAACCAGCAACTCTGTGTAATTATCTAAACATACAAGTATGTGTTTACAGTGACTTCTACAATTTGTGTTCTTTTCTTCTTCTGTCTGATCATCCAGCTTTCCCAACTGGAGACACAGCACCTGATTTCCATGGTAAGGTCTTGGTCCATCACAGACAGGAGATGGCAGATTGGCTGAACATCCATAAGATGGAGGCCTTAGTGGTGACCTTCTAGCAGCTTGGCTGAACATCCATAAGAAGGACACCCTAGTGGTGACCTTCCACCAGCTAGTGATCTTACAGGAAAAGGAGGTAAGAGACAGCACTGCCCGTTGCCTCCAGTGTGTGGCTGGCACAACCAAGTGAGTACCAAGGAGTACTTACACTCTGCACCAGTTCCAGTCATCCCTTATTAGGGTAGAAGAGGTGTTCTAGCAGCTTAGGCTGATAGAAAATGTAGCTTAGCAAAGCAGCTTAGGCTGAACTAGGAGACATGCAAAGCTCCCACTATACATCTGGTGTCATATGCACAATATCATAAGAAAACACAATACACAGATATACTAAAAATAAAGGTACTTTATTTTTATGACAATATGCCAAAAGTATCTCAGTGAGTACCCTCACTGAGATACTTTTGGCATATTGTCATAAAAATCCTCAGTATGAGGATAGCAAAAATACACAAGATATATGTACACAATACCAAAAATATGCAGTAATAGCAAAAGGAAGTAATGCAAGCAGTGTAAAGTTACAATAGATTGCAATAGGAGCACATAGGTACAGGGGCAACACAAACCATATACTCCAAAAGTGGAATGCGAATAACGTATGGGCCCCAAACCTATGTGAGCTTGTAGAGGGTCGCTGGGACTGTAAGAAAACAGTGAGGGTTAGAAAAATAGCCCACCCCAAGACCCTGAAAAGTAGGTGTAAAGTGCACCTATATTCCCCAGAGAGCACAGAAGTCGTGATAGGGGAATTCTGCAAGAAAGAACAACACCAGCAATGCAAACAAAGTGAAAGTGGATTTCTGGACGAGAGTACCTGTGGAACAAGGGGACCAAGTCCAAGAGTCGCGACAAAGTCGAGATTGGGCAGATGCCCAGGAAATGCCAGCTGAGGGTGCAAAGAAGCTACCACCGGATGGCAGAAGCTGTAGATTCTGCAAGAACGAAGAGGACTAGGAACTTCCCCTTTGGAGGATAAATGTCCCACGTCGTGAAGAAGCTTGAAGAGGTGTTCCCACGCAGAAAGACCTCAAACAAGCCTTGCTAGCTGCAAGGTTTGCGGCTAGGGTTTTTGGATGCTCCTGTGGCCCAGGAGGGACCAGGATGTCGCCAATTGCGTGTGGAGACAGAGGGGGTGCCCAGAAAGATAGGGAGCCCTCACAGAAGCAGGCAGCACCCGCAGAAGTGCCGGAACAGGCACTACAAAGAAGAGTGAACCTGAGCTCACCCGAAGTTACAAAAGAAGATCCCACGACGCCGGAGAACAACTCAGGAGGTTGTGCACTGCAGGTTAGAGTGTCGGGGACCCAGGCTTGGCTGTGCACAAAGGAAATCCTGGAAGAGTGCACAGGAGCCGGGGCAGCTGCAAATCATGCGGTACCCAGCAATGCAGTCTAGCGTGGGGAGGCAAGGACTTACCTCCACCAAACTTGGACTGAAGAGTCACTGGACTGTGGGAGTCACTTGGACAGAGTTGCTGAGTTCCAGGGACCACGCTCGTCGTGCTGAGAGGGGACCCAGAGGACCGGTTACGCAGTTCTTTTGGTGCCTGCGGTTGCAGGGGGAGGATTCCATAGTCCCACGGGAGATTTCTTCGGAGCTTCTAGTGAAGAGAGGAGGCAGACTACCCCCACAGCATGCACCACCAGGAAAAAAGTCTAGAAGGTGGCAGGATCAGCGATACAAGGTTGCAGTCGTCGTCTTTGCTACTTTGTTGCGGATTTGCAGGCTTCCTGAGCAGTCAGCCGTTGATTCCGTGGCAGAAGGTGAAGAGTGAGATGCAGAGGAACTCTGATGAGCTCTTGCATTTGTTATCTAAAGAATTCCCCAAAGCAGAGACCCTAAATAGCCAGAAAAGGAGGTTTGGCTACCTAGGAAGGAGGATAGCCTAGCAACACAGGTAAGAGCCTATCAGAAGGAGTCTCTGACGTCACCTGCTGGCACTGGCCACTCAGAGCAGTCCAGTGTGCCAGCAGCACATCTGTTTCCAAGATGGCAGAGGTCTGGAGCACACTGGAGGAGCTCTGGGCACCTCCCCTGGGAGGTGCAGGTCAGGGGAGTGGTCACTCCCCTTTCCTTTGTCCAGTTTCGTGCCAGAGCAGGGCTGGGGGATCCCTGAACCGGTGTAGACTGGCTTATGCAGAGATGGGCACCATCTGTGCCCATCAAAGCATTTCCAGAGGCTGGGGGAGGCTACTCCTCCCCAGCCCTGACACCTTTTTCCAAAGGGAGAGGGTGTAACACCCTCTCTCTCTCTGAGGAAGACCTTTGTTCTGCCTTCCTGGGCCAAGCCTGGCTGGACCCCAGGAGGGCAGAAACCTGTCTGAGGGGTTGGCAGCAGCAGCAGCTGCAGTGAAACCCCGGGAAAGGTAGTTTGGCAGTACCCAGGTCTGTGCTAGAGACTCGGGCCATTCTGGCATTGGGGAGATAATTCCATGATCTTAGACATGTTACATGGCCATGTTCGGAGTTACCATTGTGACGCTGTACATAGGTAGTGACCTATGTACAGTGCACGTGTGTAATGGTGTCCCCGCACTCACAAAGTCTGGGGAATTTTGCCCTGAACGTTGTGGGGGCACCTTGGCTAGTGCCAGGGTGCCCACACACTAAGTAACTTAGCACCCAACCTTTACCAGGTAAAGGTTAGACATATAGGTGACTTATAAGTTACTTAAGTGCAGTGGTAAATGGCTGTGAAATAACGTGGACGTTATTTCACTCAGGCTGCAGTGGCAGGCCTGTGTAAGAATTGTCAGAGCTCCCTATGGGTGGCAAAAGAAATGCTGCAGCCCTTAGGGATCTCCTGGAACCCCAATACCCTGGGTACCTCAGTACCATATACTAGGGAATTATAAGGGTGTTCCAGTATGCCAATGTGAATTGGTGAAATTGGTCACTAGCCTGTTAGTGACAATTTGTAAAGAGAGAGCATAACCACTGAGGTTCTGGTTAGCAGAGCCTCAGTGAGACAGTTAGGCATCACACAGGGAACACATACATATAGGTCACAAACTTATGAGCACTGGGGTCCTGGCTAGCAGGGTCCCAGTGACACATAACAAACATACTGAAAAACATAGGGTTTTCACTATGAGCACTGGGCCCTGGCTAGCAGGATCCCAGTGAGACAGTGAAAACACCCTGACATATACTCACAAGCAGGCCAAAAGTGGGGGTAACAAGGCTAGAAAGAGGCTACTTTCTCACCCCAAGGCAGCACCTTCACCACAGCATGCAGTTCAGCCAGTTTGGAAGAACCTAAGGGAGATATCAAAAAGTCTGAACTTTATAGGGGGGCAGTCAATCTGGAGGCATTGGGACTGTTGCAGGTGGTGAGGATGGGACATTTGGGGAAGGGGCAGGTTTCTTAGGATAGTATTTTGAAAGTTTACGGAGGAGATGGGCTTGCTGTTGGTAGTAAGGGTGGGACAGTTAGAGAAATATTTGGGTTATTGTTTTTTTAAGGTTTATGAAGGGGTGGTTATGTTATTTTTTGGTTAAAATAACGTTGTTTTATTTATCACTTATAGGTTTTTAATTAATATGGTTATCCTTAGTGAGGTTTGTTGATCCATTTATTTAATTTTTTACTAAAACAGGATGCTTCACCTACCTACTGTCAGAGCAGATGCAAAGCACCAAACCTGGACCATCACAAATATACTGTCCATTAATTATGAGCCAATCCTGTACCCATACTAGACAACAAGATAACTAGCTGCATTTACCCTGATCACGGAAACAGTAAGAAAATGTGCCTGTGCTCAGCACTTCGCAGTCACTTTATTTAGAGTTCCCTCTGATCTAAATTAGTCTAATAGACTCACGTCTTCCTTGAGTCCTCTTGTTTTTCATCAGAGTGGATAGGCATTGGTCCTTCGTCTGTATATTGTCAATGGTATTTACAGATTTTATTTCTTCCAAAAAGAGTTAGGTCTGTTGAATAAGAAAATAAAAAGAGATTGTGTCTTATCTAGTCCATGTAAACTGAGTGGTCTCATAATGATTTTATTTCTTCCAAAAAGAGTTAGGTCTGTTGAATAAGAAAATAAAAAGAGATTGTGTCTTATCTAGTCCATGTAAACTGAGTGGTCTCATAAAAACCAAAAGATGTTGCACTTCAGCCAAAATAAGGATAATCAAGTGATACTTCAAAGGGCACATGGAAGCATTGATCAAGCAGTCACTCAACCATTAAGTGCTAAGAGCCAGATTTATAGTTTGGCGGAGCGGTTTGGTCTGTCACAATAGTGATGGATATCTTGTGCGCCGAAATTGAAAGTTCTGTGGATGGGATATCCATCACCCTTGTGATGGAGTAGCCCCTCTGTAAAACTCTAAATCATGCCCTAAGTTTGCCTATGGCCCTCCAATCAATCACATGGATCATCAATCATCATTTGACATTCACTGATGCAAGTTTCCTGTTCTGAGTTCCGTGTCCAATTTCCTATTTATCTCAATTTCCCATGGAAGAGATATACATACATAAGCAGTGCAGTTCTTTAAATCTTTATTAGCAGCCGATAATGAGAATTACATTTTAGGCCTGGGAGATATCTTGTTCTATTTAGGAAATTGAGGGCTGCATTGTAGACTTTGATACCAGTGGTAATTTCCTTTCTTAAAATTGAATTCATTTTCTTTCTCTGTTACCACTCACCAGTCACCAGGCCAAAATGGTTGTGCCTTCCTCTCTGACTGTCTGTATGTGCCATGCACACACTGGTCTCTTTAAGTTTGTTTAAAATAGGTGCACACCTAATCTAAAAATATAACTTTTTTGCATAACAGGTATTCCTGTTATACTGCTGTTTTTTAAATCTGGAAAGTAAAGACATATAAATTTTGGGGTATAAATACTCATTCATTTTACTAATTGTCAGTCTCTCTTTCTGATGTGACAACTGCCACAGCTGCACTGACCCTGAGTTTTGAAGATGTACTAGGTACCAACCATACTAGTTACTCTATGGCCAGTCTTCTCAATTGCCGTTTATGTAGGTACTTGCTGTTTCTGTGTTGCCCGCATCTGTGCAATATCCATAATTCAACCATTAATCAACCCATTGCAGATGTTGCAAGTGAAGTTACTGGTTCTTTAGATTTAGTAGCAAGTGATGATGTTACTACTGGTGGCCACTGTTGTTGTAGTTGCAGCATGCTCCTGGATTCAAAGCCAACACTGCGCTCTCTGGTGGTTGAAGGCAGCACTCAAGTTTTGCAATGGCCTCAAATTTGCAATAATTCATCTTCTAGGGCATCCCTTTTTACTGGGGATTCAATTCTTTTAAAATCAGAATTAGAAAATTGGAAAAGGGAGGAAAGTGGGCAATGCTTTTTGTACTGTTAACCCAGTATTGCAGTACAGATGTACTTTACACAGCCTTTGATTTGTGCTCACATGAAGGATTAATCTATTAATCAAAGCAGCTGCTTTATCACAGACAATAGTAAATATTTGTTCCACCTTTTGTGAATGATCCTACGGCATGTGCACTTCCCTAGTCCCTATTTGTCACCCTTCATTGTATGGTTTTGGCAGTTGCATCTCCTCTCTTTTGTAGTACATAATCGTTGATAGTCCTGAATGTATCAAACAGCATTGCAGCAAGGAGGAGTTAGAGTTTCTATGCGTTGGCAGCTCTTGTAAGAGAGCTTCTTGCAGCAATTGAATTAACTTGCTGAATGATCCTCAACTGCTTCCAGGCTTTAAACAAATTATTGAAATAAATACAAATCCTGTGACATGTGACCTGTATGTTGTTTATTGCTTCCCAATTAGTATAATGCAATCCACTTGTGAGAAATTGTGTTGTTGGTTGAATGGGGTGAGAGACCTGGTCAAGAAACAGTCACAATTGTTTTGCAGGATGAACCACAATCAGTAATTTAACCTGTGCTTAACCCAGGGTACCTTGGCACAAAAAGTAGTTAGGATAAACTTAGAGGCAATGTGTAAAGTATTACACCAGTAATAAAATGAAAATGCAACACAAGAAAAACCCAAACCAATTTAAGAAAATAGGAACATATTAATAATCTATTTTACTTCAAACCCATCAAAATCCATTTAGTAGAACTGGAGTTATAAAGTTTAAGGTTCAAAATAGCAAGTTCCCAGTTTTGGAAAATGGCCACCTGGGCACGCTTAGCACTATAACCAAAGGTCCAGGAGTGAATGGCGACGTCTTGGGGGTTCAAGACTCACTCAAGCTGGGTCTAGGTGAGGATTCAAGATGGTGGGAGCCTGTTATGTCACTGTAGCTCTGAACAGACCAGTCAAACTAGTTCTTAGAGTTACTTCAGAAGTCCTGTGTGCAGGTGAAGATGGAGGACTCCATAGCAAGGCTCATCTCTGAAGGTTCAAAGAAGGCTCCAGGCAGCAAAGCAGCCCTTCCAGGTACAGCAGCAGTCTTGTAGAGTGCACAGTAGGTCACAGCAGCAGGCAGTCCTCTGTGAGTCCTTCCACAGGTCCAGTGGTGAACTGTGCCCTGCTCCTAGAAGTTGGGAGAAGTTTCCAGAAGGGTTCTATGAAGTTCCAAGAGTTTCTTGCCTTCCCTGGCTCCTAGTTGGCTGTACTGACATGCAGGGCCATTAAGCCTATTGTGTGATGACACAGCCCAGCCTGTTCAGATGCAAGTGGGGCTATGCTTAGCCCCCCCACCCATCAAGTCAGTTAATGCCCCATCCAAGCTCTGCTAATCCCACTATTTTGTGACTGTCTGTGGTGAATTCACAAAGTCTCAACTGTTGGTTACACCCAGTCATGTGACCTAAGGCAGGCTGCAGGCACAGATGGCAATAACAGGAAAATAGACAAAGAGGGAATAGATAATAAAGAAATTGCTTCTCAACAATGACACCATAAATTGTCACTGGACCCAAATTATTTTTGTGAACATTTATTGTACATATTTTCTATATACAGAATTGATGAATTATGATGTAACTCCATCAATAAAGGATCGATGAAATATATACAATTTACTTAAAAATGAAATGAATAAACGCATCTCCTATGGTATCAGATTCTTTGTAGCTTCTAAACTTAACTTCAGTATCCAGCTGAAGGTAGTCTGTGCCAAGCCGAGGAAAATTGTGCCAAAGGCTACCTAAATTCCTGGCTATACCTATTCTATGCTGACTGCAGATTATAGGATTTCTCCCAAAGCTGTTGACCGGGTTTTAGCCTCTGCTTGTTGCGGCCTCATCAGGGCCAAGGAAGTCAAGGAATGTTCTTCTGTTTTTGGAGAAAGCCCCTTAGGCATGAGTGCTTAGAAGGAACCAAGTGCCCATCTAATGTGGTCACCTAAAAGCAACAATGATCTCAGAGGCAAATTGGGAACCGTCTATTACTGTGGTCACCAACAGCTGATGATTAGTATCAAACGGGGGGATCAACGCCATATACAGAAAACCTGACCATGATACTGGAACCAGGTGCCAGAGTGTGTCTTTTAATGATAAATCCGACTTTACCATTGGAGCGGGTTTATCATTACAAGTTCAGAGATACCAAACACAACATATCGACCACCTCTGGTTTAGGAATTACAGCCTATTAAATATAATATGGAATCCACATTTTATTCCTATGAGAGGGGTAGGCTTCACAGTAGTGAAAAACTAATTTGGGAGTTTTTCACTATTAGGACATGTAAAAATTTAAAAGTACATATCCTACCTTTTAATTACATAGCACCCTGCCCTATGGGCTACCTAGACCCTAACATAGGGTTGGCTTATATGTTATAAAAGTGAAATCTAAGGCTTGGAAAGGGGTTTTAAATACCAAGTTGACAAGGCAGTGTCCTTCAGGCTGCAATGGCAGGCCTGGGACATGTTTTGAAGTACTACTTACGTGAGTGGCACAATAGGTGCTGCAGGCCCACTGGTAGCATTTCATTTAAAGGCCCTTCTCATATGTATATTACCCTACAAGGGTATTACATGTAAATTAAATATGCCAGTCAGGTATATGGCAATCAAATCATGTTTTAGGGAGAAAGCACAGACACTTTAGCACTGGTTAGCAGTGGTCAAGCATACAGGGTCCTATTACCAACAAGCAAAAATCCAGCAAAAAGAAAGAGGAGGAAGATGAAATGTTTGAGGGACAACCCTGTAGAGAGGGCCATTTCCAACTGCACTAAACATAGGACTTTGAAGTATTCTCTGTCAGCAATGACTTTGACAATATTGCTGCCAAGTTCAGTTGTAACAAATCAAATTCTGAGGCCCCTAGGTTGAAATCATATTAATTTCTTTCAATATATTGGCAGCTGTTTGTGATTTTCCCATGAAGAACATTGCAACAGTTGCATGCTGGCAAATACCTGAAAAAGCATCCTCAACTATGTGATCAGCAACTAGTGTTTGTTTATCTCCCTTGAAGGAGACTCACTATGAACTGATTCACATGTAGGTTGTTGTTTAACAACTGGTCTACACGTCTGTCATTGGTGGATGGACTATATAGCACTCTCTTTTATTCTGCTACTAATTATTTGCCCTTGATAGTGCAGCACAGGCAAAAGTGGAAAAATAAGTCTGCTTGAAATCTTCTATTTCAGACAGACAGTCCCCACAAATTCAATCCTTTGCCTTTCACCAAAGAAAAAGGCAGAGGGTCAATCACTAATAGTTTGGACAGCTTTCCATTGTATAAATTAACATTATCATGGGTTCAGTAGTATAGTAACTCCTTGCTGAACATAAACTTGATAGTGGGTTGTTTGTGATTGTTTTGTTAGTGAGTATATCTCAACGAGTAACCTGTGGGTAGCAAGGAAGCTGACTGAATGCTTTGTGATGACTGTCAGTGTAGCCATCTTTTCTTTCTGTCATATTGAGGTTGCTGCAGGTGATGAATGCACACTACAAGCAAAAGTCATAGGGCTGCTTTGCATGACATCGTCTTCCCTACCACTTCACCATCTCCTCTCTTACCAGCAGCTATAGATTCTGTGGTGATTTCTAATGATTGTATGTTGATTTTTGATTATTGCCATTTGGCCCTCAGTACTTTATTATCCACCTCACTTACTACAGTGCTTTGGTTTGTGGCAATGTGTGCATTTTGTGATGTGATCTTCATGCGGCCTGTGTATAAAGAAGTCTCAAACTGAGGAGGAGAGCTTTCACTTTGAGCCAATGCCTGAGAACTTATTGAGTTGGAGCTAAGCATTTGTGTTTGCATTTTTCTAGGCCAGGCTGTAAATGAGGTATATGTGGTGGCTGCAGGTTTTTGGGTTCTTGAAAAAATAGGCGCATGTAGTGGCATTTCATGTCTCAGAATAGTTTGCATTGATGTGATATGCACTTCCTTTATGCCACCATCTAATGAGCATTTAGTGGTTCATCATCTTCCGCACTTACAAGGCTATGAGAAAACTTTTATTTCCCCTGTCTTTTGTAATGGATCACGGCCAATGTTCCAATTCATGCCAGGATCATCAGAAGGGAGACTTGGGGAAAAAAGGGGGGTACTTTTTTCTTCCAGAAGCCAATGAAGAAGATGTGTCCCATGGAGGAGTAGACAAAACAACAACTAGCTCTGCAGCAAACTCAAATTCTGCTCTGCTTCTACGTCCGGAAGATCAGGTGTTGCAGATTGTGATTGTTGTTGAGTTTCCTATAAAAAAGATTTTGTTTGCTGCTGGGGCAATTTGATTTCAGACTTACTGCTCTCATCCATGACTGCAATCCTTGCAGCACTGAAAGACATCAGCTTTAGTTTTGGTAGTGACGGTACAACGGTTGATAAAAGGATGATTCTCCTCTCAGCTTCATCCTGCCCTGAGAAGTCTGCAGCAGGTATTTCACATTACCAGGGAAAGGATGAGACCTTGATGCCAGTGGTGACAACAAACCTCTTCTACTCACTGGCCCTTTTCTTGGCAGGAACCTCCTTCTTTGGATCCATCTCTTTATGGATTAGCAGGACCAGCAGAAATGCTTAGCAGTGATGGCTCGGGTCTCTACTGTCATCGTGTCATTGTTAGTGGATTTGCAGAATTCTCTCCTTCTCAGAATCATGAACACTCATGCACCTGCAGGCAATAAAAGATAAGCAGGAAGAAAGTGAGACTTAGGTAATCTCCTTCTCAGTATCATGACACCTCATACACATGCAGGCAATAAAAAATAAGCAGGAAGACGGTGAGACTTTTGTAATCCACTTAATGCAATATGTCATCATTATCATAAATCTTTAAAAATAGTGTATCAAGCCATAAACGTCTTGTTTGACACTGTAAACACTAACATGGTGTTTTCCAGAGCCCAAAGGACCACTATTGGAGTCAGGGGGAGGCACACAAAATATAGAATATTTTTTTTTTAAAGTAGCTGAGGTCCCCGCGGGGCCCATGCAAAAAACGAACAAATGAATAAATAAAAATAAGTTGGACTTCTAATGGACCATAACATTCAATGCTCCTAGCAAAAGTCTATCGAAGGTGAAAATAAAATGATGATTATTTAATCAGATGAACACACATGCTCCACAAAGTGGTGGTCTCGATATGGCCAGCAATGAATGAGACATGGAGAGCAAAAGCAAATTGGCTACCAATTACTCTCACACGCAAACACATGCCCAAATGCCCAGCAAAGAAGTAGGAATGGATGATAACAAGAACATTGCTCTCCTATTATGGCGGAAGCTACTTTGTTCCCCAATAAAATCCAGTAGCATTGCAGGGAAAGGATTAAATATATATTCAAAATACGTCTGAACCCACCGCTGGGCCTACCCTTCATTCACCACCCATAAAGCATTATTGTCAAAAAAGAAAATAAACTTTAAAAATGTCCCAAACACAAACAACCCAAGAATACAATTTCTCCTACAAATTGCTCTTAAGGTTGCAAGAAAACACAACATGTCACCATCTCACAGATATCCACACTCTAACACACCAAATGGTGGGCAAGCACATGGGGAAGAAGGTAGGTTAAAACAAAGAAAAATGTTTTATACAGGGGTCTGGCTCCTTGATCCATCATGACCCTGGGCAAAACAGGTGCAGGTGGGCAGAAAACTCCCCTGCATTTGGCATGCATACAAGACCTAAAATTATAAAAAAATATTTTATCAGAGCATAAGTGGTATATATGAAAAATGATATGAAAAATATATCAATAAATACACTCAAGGCCTACTGCAGACTAGGACCCAAACACTCAATCACAGTAAAATAACAAATCTGCACAGAATGTATAAAAAAACACAAGTAACTGGAGGAGGAAATGTTTAAACCATAGGTCTACAGCATTCCAAAAATGTGCATTATCCCTTAATTCTCATCAGTCCATACTCCAAACTGCTGACATTCCAACAACAAACAAAATGAAAAAGGAATTAAAAATATTGGTGACAACGCTCTCTCAAACAAGAAACATTTTACAAATATTGGACCCGGCCCTATCTGCAGGGTTATCTCAAAATGTATTGCCTTCTTCCTCTTATTTTTTCTGAAAACGTTCTTGCTGGCCTTAGGACTCTGTCCATTATACCACTGCTAACAAGGGGTGAGGTCCATGTGCTCTCTCCTCTAATCATGACAAAATAACTTATACACATTTGGCATATTTAATTTACTTTTACGTCCCTAGTAAAGTGCACTACATGTGCCTAGGGCCTGTAAATTAATTGCTACTAGTCGATCTGCAGCACTGGTTGTGCCACCCACTTAAGTAGCAATTTAAACATGTCTCAGACCTGTCATCACAGAGCCTGTGTGTGCAGCATTAAATTGCTATTTTGACCCATCAAAATAAACCTTTTGCCAGGCCCAAATCTTTCTTTTTAATGCATATGTTACCCCTCAAATGGGCCCTGGACAGTCCACAGGGCAGGTTGCACTGCATTTAAAAAGCAGACTATGCAATATTTAGTGTACATGTCCTGGTAGTGAAAAACTCTTAAATTCACTTTTTACTACTGCAAGGACTAAATCTTCCATAGGATAATATTGGGGTTCTCTTATTAGATTTTATAAGTGTAATTTCTGAATGGGAAGAGATAATTCCTTCAAGTTTAGTGTCTCTGAAATCACAATTTATTATTCTAATTTATGATGAAGTCGGATTTTAAATTTTCAGTCTGAAAATGCCACTTTTACAAAGTTAACATTTTCTTGCCTTAGCCATTTGGTGCCTGCACTATGTGTCTGGTCAAATGGCTGGGAGTAGTTGGCAGTTGGACTTTGTATATTTCTCCTAGATAGCCACACACAATAGGAGCTTAGGTGTGACTTGATGGGCATCCTGAGCAGGATGGGACGGCGTACCTCAACCCAGCCTCACTTACACCTGAATAAGCTGTGCCCTGACCCCCCAAATCTGTGCACTTCAAAGGCATGTCTTTGAAGTCTCCCCTCTTCAAAGGCATCACTAAGGATAAGAAATGGACCTCATGCACCACCACTTCAGTACACTTCTGGACCTGTGGATATTCTGCGAGGAAGAATGACTGCTGTGCTGCTGAAGGTCTGGCACTATGCTGGACTGCTTTCTGCTGGACTCCTTTGCTGTGCTGACCTGCTGCCTGCTTCCCCCTATCTGGGTGAGAGGGACTGGACCTGCATCACTTGAACCCAGAATCCGAAGTGACTCCAGGGGCTAGTTGGCTGGCCTCCGGATCTGAAGTCTCAGGACATAAGACTTCCAATCATCCTGCTTCTGTACCTGGACTTTGCCACCTGAGACTCTATCTTGTCAAGTGGTGCCACCCCAGTCCTGGATCCTTGGATGTGGACCTAAGATGTTTGCTAGTGGAACTGACAGATCCTCTATGCTGCATGATACATTTCCGAGTAGAACCAATGCATCCCCTCAGCTGAGCTGTGCATCCGCAAGCAGAACCAATGCATCGCTGCTGCTGCGTGGATTGGTCCCATTTCAAAAGACTTACAGGAACTGACAGATCCTCTATGCTGAATGATGCATTTCCGAGTAGAACCAATGCATCCCCTCAGCTGAGCTGTGCATCCGCAAGCAGAACCAATGCATCGCTGCTGCTGCGTGGATTGGTCCCATTGCAAAAGACTTACATCAGCACTACATCCCCCATCTTGTGTTTAACACATCGCCTTTGGAACCACTGGTGCACAATGCTTCTTTGGAGCAGTCCCTCACATGCCTCGTCGACGCCAGTCTCAACGCTGTCTCAAAGCTTCACATGCAAGCTTCTCCACTCCTTGGAACTGACACATTGCCTCAACAGCGCAATGCATCCCCACACCGGCGTTCGCATCACAAGCCCCGTTGATGGGATCCTCAATGCTGACACAACAGGACCTTGCACTGCAGTTGCAGCTGTGCAACACATCTTCGAAGTGGATCCAGGCAATGCTACGCAACTTAAATTTAAGGTACTCTGTTCAACTGACCTAACTGAGTCCCTGTAGCAAGCCCATGCTCCACCACAGTCGGCATGAACATGTGACTTTGTTCCAGTCCAGTGCAACCAGATATCACTAATAGTACTTTGTACTTTTTGGTGCTATTTCTACTTAAAGCTTTAATATTCAATATCTCCTGTTCCACTAATTGGATGTTTGCCATTTTGGTCTTGTTTTATTTATTAAAAACTACCCCATATTCCTAACTCTGCTGTGGTCTCTTTTTGTGACGTGTTTTCACTGTTTTACTATTTGAAGTGGTGCTTAAATACTTTTTACATTACCTCTAAGTTAAGCTTGGACTTTTCTGTGCCAGGCTACCAAGGGTTGAACGCAGGTTTGCTTGTGTCTTATCCTGATAAGGATTGTGGTTGCTGCTTGACTCAGGTTCACCCCTCGGTCAACCAACATCCCAATTTCTTAGAACAAAGTACTGGGTTGAACTTACTTAATTTTTTCCAAAAATGTAAAGATTGTAAAGATGATGATGCAACAGAGATTGTAGAGAAAAGGAGTGTGATGCCTTCCCTATGGATTTCAAATTGAAAATGACCAAAGGATGAACAAAGCACAAGGAGGATAGTAGAAGGAAGTTGAAACTGTACATACAGTAGCCTCTGACTCTTTATGGCACTTCCCCCTGTTAAAAATGCCTTTCAAGCTAAATAATTACATAAAAGGTACACTTGATTATAATGTCAAAATGTATTTTCAAGTAGATTTTCGGTACTATCATTTAAGGGAAGTGTAACTCCCATCAAGTTTTGACCAATCGTGTTTCCTCATGCTCTTGTGTTAGGATTTTTGCCTGAATGCCAATCTCATTACATGACATGGCGTAATGGTATTATATTGGGCATTATGTGTGATTTTTTTGACACAAAGTGACCAAAATCACAATAAATTACATTGACATTACAAAAACTACACCCAGACGAATACTTATATGAGGAAGGATTGCAACTATTTTAGGACATTGACCTCAATCCCCACTCCTGAAGAGAGAATTTACAGTAAAGCATTTTAATTATTTATGTCACTTACCAAAAATAGGATGAGCAATACAAGGAAGCAGATTTAATATATGTTTAGATTACAGAGAATTGCAACAAATATTTGAACATTTTTTTTGCTTGTTTCAATTTCTTCTTTATGCTTTGATGCCCTCCACTTGTAGGCTGAACCCGGGGACTTCCCAATAAGGTAAGCACTGTATGTGGACTGAGCCAACCCTGGGCAACGGTTAAGACTCAAGTTAAGCTTTGACTCCAATAGTCAAGAATTGCTGACTATGACATTGTCAGTATAATAGTTGTTTCACTCTGCAGTAGGTAGCTTTTGTACTCCCCTTGAAGAACTCCACAATCGCATATAATTTGAAAGGTTATTTATTTAAGAACTTGACCTACAACCGGAGCGTGGCTATCTCTCATCTAGTAAGCTACTGACTGACAATCATGGAATTCTGGCTCTGAGATTAGAACACAGAACACAACTACGTTACTAGTTCCAGGAAAGTTCATATTATGAAACATACACGCTTATAACATATCCTCCTCTTTTACAAATGAGGGCATGGATCAACATACTCTAATACACACAAATACTAAAGTTACTTGAAAATATCACTATGGAGACATTAAAAAAAAAAAAAAAAAATCAAGGAACATAGGGCCTGATTTAAATTTCGAAGGAGGGGTTACTCTGTTACAAGGGTGATGGATATCCTGTCTGCCTAAATCTGAATACCGTAGTAAATAATCGTATTTAGATTTTGGTGGACAGGATATCTGTCACAGTTATGACAGGGTAACCCCTCTGCCGAAATCTAAATCAGGCCCACAGTCTCCCAAGTATGCTGGAGGACAGTGATTTCTTCCACACCATCCTCTCCATAATTTGGTTTGATGGACTGCAAGTTTCCAACCCCACATTTCCTCTATCCAGGGTAATAACATAATTGTTCCCAGATATCCATGTAGATTGACATAATTCGACATCAGCAAGTAGGTATTACTTCCGTGTTTCATACTCCTTACATTGTATTGACCACCTCTCTGATACAAGGCCTCTCGTCTTTTTTTCCATTTTCACAATTTTCCAAGACTACAAAAAACAATGAACACACACCACATTGAACTGACCTCTGATTGTTTTTAAATCTGTACCTTTCTAACCACAACCCCGCCCCCTTCTTTAATATGTTCTGGTACTATAACATTGTCCTTCGAATTCTTCTCCAAATGTTTCTTTTTAACTTGTTCACCACCTCTTTCATCCAACCAAAGACCACCTTTGTCTCTGGCAGCTTCCTTCTCATCATCTCAAATAGAGTTTTGCCAGTCACTCCATGATCACTTGTATGATAATCCCACACCATTTCTATGATCATTCTTCCTACATATTGTACACTTGCTACCACCATCTGGAACATCCCCTTAGCCATCCTATTTGCCCTCTCCACAAATCCATTGCCCTGAGGGTTGTGTAAAGAGGTACAATTATGTCTAATCCCAAGTGATTTCAAGAAACCACACATTTCATGTGAGGTCAATTGTGTTCTTTTCGCTGTTATGGTAATAGATGGAACTCCTTCCTCGCTCACAATTTCTTTTAACATAGCTATGGTCGCTCTTGTGGTGATCTCTTTCATAAATGTAACTATCAACCATTTGATATGCATATCTACTACTAATACCATGGCATATTTTAGGTCTTTTCACATATCATTCATAGGCCCAATAAATTCAAGACATATGGCTTGCCATGCTCTATCAGGATCAGATAGCTATCCTAAGTCTGCTTAGCTTCCCCCATTAACCCTTTTCACCCTCCTTGCATACACCAAATGTTTCTACCCACTTATCTACATGGTCATCCATTCCTGGCCATGACGAATCAGTTCTCAATATTTTCTTGGTGTTGGTTTGATCTTTATGCCACTCATGTGCCGTCTCTATTAATTTAGACCTCAATCCATGAGGAGGAACACATTTTGCCACCCTCATGATCACTATATCATTACAAATTGAAAGATCATCCACTACTTTCAGATACAGTCTAACTGAAAGAGTTACCAATCTCTCCCTTCTGGTACATAGAAAAATCAATTGCTTGCCTTCCTTCAGTGTAGTATCCAACTCCATTTCATTTATCCATTCCTGTTTAGTAATAGCACATGCTCCCTCCATATCTGTCGCATCCTGATGCTACAGCACCTTCACCATTCTTCACCAAAATAGCAGGGCCATCAACTTCACACCAGTCAAGTGGTAACCTAGGCAAACGGTGAACTTGACAATTCCTCCATCCCAGAATATGTTCCAAAGTGTAACAAGATTCTTGAAGTCGAACAGCAAGTCTAGTCAACCTCACGGATTCCTTCACAACTCCTCCTGGAAGAAGGGTCTTTACTAAAGGCTTTTGTTCTGTTTGCAGCACAAATTTAGTTCCCCACAAGTAGATTAAAAAATAGTCAGATCCCCAAGCGGCCACAAGTGCCTCTCTTTCAATAACTAAGTAGTTCCTCTCTGAAGCGGTCAATATCCTACAAGCAAAAGGTACTGTTTTTTTCTTCTTTGCCATGAATCTGTGAAAGGACAGCTCCAATACCTGTATTGCTTATACCAACTGTGAGGATCTATCTCAATATCAATCTGATATCAAATGGTATCAAGACAATGGCACCACAAATGTCTTACCTTATGAGTTCAAAACACTTCTGCTGCTCCTTTTCCCACACAAAATATTCAGTTTACCAGAAAATCTTTGGACAAATTTAGAATAATACTCAATAAGGCCTAAAAAGGCCTCAATTGATCTTTATCGTCAGGTGAAGGAGCTAATCTTATAGCGTCTAGTAAATTTTATTTGGGCTTTACACCATTTGCTGTGATATTGTAACCTAGGTACTCCACTTGATCCACTTTGTCACCTCAAAGGGTCAACCCTTCTTCTCTTATTCTATGAAGAGCTTGTCTAAGGACCATGATGTGTTGCTGTACAGATTCACCAATTACTAAGATGTCGTCCTGGTCAATCCCCTGAATAACTTGTTCATCATTCTTTGAAATAAACTTGCTGCAGAGCATTAACCAAAAGGCATCAATGTAAACTGAAATGTACCCTCCATGGTGATAAAAGCCATAAGTGGTTTGAATTCCTCGTCCAATTTGATTTGCTGACACACATGCTTTTAAGTCGAGCTTAGAAAAATACTTACTACCACCCAAGGCTGATATCAGTTCATTTATGTTCGACAGTTAGTAAGTATCCACCACTACATTCTGGTTAAGGGAGCTGAGGATCACACAAAACCTATAATAATAATCAGATTTCTCTATAATCACTACTAGTGATATCCGTCTGAATGTTTCCACAGGCTCAATCACCCCAGTAGAGAACATTTCCTCTAACAACTTCTTCATAGCTGCACGGGCATCCAAGAGAATCCTTTCTACCTTCTGTTGAACAGTTATGGCATCTCTTTTCAATACAATTTTATGGACATATCCTTTCAAATAAATCAACTCCTCTCTGAAAACATCCTGTGATTCCTCTAAGATGTCTGATAATGCTTTATCTTCCACTACCATCACCTGATTAGGTGCCCTGGGGTTTACCATGATGTTGAGGTCATACTGGTGCATCCAGCCTAAGATAGGTGGTCTATCTTCAGCTATGTATACTTTACCTCCTGAATTGATGTCCTTAGGTAGTAAATTTTCACCTGGCCAATGTTTATAAAACATTTCCTTAGGTATGATCGCATAAATGGAACCTCATTTTATCATAAAGTCTACAATTTTCTCTTTAATTACAATGTTCACTTTTGGTCTTTTCTTTCTTCCCTGTTTAGTCTCTGCATTACCCCCCACAAAGAAATTTGTTTGATTGTGTTCCGCCCAAAACTTCTTCATCTACAGTGGCTCTCCTAGATTTGTTTTCTTGCTCAGAAACTGCCTCAAAGTGCCCTCTTTGCTGACATTTTCTGCAGTCCTTTTTATTGGCTATGCATTTGTGTTAATCAGCAATGTAGAAATTACTGCCACAATGATAACACGACTTTGAGTACTGTTTAGGTTTCACCAAATTGTTACTGGATTTGAAAACTGCTCCAACATCAGGGTCTGCCTTCCCCATGCTGGACACTGTCCCATCATTGTTGTCCTTTTTCTCCATTTCTTTCATACAGAGTTCAGATTCTCCAACTACTTTAGCTGTATCTATAGCATCCTTAAGGGAAGGATGCATAGCTGCCTATAGTCACTCTTGAATCTTCTTGATTTTACAATCAACAACTTGGTATTAGACTGGTCCATTAGTCATTTTAAAGACAATGGGGGTCATTACAACCCTGGCGGTCTTCGACCGCCAGGGCTGTTTTGGAGAATGCACCGCCAACAGGCTGGCGGTGTTTCCAGGGGCCTTCCGCCGCGGTCGCGCCGGGAACGGAACCGCCGGGAACGGCGGTTTCCCACCACATTGGTCCCGGCACTTTAAATCACCCAGGGCAGCGCCGCTTGCAGTGCTGCCCAGGGGATTATGAGTCCCCCTCCTGCCAGTCTTTTCATGGCGGTAAGAACTGCCATGAAAAGGCTGGCGGAAAGGGGAGTCGTGAGGCCCCTGGGGGCCCCATGGAGCTTTTCACTGTCTGCTATGCAGACAGTGAAAAGCACGACGGGTGCAACTGCACCCGTCGCACAGCCGCTGGCTCTCATAATAGACCCCATGGGAGTGCGGCCGCATTGGAGGCCGCCCGGCGGTTCAACCTTGACGGGTGGCAAGACCAATATTCTCAATTTAGAAAAAAAGGCCAGATTTATGGAAAAGTGGTGCAGTGCGGTGCTGTGCCAAAATTGGCAGCGCTGAGCTGCATCACTTTAGAAATGCAGGATGCACCGTATTTAAGTGAATACAGTGCACCTCCATGTTTCCCCCTGCGCTGGCACTAAATTCAGCTGCCAGCACCAACGCAGGCATCCTTGCATCATAGTGCAAGGATGTCTACGTTGAGCTGTGTGATTGTTTATGTGCGGGAAGGTGTCGCTTCCTGCACATAAACAATCACTATTGGTGCTTTGGCACTTCTGTGTGTGCTGCACAATGCAGCACACACAGAAGTGCCAAAGCGTCATTTTCAAAAGAAAGGGGCCCCTTCCTGTACATAAGCAATAATTTCTGGCATTTTGCTCTTTTTATGTGTGCTGCATTCTGCAGCACGCATAGTAAAAGAAAAAAACGAGGAGGAGTAAAAGTATTCCTCCTTGTTCTGCTCTGCTAATGCCATCCCTAGGGCTGGCATTGGATTTTAGCGCTGCCTCAGTTTTACAAAATTTCATAAATCTGAGGCAGCGTCAAAAATCAATGGGTGTTGCTGTGGGACACCCACAGCTGCACCCATTGCATGCCCCTTCCACGCACAGTGCCACGTGGAAGGGGCCATATTTGCAAGGTTATGTTAAGCCACAAAAAGTGGCTTACGCCACCTTGTAAAAATGGCGCAGTAGTTAGCGCCACAGGAGTGTCTCAAAAAGTGATGCTCCTGTGGCACTAGGGGCCTATAAATACGCCCCAAAATCTTCACTTGACTCACCTTCACCCTGGGGGTGAGTGTAAAATGTATAACTATTCATCACTATGTTTTTCTCTTTCGCAAATCTAAGCTCAAGACTATTTCTGCTTCAATGTAAACATCTTCATTGGGATCCCCATTAGGCGCTGTCAGTTTAGAGTTTTCCTCTGTGATGCACTAAATCCCTGACCCACCAAGGCTTCAATGTATGTCTCGCACATGTTTATCCAATCCTCCCATTCTACTGATAATGGCGTTGGTTGGAATAAGAACAAAGGGGAGAATTGATGGCACTAAGGGCCCGATGTACAACACCTTTTTGCAGTTGCAAAAGGTGTCAATCTCCGTTTGCGATGGCAAGATGTCCAAATACAATGTACCATCCCTGTTTTATGAGCAGTTAATGGTTGCGAGTCCCAATTAGAAAGGGACATCCAAAGGCATCCCTTTCTAATTGCGAGCTACAGTGGTATGTATACTTGTTTTGTGACCGTGATTGCAGTTGCAAAACAATCACAGTTAACCCCAATGCAAATAGGTGTTAACCCATTTACAAACGGGAAGGGCCCCCCACAGGACCCCTTACCCTTTGTGACTGTATGTGAAAATATTTTTTCAGAGCAAGCAGTGGTTCCACGGGCCCCTGCCTACTCTGAAAAAATGAAAAGAAAACTTTACATTTTTCTTTTTGAATTACAGCCTGTTTTCGTTGTTTTAGCATTTTTTTAAAAAACTGCTTTATTGAAAAGCAGTCACAGACATTGCAAGTAAGTTGAAAGGTTACTTATTTAAGACCTTGCCCTACAACCAAAGCGTGGCTGACCCTAAGCCAGTCAGCTACTAACTAGTATCCCTGGAATGGTGGTTCTGACATTGGAACACAGAACACAACTATGTTCCTAGTTCCAGGAAAGTTAACATTATGAAACATACAAGTTCATAACAGCAGCCTCTCAAATTGTGAAGAAAAGTCACTGTGCTAGAGAGTATCAAGATCCAAATCCAGCGCTGTAGGAAACTATGAAAAACATCATAACAGATACACTGAAGAAGGATTCAAAATTCAGACGAAGACTACCATAGACCTATACAACCTGGTAAATGATGTGGCCGAGTCTTCTTACATAAACTTTGCTAATAGTATCTATGGGGGCAGTTCCCAATACCAAAAGAAATAATGGAGTAGACATGATGAAATTGGAATCTTCCTATGTTCAAGGTGTTCCAGTTAGTGTTTTACTCTGTAGGAGGTCACAGTAGGACCTAACGATAAGTGGCTCTATCGCCTCTTCATCTTTACTTCGTCTATTTCACGCACAATGTCTAGATTAGCTGCGCTTCATTCATTTCGATCCACAAATCTGGTGGACATTTTGTTTCAGCACAAGTAGTTGATGGTAAAGAAATGTCCAAAAAGAAGCATTTTAGTCAGATGTTGGTCTATATTGCCAAAGTATTGGCGGCAGTTAATACCTTATAAGTTTGCATATGTAAAAAAAGAAAAAAAGAACAATAATCATAATCGTGATAACAATGATGTTGATAACGAACTCTAGGTTAGGTGACAAACCAATCGAATTTTATGACTAATTGGGTGTATCACTTGTGTATTGCTATATAATTGTATAGGGACATTAAATCAGATCGCACCTGTTTCTGAATTACATTTCGAAAATGATCGGAAAAAGAGACTTCTTTATGTTTCTGTTTGGTATGGCTTTTGAAAGAATGCACTCACTGAAGCTTACTACAGTTTTGGAAATTAGATTTG
This sequence comes from Pleurodeles waltl, assembly GCF_031143425.1. Taxonomy (NCBI): domain Eukaryota; kingdom Metazoa; phylum Chordata; class Amphibia; order Caudata; family Salamandridae; genus Pleurodeles; species Pleurodeles waltl. Next base: position 493,044,362 of record NC_090436.1, read on the forward strand.
GCCATAATCTAACTTTATATGAAAATGTATCAATCCAAAAAATAATTACAGAGCAAATTTTATGATAAGAGAGCACAGAATCGAACAATAAATGGAACATATCATAGCAGGATCTGGCTGCTTTGCAGTAACCACTCAATACAGCAGCTGGGCTTGCCACAGACATAGGCTTAATCAAAACGCCATGTTACTAAATAAAAGTGAATACATTCCAACTGTGCCCCATACTCTCTCTCATAGCACAATCCTTGAATTTAAGAACACAGAAAGAAAACGAGAACGGTGTTCTTGTATATGGTCAAAATAACCACAACCTTACTAGTGGTGTGCAGACTTTCACGTGGCTTAACATGAGTACAATTACCCTGCTGTACTTGGAAATACCTGCAAGTAATAGTCATAGCTGCTTCTTCTGTCCGTCTGTTTGATTAAGAAGAACAAAAGAAGATGCACCTTTAATATGAATTCAAGCATTCTAAAATAATTTTCTATTTATCTATCACTACATGAGTGTCTCCGAAGTTGTTATGTTTAGTGCTTGCAAAACCCTAGAAAATATGTAAAGTTCGTTATGTTCTACACAAATTGGGATTTCAAAAGAAAATCAGAGCTTTTGCAATACTTTAATTTTACATGTTAGCAACTTAAGGCATTTTGGACGCCAGTGTTAAGTTGACATACTTTTCTCCGACCAATATTGGGATACTGGCAAGCCACGGTTTTCACACCAACTAACATTAGTGAGAGAAATACTACTCTCGTTCGTGAGTGTAGAGAATTCTGTAATCTTTGCAAAATAGAGGTAGGCTAGTAATCAAGAACTGAGCGAAACGTCACTTGAATATTAAAAACTTTGCAGGTCCCAATAACCAATATAGACAGCCCACAGTGTAGCGAAGCTATGCACCAATCATAAAACTCACGGTAATTCAGCAAATAAAATGAGGTATTTCACAAAAAGTATAAACGGCTACCAATTTTGCATTATATTATGCTAATATTCGGTATTGCCTTTTCTTCAGAGGACAACGATTGCATGCATTCATAACAGTGGCAGCCGTTAAATTTAGGAGGGGGGGTGGGACACACATGCACACTCACACACACTCACTCACTCATTCATTCATTCATTTATTCACACACACACACACACACACATCCATTCACAGCACTCATTATCAAATATTGCAAATGTACACACATGCACCAAACATTAACCTTAGGTAAGCCAATGAGGGAAGGCACCAGTCGCAACTTCTTCACAGAGTGGATTGGGTCAGTGAGACTTCTGACCCCATCCAACTCTGTGACGATGTGTCACTGATTGACACTCGCCCTGGGCGCTTCAGGGCTTAAACTTGAAATGCACAGGTCGGAGTCAATGGGTGACGCTTTCCCTCATCATCGAGGGGGAGGACCTCGAGGCACCTTTCCTGAGCTGAGGAGGTCACGCCCATTGAAGCTGTCACCTCTTCAGCCCAGCAAAGTTCAGCTCAGGCAGCCAGGAGCCTGTGCAAATTGCACATGTCTAGTTCCTGGTTGCCTGACCTGAAGATGAAGAGTGTCTGTCAGGCTGACCTTTGCTTGGTCTGACAGACACTCTTCTTGAGGGGCAAAAGGTGAAGCAGAGTGGCCTCACCGCCCCAATGGATGGGCCACGGCTGATTCATAATCACCTGAAGCCATGAAAACCACAAAGAAATCAGTTCAGCTGTACTCTGTCTGACGGGAAGAACAACAATACGCCTGACCTCGAGCCACTTCAGGCTTGCTCCTACTTAAACTTAAATTGTACTAGAAAATTAAAAATGGCCTTTCATTCATGACCATTCAAAATCTCCTTACACCTGATACTTCACTGACTCCTTCTTAATTTAATGCGAGGCCACATTCTTTACCGATAATGGTGTTTCTTCAAATGCTTCTTGCCAGCCTACAAATTAATTTTTCAGTACTTTGGAAAAATATGCAAGGATTCGCTCTCGAGCATCTCTGAATTGCCTCACTGTAACAATGCACCTGATTAAAAATTCCAACAGTTTGAAAAGGTAACAATGAAGTAAAACCAAGAGAAAAAACAGCACCCACGTAACTTGTCATTTGGTTACAAAATGTATTGTCCTTGTCGTCAACAACCTTTTATTGTAAGTCAAGATTTCAAAAAGGCATTCTATGTGGAACAAACATGGCCTCCAAAGTCTTTATTGTCTCTTTGTTGCCACAGGATTTTATAGAGATAAGGCTTCTCCCCTCCTCCCCTCAGTGCTGAGCCCTCATTTGGATATTTGGGATAGTTTGTGCTTAGACCCCCATAACCTTTTGAGCACATAAACTAACCTTGCCAATTTTGCATCCTTTTTTTCCAACATTCTAGGGATTGTAAAGGTACCCAGAGTTTGTGGGTTTCCCTGGAGGAGACCAAGAAAGTAGCCAAAATACAGCTAAAATGTGTTTGTTTTTAAAAAATGGGAAAAAAGTGCTGCAGAAGAAAGCATCTGTTTCATTCCCTGCAAAAGGCAAAAACAAAGGGTTTGCGGTACTAAAATCGCCATCTTCCCAGCTTTCAGGAACAAGCAGACCTGGATCAGAAAACCACATTTTTCAACACAGTTTTGGCATTTTACTGGGACACACCCCATTGTTACTATTTTGTTTTGCTTTCAGCCTCCTTCCACTTAGTGACAGAAATGGGTATGAAAGCAAGGGTGGATCCCGGACAGTTACCTCACTTGTGTGGGTAGGCCTAGTGCCTCTGACAGGAATCGATCACACAACAGTCAAGGCTTTGTCCTTAAATGAGGGCAACTGTTGACCCTGAAGTGACCCATTCCTGATGTAGGTCCTACGTACAGGCACTCAAGTGGGGTAGTGTTTTTATCAGGACAGGTGGGGAAACACTGGGTGGTAGGAATTTTGTGGATCCCAGCATATTCCTGTAGTTTGTGTGACAGAAATGCAAGAAAAAATAGAGATTTTATTCAACATTTCACCTTTGAAGGGTATTCTGGGTAAGAAAACTTTGGGGAATCCACACAAGCCACGCCTCCATGGACTCCCCCGGGTGTCTAGTTTCCAGAAATGTCTGGGTTTGGTAGGTTTCCCTATATGGCCGCCAAGCCCAGAATGAAAAACGCAGGTGTCTGCCTTACAGAACCAGGTTGTTTTGTGATAGATAATTTTATGACTTCACAATACAAATTGGGCAGTGGAATTTGGGGCCGAACTAAATTGGGGAGCTCCCATGAGAGCACTCTGTTTGTGCTTCCCGCTGCATGCACCTGCTCTCTGGGTTAGCCTAACCCGCTATTGTCCCACTGCACAGACTGTGCTTGCGAAGGGACAGCAAGACTGTCCTCATCACCTCCCTCAGAATCACTAGAAGAGGAGTTGTCAGATAGGACTCAGAAGACTGAAAAATCACTCTCAGAGTCAGCTCCATTGTCTTATCCCTCAGATGCTCTCTCAGTATCAGATGTGTCAGCCTCTCATCCTACTACAGAACTGTCTTCCATAACCCGAGTTAGGGCTCGAGTAGTAAACCGTCCCCCTAAAACACTAGCCGATGTAGACAGTCACAAAATTGCTGGTGGGTGTGTGTGTGTGATGTGTGCAACAGTAAAGGTCAGTCACCTTACCTTCACTTCTTCCCTCAATCTGCACATTCTCTCAAGACACTCAAAAAACAAAAAAAGACACAATATTACTTCATCTTGTGACGTACCTATCGTCACAGTCATTAGCACCTGCGGCGGCTCCCAGACCTACAATCATTATTGGTGCTCCTACTCCCATGACCTCCTCCTCGGATTCCCTCACTACCACCCAGCAAAAGTGCCCTTCATCTCTCTATAGCCCCCCCTCACATACATTTAATTTGTATTATAGCACAGGTAATGGCTGGCTTTAGTAATCCACTCAGCTATTCACATAAAAACACAGATTTGATTTTTGCAGCAGGCATATACAAATTCTGCGTTAATTTATGGTATCAAAACTGACACTAGACAAAAGTCTGATTCTTCCCTAGCAGAAACATAATCACAAGAGTTAGCTTGACCTTTGTATTGCTGCCAAAAAGCTATGGTTGAAACGCGTTGGTTGGAGTATGGGCAATGCTTTGAAGATGTGCGCTGCAAGACATCTGGTGGAGAACATATATATATATATATATATATATATATATATATATATATACATATATAAATATATATATATATTTATACATATATATGTTATATATAAAACATAAAAACATATATATATAGAGAGAGAGATCTATATATATGGATCTATAAATATATAGCTCTCCCTATATTTTTTAATAGCTATATGGTTTCACTGGGGGGGCGACCATGGCCTCCAGGGAAATCATACATCAATTTTAAAAAAAATGCCCCCACAGGGGGTCAGCCCTGCTCACATGCGACCCCCTGCCTCACGGCGCAGTGACGTAACTCAGGGGCAGGGGGAGACACGGAAGCTCTTCCATGTCTCCAGAGGGAGTTTTACATTTAAAAACATCTCTCTCTGGCGTCGGCACCAGGGAGGGGGTGAGTGCATTGGGCAGTGGCCGACGCACACACAAAGAGGTTAAAAACACTTTTTTTTTATGAAATTCTTTTGACCATGCTGGTTGTTTTAGAGGTGCATTGGTTCCCTGCTGCTGTGCAACAACCTTCTTCAACCTTTATGATGTAATTTTGTCGTTTTCATGCTGTGTAAATGAGATATATGTTTTAGGTCATCTCATCAATTAATTAACCATTGTAAAATAATTTGAGATAAATATCAGATAGGCATTTTTGAAGACATGATACGGTTTTGTTATATTTAACCATTCTTGGTTATACTGAACGTTGGAGAACATTTACTGAGGTACACCCAACATCACAGTTCAGCGGAAAACATGCTGCCAATCCTACTTGCTACATAAGTAATTTGCGTTTTGTAAAATTAGCTAACATTTTCCTTTTTAAAACTCTGAGCCACAGTTTTAATATTGCTATCAGTGTGCTTCTAAATCTTATCAGTAAATACTGACATTGTTGCAATAGATAATAAATGTTAGACCTGTCAGCCTTAGTGTGGTCTTCCCCTAGACCTTTTGCCTTAAGCTACCTATTTTTCTCAATTTGTTTTGCTGGCCTTAGGACTCTGGGCATTTTAAACTACTAGTGCTAAAGTGCTTCTGCACAGTTTCTAGAATATGGTAAAATGGCTTACCCAGATTGGCGTATTTAATTTAATTCCAAGTCCCTAAAACAGTGGCATACCATACCCTGGGCCTGTAAATTAAATAGTACTTATGGGCCTGTAGCACTTATTGTATCACCCACCTCAGTAGGTCTTTAAAACTTGTCCCAGGCCTGCCATTATAGCTTTGAACAGCCAGATTGACTTGGCTAAAAAACCCTTTGCCAAGCCTTAATTTCCCCTATTATTGCATATAGGGCACCCCTAAGGTAGACACTAAATAGCCCATAGGGCAGGGTCAATTGTAGTTAAAAGGTTAGACATGTACTTTAAGCTGTACATATCCTAGTAGTGAAAAACTACTTCATTCGTTTTTCTTGCTGTGAGGATTAACTTTCCTATAAAACAAATTTGTGTTCTTATTGCTTTAAATTAGTGCTAACGTTTGATTAGTAACAAGTGGAGATTTCCTGTTTTTTGTCTATGAAAATGCAATTTTAAATATTCTTTGATGGTAAAGTCAGATTTTAAGTTACAATTTTGAAATTGCAACTTATAAAAAGTCGGCATTTTCCTGCTCTAGGTAGCTTTTCACCTGCCGCCTGTTACTGGGTCAAGTGACTAGGTGTAGTTGGTAGTCACATGACTTTGTGCAGTGGTCTTTGTTTATTCCTCCCAGGCAGCAACACAATAGAGAGATTAGGTGTGCCTGGATGGACCCTCACTGGCAGGATGATGAGTAGAACTAGGCAAAACCCTACTTGCAAATCAATAGACAGTGTCCCGTCTTCATGCAAAGGACGTCACACCACTTCATTGTTCAGGCAGCCAGACAGCAGCCATCCTGATTTTGGTGGACCATGCTGCTAGATACTCTGTGACAATTTTGTTGAAGTCTGTGGCCACAACTGCTATGGCCAGGGCCCTGATGGGAATCTTCACCCAAATAGGGTTCCCAAATGAAGTGGTGTTTCACAGGGGCACCAACTGCATGTCTATCTACGTGAAGTCCATGTGGGAAGAGTGTTGACTTACCTACCAGTTCTGAACACCCTAGAATCCCCAAAGGATTTGTTGAGAGATTCAACAAGACCCTAATAGGCATGATAATGGGCCTACCTGAGCCCATGAATTGAAAATTGGATGTCTCTTACCATGCCTAATAGAGGGAGGTGCCACAGAAGTTTGGTTTAGCCCATATGATCTTCTTTATGGGCACCTTGTGAGGGGACCTCTCAGTCTAATGAAGGGGGGGTGGGAGCAAGCTTCCTCAAAGACCGATCAGGCTGGGGTTAGCTACATGCTAGCCCTCAGAAATCAGGTGACCAAGCTCTGGACAAATACATCTGACAACCTGGAGGCTAGCCAGGAGTTCATGAAACTCTAGTATGACCAGAAGACCATTCTGGCAGAGTTTCAGTCAAGCCAGAAAGTGTGGGTTATGAACCCAGAGGATCACAGGGTTCTCCAAGACCATTAGAGAGAGACCTATGCAGTGACTGACAGCAAGGGGAGGCCACCAACTTGGTGGACTTCAAGACCACCAGAAATACCTTAATGGCACTCCATGTCAATCAGGTCAAAACCCACTTTGAGAGATCTGAGGTCACCATACTGTTGGTGATAGATGATTGACAGGAAGAAGAGGGTGAACCTCTCCCTCCCCTCCCATCATCTAAAGAAAAAGTTGAGTCATTGGAAGATGACAACCTCTCCTCTACCTGCGCCCTAGAACAACAGAAGGACTGCTGCCAGTTGTTAAGACAGTTTGCTTACTGGTTTTCCTTCACTCCTAGAGTTACAAACATGTGTACCCATAGTATAGATGTTAGGAACAGTCTACCAGTCAAAAACTAAATATACAGCCTGTCAGACAAGGTGATGGTCAACATTATGGAGGAAGTCTGCAAAATGGTGGAATTAGGAGTGATTGAGCATTCCCTGGTTCAGCACAGCAGTGCTGGGACCCAAAGCTACCCCACCCTTTACCACGCGAGACCTCAGGTTCTGTGTGGTCTGTAGTGGGGTTCAATTCAGTCACCAAGACTGATGCTCACTACACCTCCCAAGCTGATGGGCTCATTGACACGTTAGGGGCTGTTGAGTTTCTGAGTACTTTTGCCTTTACGGGTACTGGAAGATAGACCTAATTTAGAGGGCAAAAGAGAGGTCAGCATTCTCTAACTTAGAGGTCGGCTTTCAATTTAAAGTGATTGACTTTTGATTGAAGAATGCTTGGTCACGTTCCAGAGGTTGGTAAACTAGGTCTTAGCTGCAATGGAGGCTCTCACTGCTGTTTATTTAAACCAAATAGCTGTCAAAAGCAGCAGCTGGGAAGATGACCTGTTTTAACTAGAGGACGTGCTACAGGCCTTGTAACAGGCACACATGTCTATCAAGGCCAGTAAGTGCTAAGTAGGGCAGGGCTCTGTGGTATACTTAAGACACCCAGTGGGCGGTTTATGGTGCAGCTCTTCCAGACTGAAATATCCAGTATCCATTTGTGAAATCCCCCCTCCCCAAACCCAGACAGAAGTGAGGGCCTTCCTAGTCCTCAATGGATAATATAGAAAGTTTGTTAAGTGATATTTTATCATTGTTGGCCCCTTAACGGAGCTGACCTCCATGAAGCAGTCCAAAACAATGATTTGTACAGAGAACTGTCAGATAGCCTTTGACACCCTGTTGGAAATGGCCTCTTTACAGGGTCACCCCCAAACTTTTTGCCTTCCTCCTCTCCTTTCTCTGACTTCATTTGTGCTGGCTTTAGGAGTCTGGACACTTTACCAATGCTAAACAGTGCTAAAGTGCATGTGCTCTCTCCCTAAAAACATGGTAACATTGGCTCATACCCAATTGGCATATTTATTTAGCTTTGTAAGTCCCTAGTACAGTACACTACATGTGCCCAGGACCTGTAAATTAAATGCTACTAGTGGGCCTGCAGCACTGGTTGTGCCACCCATATAAATAGCACCTTAACCATGTATCAGGCCTGCCATTTCAAGGCCTGTGTGTGCAGTTTCACTGCCACTTCGACTTGGCATTTAAAAGTGCTTGCCAAGCCTTAAACTCCTCTTTTTCTACATATGGGTCACCCCTAAGGTAGGCCCTAGGTAACCCATAGGGCAGGGTCTATGTAGGTAAAAGGCAGGACATGTAGTTGAGTGTTTTATATGCCCTGGTAGTGGAAAACTCCTACATTTGTTTTCCACTACAGTGGGGCTTTCTCCTTTCATATGCTAGCATTAGGGCTACCCTCATATACTGTTTGAGTGGTAGAATCTAATTAGAAAGGGGTAACCAGGGCATATTTAGTATGGCAAGAATGGTTATAAAACATCTTGCTAATTGGTGTGGTTGGATTTTATATTTCTATTTTAGAAATGCCACTTTTAGAAAGTGAGCAGTTCTCTGCACTCAGAATCCATCTGTGCCTTACAGGCTGCCTCCAATCAATGTCTGGGCTGGGCTGGTAGACAGCTTCCTTGTGCATTCCACCCGGACAACCACAAACACAGGATACTCAGTCACACCTGCACTCACCTGTATATTGAATTTATCTTCCTGGGCTGAAAGGGTGGAGGGTCTGACACTTACATTTCAAAGGCTAGTGGCCTGCCCTCACACAATGGACTGCCAAACCTACTGGGACCCTAGCATACAGACCTGTACTGAAAAAGGACCTTGTGCACTTCAAAACCAATCTTTGAAGTCTCCCCCACTTCAAAGGCATTTTTGGGTATATAAACTGGGTCCCTGACCCCACCAAATCAGACACTTCTGGAATTGAACCTGCAGCCTGTCAAGAGGAACTGCCTGGCAGCCCAAAGGACTCATCTGGACTGCTTTGCTGTGAAGGACTGGTGCCCTGCTGCCCAGCTGTCCTCTGACTTTGCTGAGAAGTGCTCTCCAAGGGCTTGGATTGAGCTTGCCTCTTGTTTTCTGAAGTCTCAGGGCCAAAAAGACTTCATATCTGCAAGGAAACTCCTTGTGTGCTGAAAATCACCGCACAGCTGAACCAGAACGGCACAGCCCAGCTTCTAATCTGCCTCTAATTTCAATCTTGCCAACTGCAACTGGAATTTCCTCTCCTCTCTCCTTTCCTTTATGGTCAGGCCATGATGGGAGAAACATGTCCCTGCTTTCTCAGGGGGCACAAATCCAGGGGTGTCATTGCGTCAGAAAATCCAATATACATCTTATTTTTCCACGCATCTCCTCCCCTGCAGTCTCCTGGTGTGGTAATTTTGACGCAAACCAGGTACTTTGTGCAAACAAGAGACAATTCTAACATTTAAGACTCATTTTAAACTTGCAAAAGTGATATTTCAACTTGTGCTTATTAAATCTTTGTCGTTTTGACCTTAATTTAACCAAATAAATATCTTATATTTTTCTAAACTTGTGTGGTGTATTTTTTTGCTGTTTACATTGTGTTACTGTATGATTTGTTGCACAAATACTTTACACATTGCCTTCTAAGTTAATCCTGCCTGCTCAGTGTCAACGTACCAGAGGGTGGGCACAGGATAATTTGGATTGTGTGTGACTTACCCTGACTAGGAGTGTAGTCCGTAATTGTACAAAGGTGAATTCCTCTGCAAACTAGAGACCCAATTTCTAACACACCCTCAAACAGGCCATGTGTTCAGCCCCTGTACTCAAGACTCCAGACTGTTCCCAGGAATTCATTGTGCCAACTTATGCCTCAGAGCATAGCTTGGAGTGGTATTATCACAGTTGAATGAGGAGGGCCTAGACCAGTCTGTAGTCTTCATCAGTAGGAGGTTACTTCCCAGGGAGCAGAGGTGGAGTATTATTGAAATTGAAGCCTTTGCTGTGGTCTGGACACTGAGGAAGCTGAGACTATACCTGATTGGGAATCACTTCTGTGTTCATACAGACCACAGGCCCCTCAGAGGCTGATGCAAACGAGGGGTAAGAATCCAAAACTGTTGAGGTTGTACATCTTCCTAAAGAAAATGGACTTCACAGTGGAACACTGTATTGGGTCAGACTACTCCAGGTCTGAAGGTCTCTCCAGGTTCTTCCACCTTACTATTGAGAACTCACAGGTGGTAGCTCCCCCACTTTCAGCTGGGGGAGACACATGTTAGGCCTGTCAGCCTTAGGTTGGACAGGCTGGACAGAATACTCCAAGCATGTCAAAGGGAACAGTCTAGAAACCAGAAAAATGATATAATACCATGTATTAAAATACAATCTATAGCAGATATTAGTCATCCTTCCTCTTCTTCATAAAATGATGAGGTACCCAGCTGGGGAATTTATTAAATTGCTTCTGGTTTTCTTGTTAATTCACAGTTGATATATATATATACTTCACTATGGTATTTCCCCATCAGCAATTCAATTGCAAATCAAAAGGAAATTTGTGGGGATCTTGTAACTGTTTCATTATGGCTAAATAAACCACTATATTACAGATATTTTCAGGAATCACCATTTCGTCCACTCCTCCTTGCTTCACTTCATCTGCTGCATTTCAAGTTATATAATCAAGAATTGTCTTTCTTCAAATGAGGCACTCATGCAAAGACTGCAAATATTGAAATAAACTTTGAATTCTTTCCAGCATAAAGTTTCTGAAGAACTTCCCCATTTGTTAAGAAATATTGCCATATTCATTGTTCCAACGCCTGCATATTATTTTAGTACTATATGGAGCTTTGATATGCTTTTTCCTGGTCATTTATTTGTTGTTTGTTAATAACAAACTCCCATTTTGGGAGATTGTTTTAGAAAAACCGTTAAGTTTGCCAATCAGCTGCATTAAACATGGTGGCTACTTTGGAAAGTTTAGTGCCTTCAATGAATCTGATGTGACAGTGGTTCTACTGAAGGCAGAGGCATCTGCTTAGTGGAGAATTCTAAATATGGTGGGTTGTAGTTTGCCTGGGTAGCGGCACATCGTTCCCTTGACCTGGCGGATAAGACAACAGCCTGCAAGCACTAACTAAGGCCTTTTCTGACAGACTAATTGTAAATACGTCCATAAGTGCACATTAAATTAGTTGCTTAACACTTTTTTCAATCTTCCCTATTCAGGGGCCATTGATTGTAGTTGATAAGTAGCTGTAAGTAGATTCCGTCATCACACACACTCCTGAAATCTGAAGTATTGTATGGATGTAGCTGAAAGTCGTGTGATTAGCTGATATGCGTTTGCCTCTTCAAATCAAATCAGAAAAAGATTCTGTGCTATACTATTTGTTATTAAACAGGGGAGGGGCCGTCCGATCACAAGCTTCATTAATACTGAAGTGATCTATTGTTTCACTGTGATATATTTTAAAGTATGTGAGATTCAATGCCAATCGAGAAGACGCAGGTTTCAAGAGAAATTAATTTTCGATTCCCTACATGCCTAGTTTCGATGCAACAGGGAATAGCAGGAGTGCATTTGGTGAGGTGAGCAACAGCACTTGAATCTATTCCCTCTTACACTCAGAGATGGGCATTAAAGCAATAGGTACAATAATGTTACGCAAGCTTCTAATTCTTGTAAGTCTTCCTTTTTTTGCAGTGGATGCTATACTACCACACTCATTGGCTGGTGTTTTGTTCTATGTGAGTGTGGAAATGTACAGTTTTACATGATCTTGAACAGAATGTTATAGACTTTAGTACCTTCCTTTCTCTTATACCTTTGCTCTGGTAGTGCTGCTGTATTATTCTGTGGTCATGTTGTTGATTGGCATTCTTACAGACAAAGTGGTTCTTATCATCGATATGTAAGTATGGTGCGCCATTAATTCTGGGAATCTGTTGTGATTTTACAATCTTTGCTATTATGTTTCAGAGTGTTGTCATCTGGCACTTTCCATGATTCATGCGCATCAGCTTTTAGACTTTTGATACGCTTTGTTGAAGATGAGCAGCATAATCTCAAATTCTATTTGTTGGATTTCTGCACTGAACCTTAGGGTTTGTGCTTTGTATTACTTAGAGAAGATAAGTCAGCTTATTGGGCTACCTCTTTGCCTTAAAACCTGCACATCACATGCTCACATCAGTCAATACTGACCCAGTATTTCATAATTCCAATCTATAGTATAGGAGTACCATTTCAGTGTCAACAAATAGGTTATAATTAAAGCACAATAGGCATATGTAATTTATAATATGTGTTACTGTAGATAAATATTCCTAGAAGTTCAACACTCAAGTATGTCAGCAGCAAGGTTGATATCTGCTCCAAATGTCAGCATAAAAAAAAATACAAGGATATTTAGTTGCAACTTTTAGTATGCAGCATCACATAACCCAAATGACATTAATCAGGGTGAAATTACCTGTGACTAAAAAACATAATTGATTTAAAATCTCAGGCAATGCCCCCAATCCACTCCCTCAGCCTACAATTGTTCCTTCAATTGACAAAGGAATGTTCAGAACTCCTGTGCAGCATTGCAAATTAGCAACGTCCACTATCCATCAACATGGCCAATTCTGCAAATTGTCTAAATGTGAGTTTCTCATAAATCAGGAAGATATTCCATCATTTATGATGTCTCCTGAAGAGGTCATAACACATACAGAGATTCAGGGAGAGAACAAATAGAACAGACCAGAAGGAATCAACCCATACTTTCTCCCTATATATAGAACCAGGAGCACAAAAGAGTATGGGGTTCACTTATAATAAGGAGCTGCACCCAGGGGAAAGTTCCCTGGTGCTCCTGAAACTCACTGTTGATTGTGTTGAGTGCTGTGGAAGGTTGTGTAGTGATGGTGGGGGGTGTTTCCTTTACGGACTAAGTGGTCTCACACACTATATAGTGTCATGCTTCATCCTTTGACCACCTAGCCCCACCCAGATAGGACAGTGCCACCTGGACGGACTCAACCTCACCGTTAAAAGAACAGGAGGGAGTGCGTAAATTTTCACTGTCTGGAAAATGTGGGATCCAGCGAAACTAGGGTAAATATAAAAACACCTCCTAGTCAGTCACCTCTGTGAAAGTACACTTTTAATAGTGGTGTCTGCTGGTGTGATTAAGAACAGGAATGGGACACCTCTGTGAGAGTAAGGACTCACTGGGTGACCTATCTAAAAGTAAATGGCCAACATGTTTCTGCCCTCTACAACGAGCCAAGGAAGGTCTAGGGGCATTCTTCAGGGTCTGGATCCCTCAAAGTCATGCAATGGAAGGAAAACCTGCTCCGTTCAATGGGAGTGTGGGTGGAATGGTGTTAAAAGTGATATGGGGCCTACCTGAAACAAGGAACTACCTTGTGGAGGCCTGAGGGAAACAAAAGCAAAGTTAAGGTTTGTGAAGCACAACACTGCACAGCAAAACACACGCAAGGGTGACACAGCAAGCAAAAGTCATGCAATGTATACGTGTGTAACACATATCTAAAAGGGAAGGAAGAACATCTTACCCTATACCTAAAGGCTACTAGCCCCAGGACTCCAGGAGGGGGAGTGTCCCCTTATAGTCACACACTAAGGATAAAGGAAAAGGTAAAATAAGAAGGCAGTAAGTATAGGAATTACTTTTCACAATGTAATAATGAGGCAAATGTCTGGCTAAGAACAGCACTCACTGGGGAGTGAGCCAGCAATAAACTATGCCAGGTAGCATTGCTTATGGTCCCAAGAAAAAGAGAGCGGTCTCAACCAAACCTGTGGGCAACATACTCAGAAATCACACATAAATCATAAATTTACACGGACTGAGCAGTACATTAAATAAATAAAATGACCCCTGCAATGGAGGGCAAGCCGCCGGCTTAGGAAAACAGAAATTGAAAAGATTTTATATGCGCCGAAGTGGTTGGCCGCCGAGTATGGATGGAAGATTCCTCACTCCAACTCCAAAGGAGGCGCTCGTTGTGCGCCTAATCCGTCCCCTGACTGGACTGCTTGAGGTAAATGGTCCAGTGTAGCAACGGTATTTAAAGACCAGGAAATAAAAATGAGGGCGGCGCGCAAGTCGCGCGTTCACCGCCGCCGGACCTGGACTGGATTCCGGGACCCGGGGCGTTGCAGGCGGCGCGACGTCAGCGTGCTTGGATCACGCGACGCCGCGACGCGTAAAGGTGGCTGGGAAATGTAGTTCCCAGCCCCTGGGGGAAACCGGAGGTTACCCATCTTGTGAGTGGTGGGATAGGAACAAGAAAAAGGGGAAGGGGGAGAAGGGAAAACAAAGGAGAAAGAAAGGTAAGGGGAACAAGGTGGGGGAGAGGGAGGAGGGAGGGGTGCGAATGAGGAGGAAGGGAAAAGGAAAAGGAGGAGGGCTTTCAGGGGTGAAAACAGCAGGGTGAATGAAAGGGAAGTGAGAAGGGGAAGGAAAAAGGGGAAATGGAGGGATAAAAGGGGAAAAGGAGGAGGGACGGGGAAGAAAGGGATGGACATGGACACATAATACAGGAAGGGGGAGAAAAAGGAAAGGGACAAGGGGGGGTGGGGTTGGTTTTTGCAGGGGTGGGGGTGAAGAGAAAAAAAGAAAGAAAGAAAGAAAGAAAAGATAGAAAGAAAGAGAAGAACCAGGGAAGTGAGGGGGAAGTACCCGACTGGGAGTTGTCCACGGGACTACGTTATATAGATCCGAATGTAAAGACCCCAAACTCCTCATTGGTGTGTGCCACAGAGGTGAAGGTCACTTGTTAAGTGAGGACCACGGGATGTCATCATTTAGTCCATTGGTATCCATGTGTAGTCTCCAGACCCATTGTTGTTCATGATAAAGTAACTTCTGCGACATGTCGTGGGAGGCAGTTGCTCTAGAACAATCCATTTCAATTCGTCTGGAGAGTAGTTATTCGTAATAAAGTGGCTTGTGAGTTTTGTGGCGTCACGTTTACACCGGATAGTGCTCCTGTGCTCACAAATGCGGGTGCCAACCTTCCTCGTTGTCATTCCGATATATTTAAGCTGGCAGGGGCACTTGATCATATAGATTATATTCTTACTGTTACAATTTGTAAGTGATTTCAGTACCCACTGAGTTTTTAGATCAAGGTCTACCGTGGTAGATTTCTGTGTGAACCTGCACACGCTACAGTTGCCACATGGGTGGTGGCCTGTTGAGGGTGGTAGATGCCAAAGTGTTGCCTGTTTGTTTGGAGGTTTCAAGGTAGGTCTTATGTGGACCACCATATTGCGTATGTTGGTGGCTCTTTTGAAGGCATGCAGCGGTTGTTGAAAGGGGAGGCCACCGGATGTCAGGATTTTCCAGTCATCTCTGATAATTTTCTGGATCTTATTAGATAGTCGGTTGAACATAGTCACACACTATCTGTTCCGTCTTGGGTTTGTTTTCGCGGGGTTGTAGCAACTGGTCTCTATTGTTGTTCCGTGCTCTCCTGACAAGATTTGCTGAGTAATCTTTTTCTTGCAATTTAGTAGACAGCTTATTAGCATGTTTTTTGTAGTCTGATAGGTTCGAGCAGTTCCGTCGCAAACGTAAGAATTGTCCCACGGATGAAAGCTCTGAAATTGCAGTAGATTGTTGCGATCTGTAGGTTTGAAGTAGACCTCTGTGGCCAGAGATTAATTTCTTTCATTGATTAGAAGATACAGGAAAGGCAGTTGGTTATCGCCTATAGTCATGGTGAAATTCAAGAAAAGGTTTGCCGTGTTGAGCCAGTTCGAGAAGGCAAGGGCCTCGTCTCTGGCGCCTGTCCAGATGAGTAGAATGCCATCTATATACTGTTTCCAAAGTTTGATCTGCCCCAGGAATGGGTTATCGTCATGGAGAACCACCTGTTTTTCGAAACTGTCTACATACAGACAGGCTAGACTAGGAGCAAAGGTGCTACCCATGGATGTCCCCTGAATTTGTAGATAGAAGTTATTTTCAAATTCGAAATAGTTCCTTGTTAATGCAAGGTGTGCTAGATCGAGTACGAATTCTGGGGGTGTCTGTGAAACACATCTATTTACTTCAAGGATATCGCACAAAATCCCCAGGGTTGCTTCCTGGGGGATATTCATGTAGAGCAATTCAACATCCAGTGTGATCAAGAGTTCTGTGGTTTTATCAAAGGACACAGAGTCTAATCTAAAAGAACCAGGACATCGGTAGTGTCTTTTAAATAGGTTGGCATTTGCTTTACTAGCGGTTGTGGGAAAAAGTCACAGAACTGGGAAAGTGGTTCCAGAATGGAGCCAATTCCAGACACTATGGGCCTTCCAGGAAGGGGAATTTTCCCTTTGTGTACCTTAGGAAGGATGTAAAAATAGGGTATTTTAGAATTAGGTTGTGTCAGGAAGGCTGCTTCATGTTTAATGAGCCAATTGTTCTCGACTCCTCTGGTCACTAGGAAGGAAATTTCCCCCTGGATGTCTGGTGTTGGATCTTGGGACAGGCATTTGTAGTGTTGTGTGTTCTCTAGTAGGCGCTGACGTTCATCTCTATGCATTTTTAGTGGCAAGATTACCATGGCCCCACCCTTGTCTGCTGGTTTGATTATGATGGATGTTAAATGTTTCAATGCTTTTAATTCATCTAAACTCATGTTGTGGAACGAGTTGCTCTGTGTCTCCATAAGACCACCGATCTTGTAGGACACTGATTTCTCGAAGGCAAAGACCTCGGGGGCATCTGTCCTGTTGTAGGACAGAAGGTTAATTTAGGACGTAGTCCTGTATTTCTTTCCGGTTCAACAAAGTTTCTCTCTAAAAAAATGTTTTGAGGCGGATCTTACGAAGCAGGTCTGCGAGTTCAGTTCTAGTTTTGAACAAGTCTATTTTGGGTGTAGGAACAAAATTTAGACCTTTATTCAGTGCTTTGGACTCGAGAGTGTCAACGTTTCTGTTGCTAAGGTTTATGATGTTGCCGCTTCCACCTATCTTGTTAGTAATCGCTACATCTTACTTGTCCCTGGAGCATTCTCTCGCTGTGTCTCGTTCTCTAGAGATTTGTCTCTTGGTCTCCAGTGCACCCCTTTCCTTTTCCCTTTTCCCCTCCCTTGGCCTCTGTCTAAAAAAGGTGGAGGTGGATCAGGAAAAGACCATTGTGCCAGGTGTTGGAAAAAGGGGGCCTGATACTGGGTTGGGGGTCCATATTGAGCTGGCCATCCCCATTGTTTGTTGTTGAAAGGGGGAGAGGGGGGCATCATAGGTGGATAATTCCACCTCCCCCGATATTGGCCGCGGCGTCCGCGGCGCTGTCGTGTGTTTACTGATGAGTCACTGTCAGTGTCTGAACTGGTATTTTTACTAGATGAATTATTGGATATGTTATTAGTTTTAGCCACATAATCTGGTTTTGTATATGGGTACACTTTCTCCTGTGAGAATCGATTTAAGTCCTTTTAAAATTTGGAGATTTTTTTGTTGGGTGAAATATTCCCTATACTCATTCATACTTTTATTAGTTTTATTAGTTTCCTCTAATTTCTTCTTGAGAGAGAGGATACTTAGGCCTGTTTTCAGATTATTCTCGCTTATTTTAATCTGTATCATTTTGGAGGCATTATTGATACATGTTCATGGATTTTAAATGAGGAAATATAATAATGTAGAAAAATAATGCACACATTTGAAAATGTGCTAACGAAGAGTGGCAGTCAATATTCACAAAGTGCACTTACCAGTGGATTATTATTGAGAAATGTTGGATATATGTTTGACTAATGTAATAATATGTCATATTAAGGGTTATGCAATATGTCTTAGATTTATTAATTGTAGGCCTTAACTTAGTGAATATCTTGACCAAGTTGCCAGGCCTTATGTCAAAGCTGTATTTCTTAACATTAAATAAATGGCTGTCCTAGAGAGTTAAACTGTGATTTTCCATCTTGCCTTGTTTAAATGTGCTCACAACGGACGTTTCTCATGAGAACCAACTGCTAGAAGATGCTGTTCATGCTACTGTAACATTTTGTGAGACTGACTTTCTCAGGAGAAGAACAATGGAGATACTGACTGAAGTGGAAGCTGCAACAATATTGACAAGCCGGAGGATGAGGACATTGCGGATAACCAACCAACGACATGAGAACAGAGTAATGGTAGAATTCATAGATTTGGAGTTTTAGTTTTATTGGATGAAGTGTAAACATGCAATTAACTGACCAATAGGGATTTGGGGAAGTAGTTTTAGTAGTTTTGTTTTAACGACACTGCACAGAGGGAAGACAGGATCATAGCCCATTTCCTCACTGACTGAAAGGCCACTATCTTCTTGTGTGACAAGAGATGTGCCTAACTTCAATGCTTAAAGACTTTGCGTTTTCTGAACTTTGATGCTGAATCCTGATGCCTTGCTCATCGACTGATGTCCTGAGGATGAAGACTGACTCTGCTTGCTGATCCACATTGAGGATAGGTATTATGAATTAGACTGTTGAGTATCATGTGTATTTGCTTTTCCTTTCTAGGTACCAACTGCACTGTTTTGATAGAGCCATAGTTAGATGTTTTTCCAAATTTGTGTTACTAAATTTTTTTGCATGAAGCCCAACATGCTGATGCGAATCTGATGTTAGTTAAGGATCCTCACTAGTGAAATTGTGCTGAGAGAAAAATGCTTTATGAATTTTTCTGCTGAATTTAAATGTATGTAATCACTTTGACGCAGTTGACTTTGCTCTTAATTTGCACTGTAAGCTTGGAATGTGCTGTAGTTCAAGCTTTGATTAGATTACGTTTCTCCCTCCGCTTTGGACAGCCAGTATTCTTTCTTTATATGTTTCATTTGATTTTGGGACTAATCTACATGACCTTAGCATTGTTACTATAGGGAAACAAATGTTCTTACTTTTATTAAAGGTGTGGCTATTCAAGACTGAAAGGTCATAGTGCGTGACAATTACTGACTCTATTGATTATTACCGTTATTGATTGTTGATGATTATTGATGTTGAGTATTGGTTATTGATTACTGATTTGCATGTACTGGAGTTATGATAAGAACATCTTAATTGTGAGTCAAAAGGTACATCGACCTATTCGCATCCCCTTGTAAGTTTACTTATTAAGGTCAGAAGTGCTAACAGTAGAATGGCCAAGGCCACAGGTCTAGGATTTGCAAAGTTTCATACCAGGTTTATCGGCAGTAGCTTCTCTTGCTAGGTTATTGAGAAAAGGGAGGCCTATTTTGTGGTTAATGATGTGGATGAAGCTTTCAACAAACTAAAAACCTTTGTTATGAAAGCATCAGTGCTGGCAAACCCCAACAAAGAAAGGCATTTTATCATACCGGCTGATGCCGCCGGAGTGGTGTTATCGACGCCTTGTCTGAAGAGCACAAACATACTTGACAACCCCACCAGACAGAATGGCAGTCTTAACGACAAACCATTGTACAGTTAACCTAAACTTTCACACAAAAGGAGCTATTGTCTAATAGAGCAGACTTTAAGTAGAGAAGACACTATTTCCCAGGTGCAAAACATTCACTGGTGGTGTTCACTGATTACCTCAGGACAAGTGCGATGGACGTTGTTCTTTGCAGATTATGACTTAGTCATTAACTTTTGTTCTGGCACTTGTAATAGAAAAGCTCACTTGTTGACTCGTCCTTCAGAGTGAGGAAAAAGTATCCCCGTCGCAGAGCCTCATCTAATTGTCCCTGAATGTCAAGTGGGGGCAGCTAACTCTGTGCAATTGTTTTAGATGATGTCAAAGATATTTTACCTTTGGTTGATCTGATAGCATGTGCCACTAAAAAACCCTGTAAAAAAATAAGAAAGGCCTCCGATTTCAAGAGATTGCGTTCTACCTTTTCAACACTGATGTTTGACAAAGAGCTATGAAATGGTATCGTAATAAAAATGTAATAGGGCAATCACTAAGGCTAAAAACTGAAAAAATTCTACCTTGACACTTTTGTTAACCTGACATAATATGGGGTGTATAGCAGTCTGTAATTAATTGTCATTTATGTACTTGAGCTTAGTGCATAGATGCAAAACACAGAGATTGCGGCTGTCATTGCAACACACCATTACAGATTTGGGACATAGTTTCAATTTAATTAATCTTTGACCTTCCAGGGATAAAAGATTTAATGGCATAATAGTCACTGTGTATATCTTCATAAAAGCAGTACATGCTGTGGCTTGCAAATACTTTCCATCGTCACAGAATTTAGCATAACTTCTGCTGTAGACTATAATAAGATAATATGGACTACAGACACAAATAGATTTTGATTGTGGGTCACAATTGAGGTTCAAGCTTTTGAAAAGGCATGGTGTTACACCTTCCACATCCAATTGCTTTACCCACAGTTTCCCTTCCACTGAAGGATGGACAAAATGAGAAGATGAAACAACAGCTAAAGCTATTTCCGGTGCTTCTTAACAGATACCAAGTTGATAGCTACATAAGTACACAGTTTTTACTCTTTTATGTCACTTATGTATGTCACACTTGTCTTCCTTTGCTCCTTGGTAGGCAGTTCTCAGAGTTGCAGAAACAGCACAGCTCATAGCAAATTTGGATAGAACATGCAAACTGAACATAATGGAAGAAAAAACGTTTGCATAAAAAGTGTGGACATCTCAAATGTAAGCTGGATTCAAAGCATTGGCCAGATGAATTGTAATGGTTATTTACAAAATCCCTTCCCTTGAAGTACAAATTCTATCCACGCTATGTAGACAGTTTCAGTGTAATCAAACAGATTAACCCAGCTAGTTTTATCCTGGATTTGCTCAAACCATGCGGATATGTCCTGTGTTCAGCACAGCTCTATTAAACCTGCCACTTCAAGGGCCTGTCCTCGTCCAGAGACACTCTGACTAGGAAGTAGGACGCATTAATGATGCCACATGGCATAGAAGTAGACCATGGTATCTGCTTTTATATTCTAAATTTAGATAACACAAAACGTACCTCTGGTGGTTGTGATCTGATCTAAAAGGCACCATCCTTTTTATCAGACCCAAAATTAGTTAAACATACTAGCTGATAATTATTTCGTACCACTCAATAAGCGAAAGGTTCCCCGAAATCAAGTGATACGGAATGATTGCCATTAAGGCTCACATGCAGAGTATATAATCAGAAATGAAAAATATTTTATGTGTCAAATGAAAAGCAAAATAATGAGATCAGACAGCCTGTCTAGTAGTAAAGAAAAGTCTCTGAAAATCATCTTGCTCTCCCTCGAATTTAGGGTTCATATATATAATTCTTAGAAAGTTAGCAAAACCACAGATTGAGCATGGTGTTATCCCATATATCACTATTTTAACAAATCCGCGAAATCCATGTAAATATGATTATAGGTGAGTTCTAACCCATTTTCTAATGAAGTTAAGAATCATCTATTTCACATTATCATAAGAAGTTTAAATAATATGCCACATTTCTAAACAATGCAGTATACACTAGTGGAAGAGTGCTAAGCCTAGCAATGGGACTATAGTGGGAGAACCTTGAGCACTTGCAACAGTTAAGAAAACTAGAAAGGTCATTCGCAATAGATGCACATTACGAAAACTACTGTGACATCAACTATCTTCGCTCTGTGGAGCTTGTGGGGTAAGAAGATATGTAGAGGGACAGGTAGAGCAGTGCACCAGTTACGGGGAAAAAAGCATTGAGGTTGAATCTAGTGAGCTCATTCAGGTTGGAGGGATAGAGTAGCCTGACGGAACAAGGAAACAGAAGAGTCGCAAGAGCAGGTCGCATGCCGCTCAACATAGAAGCCCACTAGGGCTGCAAGAGTGAGCATTTGAAAGGGAGATGAAGCTCAGATGAGAGAGCATTGATCCTTGGCATTTCCTAGGAGCCCTGGTGTTTGTGTCGAATATGTGACAGAACAACTAGGTCCTAAACAACTATAGCCTAAACCACTACTGCTAAACAACTAAAGAGTCTCTACAACTAAGTACTGAACAACTACTGTCTGAATAACTACTGTGTCTGAATAACAATTGCCTGAACAACTAATCTATATATATATTCTAAACAACTAATAAACCATAAAAACCAAAAGGAAAACCTTACCTTAAAATTAGTTGTTCAGGCAATTGTTATTCAGACACAGTAGTTGTTCAGACAGTAGTTGTTCAGTACTTAGTTGTAGAGACTTTTTAGTTGTTTAGCAGTAGTGGTTCAGGCAAGTAGTGGTTTAGACCTAGTTGTTCAGGATGTTTCCCGTTTGTGTCGTCATTGGCTAAAGTAAGGGACTCCTTCTTTTAGTTTTAGCGTCCTCCGCTACTTCTTTCTTGGGGTTTTTTCTAGGAGTTGCATGCAACAAGAAGGGCAAAGCTCCTCTTGGCCAGTTACCATTTGTGCAGTCTTGCTATGAGTGTGCACCTGCTACATCCCGTGAGGTGAGCTGTTATGGCTGACAGTATTATGGGGAAGATACCCTCATTTGCAGATTTTCTGGCTTTTGGGGGCCCACTTCTTATTCATGCTGTTTTTCTTATTCTTAAATGGAAGCCTACTTGTCTAGGAGGTTTGTAATGCAAAAAGTTGAGATAACAAGAAATGTGTCCTAGTTGTTATGGCAGGAAGGGGTCAGCAAGTGGCAGCAGCTTGAGATAACATTAGCAATGCACCTAAAATTGACATAATAAGAAATGTGTCCAAGTTTTTACGACAGGTGTGGGTCAGCAGGTGGCAGCAGCTTGAGATTATGTTAGCAGATGCAAGGCACATTACAAAGAAAATCTCTCTGAAAAGAGCTCTTGAGGATTACATGGCTTCTCTAGCTGCTCTATTAATCTCTCTCATATTAGGAGCTGATAAGCGGGAGGGATTTTAAAGAGGAAATTCTCAATGGAGAAAGCGAAGTCCTATCAAGCCAGCTCTCTCCAAAATTAAGCCAATAATTCTTGGAGTTTGGCTAAATGGGCAAACTAGGCCCCCTCTTCCTGCCAAATTCCATTACAGACCATCTTAAAGATTCTGAGACTATGCTGAAGGGAAACGTTTGATCAGTTGTCCCAAAAAGTAAGCTCTCTATCACCTGCCACAAATCAGGTCCTAAAAATACTTTAGAAGATAGCATCAAATTTTTCAAAAATCTAGGACGGGGGTCACATCCTGCTCAAGAGGCCAAAATAGAGAGGAAGACGCTGGATTGTTTTTTGAGCAGAGTGAATGGTCAGCCCAGTCCCAAATTGAGAAACATGTGATATTGGGGAGGAAAGCTGGAGCATTGCTTGAAACCCCAATATACCCCTATTCATCAATATGGAGTCAACTAGGGTATAACCGATAATGGGGCTAGAGGGGCCTACACAGCTAAATCAACCTTCCTTCTTGTCCTATAAGATGGTGGACTTGAATAGCAGGGAGAATCAGAGAAAAATGAGATTAGAAACACCAGAGACACAAATCTCAGCTCTGAATGGCTCTTATCAACTATCATTCAGAGATGGAAACCAAAAACAGAAATATACAGAAAAAGGAGAAAATTAAACAAGGTTTTCTTAATTAGTATCCGAATATGTATGGGGATGAATAAAATGGAGAAAGCGGATTTTTGTAAAGATTTTTAATTTCCTGCCCTGACAGAGAAAGCGGCCTCTATCTTACTAGAGCCTATATTGGAGAAGGAGGTTGATGGCACTATAAGACAGCTTCTGGAAGGCAAATCCCCAGGAGAAAATTAGTTTGGTTCAGAATTTTAGAATACTTTTTTCCCCACTCTTATTGCCCCTATCAGCATTCTTTTTAATCATCTGCTACGCGGAGGACAGGTCCTGGGTTCTTTTTAGAAATGGGTACTGGTAAACTTTTTAAAGCCAGGCAAACAGCCAACAGATTTGATTGTAAGATTTGCACAGACGTTTAGCTAACTGGTTTGGTAAGGTAGCCCCTTCTCTTATAGTAGGGAATCAAAATGCCTTAATTAGTGGTCAGAGCCTATATTCCAACATACATTTTATGACTTAAGTTATAGATCTGGTGATGGCAGATGTAATTCCAGCTGTGACTGTGATGACAGATGCTGAGGCCTTTGATCTCGTAAACTGGAGATGTTAATTCCGGATTTTGGGCAAATTCCTGTTCCCATCCCAGTTTATGAGGTCTTTTCAGCTATTATACCATCGAGCCATAGCACATTTAGTAATAAATACGCCGGGAGGCCAAATGTGCTTGAATCATGGCACTCATCGAGGCTGTCCTCTCTCCCCTTTATTATTTGCCATTTTTATCAAACTTCTGGCTAAATATACTCAGCTCAGTCTGGACATTGTATCACCGCTACCTTCTGTGTCTAAAATAACATTGTACGTGGTTGACATGGCTTCATTTTTAACCATGACTCCATGCAATAGCAATACAGCTCTGCAACCAATAAAAGTCTTTGAGCATCAGGGGCTATAAAATTAATGAGGGGAAAACAGAGTGTCTTTTGTTCCACACTACTGCTGAAGTCCGTCTGTCAGCCTTGAGGGAAAACTAAAGAGCTGGCCCAAAAAGGTATTCACAGGATTTTTATTCAGAGGAATTAGATGAATTGTTTAAAAACAATTTTAAGCCATTAATTAAAATACCAATTTTACCTTTGTTTTGTTCCTATTTTAATAAATCCACTGAATGTTGGACAGCACCTTTTTTTTACAAACTGAAACAATGCATTTTTCATCTTCTCTGTGGAATGAGACACATCTGTGTGTAAGACTTAACATTTTGCAAATGTCTAAAAGTGAGGGGGGTCTGGGACTACCAGCCTTTCAGACATATTATATGGCTTTTTTTATTTTACAGCTGCATCCCCTGTCAATGTGGAGCTCCAACTTTGATAATTTCTTCATTCAACATAGGTTAAGTACTAAGGGCCAGATGTAGCAAATTTGGAAATTGCGACTTGCAATTTGCGAGTCGGAGCGACTCGCAAATTGCAAGTCGCAATTTCCAATGCAGAACGGTGTCTCAGACACCATCTGCGACTCGCTATGGGGTCGCAATGACCCACCTCATTAATATTCATGAGGTGGGTCACAAATTGCGGCCCCATAGCGAGTCTAGGCACTCGCAAACATGGAGACCTGCTGTCGTCAGCAGACCTCCATGTTCGTGACTGCTTTATCAATAAAGCAGTTTTTTTTTTAAGTGTAGCCCGTTTTCCTTAAAGGAAAACGAGCTGCACTTTAAAAAAAAAACGAAACCTTTAGTTTTGGTATTTTTTCAGGGCAGGTAGTGGTCCCTTGGACCACTACCTGCCCTGAAAAAATAATTTTGGGTCCATTCACAAAGTGGAAAGGGTCCCATGGGGACCCCTTCCAATTTGCGAGTGGGTTACCATCCACTTGAAGTGGATGGTAACTGCGATACCCTTTGCGACCGCATATGCGGTCGCAAACGGTATTGCATTCCACTCCGAATCGCAAATAGGAAGGGAACACCCCTTCCTATTTGCGATTCTGAAATGCGACCAACTCGCAATATGCATTTCTGCATAGGGAAACGCGTTTAGCGAGTCGCAAACGGCAATTTTTGCTGTTTGCGACTCGCTAAACGTTTCCTGCATCTGGCCCTTAATGTGGTCCATCCAAATCCCCAAATCACCCAAAAAAAGTAAGATATAAGTCTCTAAACCATTTTTGATTTTTGAAAGTTAAAATGTTTAACAAATATCGGATCCTCAGTGTCAATACAGAGACTCCATTGAGATATTGTAAGCTTTTTTCTCCTGGTCTGACCGAAATTACAATAAGTAAATAAGCAGATCTATATTTTTTTAAGTTAAGAGATTGGTATGGTAGGCTTAGATTAAAGACTCTCAAATCATGTTTTTGGGAAAAAAAACTTCATGAGTACTCACACTATTTTATATTTAACCAAATAAGCACCATTTTTCATAATTTGTAGGGGGTGGATATCGATGTTCCTCAGAATTCAGTAAGACAAAGTTTAGGGAAGGTAAAGTTAACATAACTTTCGGCTATTGGTACAAAACATTTGGGGCACGATTATGAGTATGGCGGTCCAAGGACCGCCGAACCCATTGTGGCAGTCAGACTGCTGCAACCTTGCCAGACTGACCATCACATTATAATGCTGGCGGTCGGACCTCCAGCACACCGCCGCCACCACCAGGACTCTAAATCCGATAGGTTGGTGGTGGTGCATGTGTTGGTCAATCATAGCGGTATAGAAGGAGGGGACCCTGCCATGGAAAGGCCGGTGAAAAGGCAGGGACAGGGCCACGGGGGGTCCAGCACTGCCCATGCTCATGGCAGTGCAGGGTCCTCCCTGTCAGCATGCTCAGAAGGCACCCTGTCTGTTATTGCAGACACTGTATTCTGAGTATGCTGGCAGTGCACACAGTGTGGCAGCATTGGCCTCGGCTCTCCCTGAGAGCTGAAGCCAGTGCTGCTGCACTGTGTTCACCTGCCCATCCGGTGGGGAGTTCGAAACACAGCAGTAGGGAGACCGCTATCTTTGGGATGGACTCCGCACGGTCGTATTGGCAGTCCGGCAGTCAGACCACCAAACTCCCAATCAGGTCCTTAAATTTGGCTCAGAAGAGATGTTTGGGAAGATAAGCTCAAAATGGGAAGGGATACCTGGATAAAGTTCAATGAGAAGCAATAGGAAATGTATTTCGATCTTAGTTATTCTAGGCTTAGAGGGGCCAATTTTCATTGCATGGACTTTTTTAATGGCTGGATGTTGTATCTTGCACACTGATCTTTAAACAAGGTTTCCTATTATTGCCTAGAGTCTTTTGGAGAGGAGTGTTTCAGTTAGTAGGAAAGATATATTCATTCAGATTAATCATACTTTCTAATTGGTACTCTTCTCATCTTGGATGTTTTGGCCAGTGATTCACTTCTATTAGTTTCAGAGTCTATTTGTTTCTCAGGTTTCTTTTCCTTCATTTCATCAGAATATCTCCTTCAGCTTTTTTACTTTAGCAACAGTCATTGTCAGAGTTTCTTTACTATCCAAAGAGCCGTGACTCAAACTTGAACTTGTATTTGAACTTTGAACAACTTTGTCTGTTTGTTCACTATGCACTTCTTTTTTCCTGGTGGCAGTCCTTGTAACTCCTATTTTCAATTACAACTTTTTATTGAATGGATCAGAGACGACTTCTTCTTGTTGCCACTCATGCTTTTGTCTTTTGCACTGTAACAGTTCTACACTCAGATCTGAGGTGGTGAATCAGACATGTAATCTTTTGCAAAGAGGCGTCGATATTCCAGAACTACTGGCAGCCATTGTTCAGTCATAGTAAATGTATCCCAACTGAGTTTGTAGTGTTGCGTGCCCACCAATTTCAGATGGGAGTGAAAAACAAAAATCATCATTATAATTTACTCAGGTTCTTTAGGAAAAATAACAATCAGCACATCTCCTTGTAACACAATAACTTGCTTTAGGGCCAAAAGAAAGCTTTGCATTTAGCATATTTCCAGCAAGGTTTTTAATGTTTAATGAAGCCAAACACCTCACCATATTCTTCACTTGTTTAATGATACAGCCAGCCTACTCCGATAGTAAAGAAATGTACTCTGCTGTGTTTTTACTATTTAGTTTGTTCTGTGTGGAAGACATGATTGTAGTCTCCCAAACTACAAATAAACAGTATCAAAATAAATACCTCATTACCTATAAGCTGCATTAGTATGGAGTACTGATGCTAAATTACTGATTTGATGGTTAGTGAATTTACAACAAAAGTTCTGCCAAATTGTGGTACTGAATGGCTCCCATTTATGTAGAGGTCAAATATATGTTTCTCAGTTTCATGTATAAAGTTAAATCATTTTTTATGAGACAATCACATATGTATTAATATTTATTTCACCAACCATTATGAATGTTCTATTATTTATTATTGTTTTTATCAAGGACATGTCTTTTGATTTTGGGTGATGTTGTTAATCAAGTGCACAATTCACATTCTTAGGCTTGAGATGCACATGTTAGCAAGTACCACTTGAAAAATAAAACTGGAGGAAGCTACACATGCTTGTGGTTTCTCGCCTAGTATTAAAGCTTGGAGTTTGTTCTTCCCGGTTCTTCTTTCATTGCTGACTGGTAATTGATGATCAAAAATCCTCATGGCAAAACAATTATAACATTATATCCAAATTTCTGTCAGCATTGAATGTTCAAAATTAGACGTCCTTTGTGGTGGAAATAAACTCTCCTGACGCCTGGAAGGAAAAACAGAGAACAGTTTACTCATCTTTGTGTCGAAAAATGGGCTGTGAAGCAACCAGATCATTAGATTTACCTAAGAAACGGATTAGGATACTGAAATCTAGAAGAGAAGTAGGTTTTAAGAAGTAGCAAGGCTACATCCTCTGCAGACCTTTGGTCACACCACAGTGGAAATGAGCTAACTTGAAACGCACCTTTACTGTAGCTTAGAGGTTATGGCTAATTGTGTGACACTAAATATTTGGAACCTGGTCAGGATGCTCCTTTGATAAAGCTTATATGAAATTACAGCTTTGTGATATCATCAGCAAACTTGAGTTACAAACAAACTGCACAACCTGAAATGTTTTTGCTGTACAGAAGCATGCGTAACCTCTTATGCAGCAGCAAGATAATGCAAGAAAACAGCATCAGAACGGTTCTAAAATAAGGTGCAATATTGCAAAATGTGCCTTTAATGGAGAATTTAATTAAGCCCGGCAATACACAAAATAATATTTTGATAATACTTAAAGTAGGTAAGCCTGATAAAGGTGGAATGGCTGTGTGCAAAATAAGAACACAACAGATCCACAAGTTACACACACCAGCCCAGGACCTAATAAAAGCATAGGGTACAGTTTTTCAATATCCTATGACTCCCTAGATGGTAATAACTATTTTGTAGTGATAATGTTTCAGGTTAATATCCTCCTGCATCCTTCTTGACTAGCAGGTGTCTAAACAAGACGATGTGAATACAGGTTTTAATATACAAACCTGTGTGAGTTACTCCACCTGGTTAATGGATGTTATGAAGCAAATAGTACATTAAGATTGTCTCTATTAAAACATAAACAATACCTTCTTTATGATCTGATGAAGTGCCTTTTACTTCCATACCACCATGGTGAAAGTACCTATCCAAAATGGGGCAGTGTGTGACCCACTTCCTTTAGGTACCAGGGGCCAGATGTAGCAAAATAACATTTTGCGACTTGCAAATTGCGAGTACTAGCTACTCGCAATTTGCAACTCGCAAAATGTTATGCAGAAAGGTGTCTCAGACACCTTCTGCGAGTCGGTATGGGGTCGCAAAGACCCACCTCATTAATATTAATGAGGTGGGTCGCAAATTGCGGCCCCATACCGAGTCTAGGCACTCGTAAACATGGAGGCCTGCTGTCGTCAGCAGACCTCCATGTTCGTGACTGCTTTCAATAAAGCAATTTTTTTTTTTTTAAGTGTAGCCCGTTTTCCTTAAAGGAAAACGAGCTGCACTTAAAAAAAAAAACGAAACCTTTAGTTTCTGATTTTTTTCAGGGCAGGTAGTGGTCCCTTGGACCACTACCTACCCTGAAAAAATATTTGTGGGTCCATTCACAAAGTGGAAGGGGTCCCCTGGGGACCCCTTCCAATTTGCGAGTGGGTTACCATCCACTTGAAGTGGATGGTAACTGCAACACCATTTGCGACCGCATATGCGGTCGCAAATGGTATTGCATACCACTCGGAATCGCAAATAGGAAGGGAACACCCCTTCCTATTTGCGATTCTGAAATGCATATTGCGAGTCGGTCCCGACTCGCAATATGCATTTCTGCATAGCAAAGAGGCATTTGCGCCTCGCAAACGGCAATTTTCGCCGTTAGCGAGGCGCAAATCCTTTGCTACATCTGGCCCCAGATTACTTATTCACTCAATGTATTAGCATGTTCAGATTTCCTAATTGCGAGCTGTTAAAAGAAAGATTTTACCTAGCCAATCCAAACTCTGTATTAAATCCTCTTTTACGAATCATCCTTGTTATCCTGAGACTTATTTGTCCGCGCAACGTATTGCTGATTGCAGAATTGTGAATCATATGCAGACCTTACACATCACCTTTCAAAGACAAGGCAGAATTGGAGTGGCCCAGATAGCTTAGCGTTTAATGTAGTTGCCGTTGAAAGGAAAGGATGTGCACGTTTCAGTTGAGTTTGTATCAAAAAACAAAAAATAAATCCGTATTTCAATGTCTCAATTCCAGAGAATGCGATTACGAGACTGTATTTGGTAGAATCTTCAAATTTAAGTTAAGGTACATAAACATGAAGACCTAAAAACATAAGTGAGATCAATTAAGGTTATGCTTCTGCAAGGGCGATGCAAAGCATAATAGTACATTTTAAGACATTCTAGACACTTCTTTGAAGAGAAAAATAGTAGTGAATAACTTGTAAAGTGTTTTGAATGCAACTGAACGTTTGGAATATTAAAGGGGATCTATGTCACTTGCGGCATACAAATGTTTGATCTGAACATGATGTTATGCAATTCCATCCATCCAAGTGGCCTGGTTAAACGAAGAGACAGCAATGATCCCGATTCCTTTGAATGATTTCCTGTAACTGAATAGAAGAAAATCTCACAGTATCTTCAATAGAAAAAAAGTGCAGCTGAAGAGTATCTAATATCTGGCACATTTTGAACCCAACTTTTAAGGCCTGATTTAAAGTTTGCAGGTGGCTTGATGTCCATCAGGGTGGCATATGCCATTGCATTACCACCCTATTGGGCCACCCCGTTCACATTTAGGGATCAAATCCAGCCGAGCAGTGATTTCTATGGCTCCAGTGGAATCATCCTACAGCGATTCATCTAAAGGCTCTGCAAACCTTTTTGGTTTAAAAAAAAAAAAAAACTACCAGCGTGAGGTGGGGTGTAGTGGGGGCTAATTTTGAAATGCAAAACGCAAATTACCCTAACACCTGTGGTCAAGTTTCTTTTTTTCTGTCTGCTGCCACCAGGTTTTTCATGGCGGTTACGACTGAAAATAATATCAGACCAGTGAAAAAGCAGAATGGTCCAGCGAGGCTTGTAGCCAAGGTGACAGTGAGATACACTATCACAACATCATTGAGAGCTCTATACAGGCTTTTGTGACACAGAAGCTAACAATAATAACCTTGGCATATATGTCCGTAAGGAAAAAAAAATATTCTCTTTATATCTGCATAAATATGAATGGCCTGGAAATAAATAAAAAATATATAACTTGCAATGACATGCATAACATAGGATTACAGAATGCAATAACAAAACACGGCAACATAGAATTGTATTATTATCTTGAAGCTAATCTCTTCCTACTGGTCTTGTTGTTTTGGTTATTGCCATAGACCGTATAATAAACGTTAATTTTATGATGCACACAGTTGTTACCGAACCTGTGCTCCCAATTGTACTACATGCAGTAACGATGCGCCTTAATTAATTTGAAACGTCGTATCACTTAAAGCGTCATCATTGTGATGATGGCAGTCGTCATTACGGAAAATAGGAATTGCTATCATGTTCTGATATATATTTCAATAACTGTGAAACGCAGTGTAGAAAATCATATAGGTGGAATTCTGTCACACATTTTCCTTGCATGCCTAGTTAAATAATGTGCTTTGTGAAAACTAGTTGATTTATAGTTGGTATAAGTTATTAAAAAACGCATTCTAAATAAAATATAATTTTGACAACATATTCTCTGAAGATAGAAAAAATGTGTGCTCTAAATTTAAAAAAATCATGTTGTTGGCGGCGAAGGTGCCTGGTGTTCACACTTAAATAGATCACAGTGCGCGCATTATGTGAAAGATGCCACCAGCTGACTTCTACACCTTTTACGGCGATATTTAATCCTGAATGTAAGTAGAAAACCGAGCAGTTAATTTCATCATCAGTTTAGCAGATTTGACTAGAGGCATGGAAATCATTTGATTATGTTGTCAGATTTTATGAAGTGTTATAGCAACCAGAGGTGAATGTCTGAGCCAGCTGTTCCACCGCGAAACAGCGACTTTGCGTTTTATGGGAGCCTGAGTCTCCTTGTGGGGCTGAAAGCGAGATCTCGTTCTAACATATACCTGCTGCCAGACAATTGAGTCTTTTTTTCCATTGGATCTATACATTAACTAAAAACATCTCTGAAAGTAAAGTTTGATAGAATACTGAGTTTATCAACTTTTTTCGATTCTTTTAAATTTGTGTCCGTAAATATCTTAGACTATAGTTGTTATATCTGCAGTAACTTATTTTTACAAGTAGGGCTATGGAAGTACGTGACATATGGATTAAGTCCTGCTTGCTTTTAGCTACATTTATTATGTTAAACATTGTTCGGAATAATGTCTAGTTTTGCATTAAAGACACCGTGGTGGTTGATTCTGTGAGTATGCGTGCTCATTTCTTGACAATGGTTGGTGTTTTACCAGTGCTCGACACCCACAGTAATGAGGAAAACAGCAGCAACATGAAAAGAAATGTGTCAGACCCGCCGAGGAAACGGATGACATGTATGCAGGATTTCCCCCAGACACCTTGGCATAAAGCATCAGCTCGCTCAGTCTGTTTTCTTAGAAAAAGATGCTGTACGCATTATGTCAACATTTTTCTGCAGACGTAGGGGTCTGTGTTGGAATCAGATCTACAATTCTATCAGCAGAGGGTGCATGCTTCAAAACACCTAATCAGATAAACATCCTCATACGACAGGCTGCACATTGGCACCTGGAAACGTATCTGTTTGATGATGAACTGTGGATTCTCATTTTCCCCCTTATTAGGCAAGGAGGGATCAGAGTTTAGGGAGAACTTTACTCGAATCTTCACTTAAATACTGTTAAAGCGTCAGAGATTCGTAGATTCAATGGTATGTCGACATACCCAATAAACCTGTGTAAAATTTTCTACGATGGTGCAAAGCCTTAGCTTAGTTTAAGGAGTTTATCCTCGCACTTTTGGGCCACAGCATACATGTAGCTGTACATTTTAGAATTTTGGCGAAAATAGTATCTGTCTCGAATTGCACTGAATAAACAAAACAAATATTGCATTTTTCTACCCAAATGCAACAAACATTGGGTAAAAAAGTAAGAGGTCTTAAAGAGACAGTAATTACATTTTTTAATGTCATGATCTGTCAGCCAAGACACACACTCACAATATGTCAAGAAGATACTGTTCAGTCAGGGTCACTCATATTCCATAGAAAATTACAGGGACAACCACAAAAATGTCCAAAAATGCCTCACTATGTCAAGGCGTACTATAATAACATGGCATGATTGTGCCATGGATCGCCACAAATGAGTCCAGAATGTATCTCATATGTAAATAATGAACATTTTTATGCCATGGCCACTATTAAATCATGAATGTTCACACACGTCTAGATCTTCCAATAAGTGAAAAATGAGTGCCACTGCTGAAGCAGGTGTTTTAATAACAATATTAATGCATAGTCATGTATTCTGAGTAATAGATTTGCATAGAAAATTTAATAATATAGAGAAAAATAATGCACACATTTGAAAATACGTCCACGTGAGTGGCAGCCAATGTTCACAAAGTATACTTATTAATGGCATATTAATATGAAATATGGAGCTTATGTTTGACTAATGTAGTGATATGTCATATTAAGGGTTATGCATTATGTATTGGTTTATTAATTGTAAGCCTTAACTTAGAGGAGGTCCTGGCCTAGTTGCACGGCCGCCTGTCAAGCTGTATTTTTAAAACTGATTAATAAAACGTTTGCTTGGAAAATTAAATTGTGAATTTCCATTGGCTGACCAAATGTGCTCATAGCCAAAAGTCTTTCTCACGAGAACCGATTGCTAGAAGATGCTGTTCTTGTAAAATGTAACATTAGAATGGTAAAATGTGTACGACTGACTTTCTCAGGAAGGAGGACAATGAAGACACTGACTGGAGCAGAAGCTGCAACAATATTGTTACCTGACGAGCCGGATGATGAGGATATAACAAGAGAAGCCAATCAGCGACATGTGAACCTTGTACTAGTGGAAGTTACAGATGTGATGTTTTAGTTTTATTGGAAAAAGTCTGAATATGTGATCCCTTGACCTATAGGGACTTGGGAAGTAGTTTTAGCCGGACTGTACTGAGGGAAGACAGCCATTTGCCCATTTTTTCCTTGCTGAAAGGCCATTACTTTCTTGAGCATCTTGACAAGAGACATGCTTAACTTTATTGCTTAAAGACTTAGCATTTTCTGAACTTTGACGCTGAATCCTGATGCTTTGCTAACCGAACTGATGTCCTGATGACGAAGACTATCTTAGCTTGCCGATCCACTTGAGGAGAGGTATATTTTTACTGATGTGTTTTCTTAAGACTATTTTCTTTTTTTTTCTAGGTACCAACCACACTATTTTGATAGAGCTATAGTTAGATGTTTTCCAAATTTGTGTTGACTAAATTATTTTGCTTGAGGCCCAACATGCTGATGCTAATCTGGCGTTAGATAGGGATCCTCATTAATGGAAGTCTACTATAGGGAATAACGTTTGATGTATTTTCTTTGCTGAATATAAATGTATGTGCTATTGTTTGTGCAATTGTTCTTGTTATTAATTTGCACTGTAACTTTAGAATGTATAGTGGTTCGAGCTTTGATTAGATTACGCTTCTTTCACCGCTTTGGACTGCCAGTGTTGTTTCTGTATGTTTATCATTTGATCTTGAGATTATTTTACGTGACATTAACATTGTTAATACAGGGAAATAAATATTCTAACTTTTACTAAAGGTGTGGTTATTCATGACTGATTCGTCATGGTGTGTGACAATTACTGACTCCAATCGATTACTAATGCTATTGATTATCATCGATTATTATTGTTATTGATTGGTTATTGATTATTGATCCAATGTACTGGAGTTATGGTAGGAACATCTTAAATGCGTGTCAAAAGGTTCATCGTCCTCTTCACGCCCCTTCTAATTTTACTTATTAAGGTCAGACGCACTAACAGACGTGGTAGCAGAGGATGGTTCTTCTCATTAAGAGCCCATTGTAGATGTCTGGTACAGGTTTGTCTCTTTAATAAACTACCACAAGTGTTCACAGAGATGGTAGTAGAAAGATAAAGATCAACAGAGATGGTAGTAGCTTGATGATTTGGTCCTTTGATAGTTCATTATTACTGAGATTTGGATTTATTTTTCAATGATACAAATTGGAGAGAAAATGTTTCCCTAAGTCCTGAAATGACTTTCCCAGAAACTTGGAGCCTGGCAATGGTTGTTTGAGGATGTTCTTGGCATTCTAGTGATAGTGTGAATGGAGTAGGTTTGGCGCTTGCACAGTGTTAGGAATGGGATCTTTGGTTGGCAGTCAGGTTACCCCCTGTCCAAGCAAGGACCCTCACTCTAGTCAGGGTAAAGGAGAATCACCCTCAGTCAACCCCCACTGACCCCC
The DNA here is from genome assembly GCF_031143425.1 of Pleurodeles waltl. Taxonomy (NCBI): domain Eukaryota; kingdom Metazoa; phylum Chordata; class Amphibia; order Caudata; family Salamandridae; genus Pleurodeles; species Pleurodeles waltl. The sequence continues at coordinate 493,079,866 of NC_090436.1, forward strand.
TTGGTAGCTTTGCATGAGCTGGCAGGCTTAACTTCAGAGTGCTAGGTATAAAGTATTTGTACCAACACACACAGTAACTTGATGAAAACACTACAAAATTACACTACACAGGTTTAGAAAAATAGAAACTATTTATCTAAATAAACAAGACCAAAATGACAAAAATCTAACATACACAAGTAAAGTTATTAATTAAAAAGCAAAAAGAGTCTTAAATCCTTTTGTAAACATGTAATTCACTATTAGCATTGAAAAGTGCCTTGGTAGCATCAAAATAACATGCGCGGGTGAGTGTGCGTCGAAACAGGGAAGCGATGCGTCGATTTCTCACTGGCAAGTGAAATTGTGTGTTGTTTCTCCTTCTCCAGTCGGGTCAGCATGCGTCGATTTTCCTCCCCGCATGGGAGCGATGGGTCGATCCGGGCAGCACTCGGGTCCGGGCAGACGTTGCGTCCTTTTTCTGCGTCCAGCAAGGTTTGCATCAAAAATCCTGCCGCACGGTGATAGCAAAACCACGCTGTGTGGATTGCGACATTAACAGCCTCTGTCAGGGATGCAGCACGTCGCTTCTCCAGCCACGTGCGTCGATCTCCCAGCCGCGCTGCAAGTGCTGCATCGATTTCAGCCGTGGAGCAGGTGGCGCATTGTTTCTGTAGCCTCTCTCAGAGTTTGCATTGGAAATTTCCCCACACGGCAGTCTGTGCGTGGATTTTCAAGCTTGGTCTGCCAGCTTCACCTGTCAAGGCCCCAGGAACTGGATAGGGCACCACTTGGCAGGGCAAGGGTGTCAGCAGAGAGTCCACGTGCTGGCAGGGGAAGTCTTTGATGGCCTGAGACTTCAATAACAGGAGGCAATCTCAGGGCAAGCCCTTGGAGATTTCTTCACAAGCAGGAATGCACAACAAAGTCCAGTCTTTGTGCCCTGTCACCAGGCAGAAGCAGCAACTGCAGGATAGCTCCACAAAGCACAGTCACAGGCAGGGCAGCACTTCTCTGCAGCTCTTCAGCTCTTCTCCAGGCAGAGGTTCCTCTTGATGTCCAGAAGTGATCTAAAGTCTGTGGTTTTGGGTGCCCCTCTTATACCCATTTTGCCCTTTGTAGTAGGCTTACTTCAAAGGAAAGTCTCTCTTGTTTGTGAAATCCTGCCTTGCCAAGGCCAGGCCCCAGACATACACCAGGGGGTTGGAGACTGCATTGTGTGAGGGCAGGCACAGCCATTTAAGTTGTGAGTGACCACTCTTCCCCTCCCTCCTCATCAGGATAAGGAGGCTACACCCCAGCTCCCTCTGTGTCACTGTCTAGAGAGAGGTGCAACCAGCCCAACTGTCAAACTGACCCATACAGGGAATCCACAAACAGGCAGAGTCACCGAATGGTTTAAGCAAGAAAATGCTCAGTTTCTAAAAGTAGCATTTTCAAACACACAATCTTAAAACCAACTTTACTAAAATATTGTCAGAGTCACCAGATCCTCGGGGTCTGCGCACGTTCCCAACACGACCACCACTGAACAGCTCTAAGACTCTGATAGATAAATCACAGAGTCTAAGAGAGTTCAAGAGGGGAAGAGGGGATTAGGAAGGGAACAGCTTTGAAGGAGACCTGTAGTAAGTAAAAGGTTAAAACATGCAATATGAAAATTACATCTAATGAAATCAATACTAGACTATGACTCTAAGCCTAGTCATTCTGAAAACATGAACAACCTAAGAATGAGGCTTAAAATTACTAAGTTTCAAGATGGCCGGATACCTGTAAGGGAATCAAGATGGATTAAATGAAACTTTCAAATTCAAGTACTTTCCTTTACATGAGAATCAGGAAAACATTCTGAATAAGTTCTAAACCAGTCATATGAATCCTTTTTTGAGAATGCATACTAGGACCATGCAATATTGCATCTAGAAACTCTGGTCTTCTGTGTTCTCTTGAAATGTTTCAACACGAATTGCGCACATTGCAGATTTTCATATATATAGTAAACACCACAAAAGGATTGTGCACCATGAATAACACAATATGGATTCAGGAAACAAATCACACAACTTGTCAACTCGAATATTACCTAATAAATGTCTTAGAATAAATGGCATACAATGAACAACATGAATTAAGCTCAAAGAGAGAATCGTGCATCTTGCCGATTCGAGTGTCACCATGTAAAATGTCAAGAAATGGTAGCACGCACTTAATATCAAGGTTAAATCACCATTAAACAAATTGCACGTCTTGCAGATTCGTAAGCCACGATGTAAATGCCAAGCAATAACAGCGCGCAATGAATAACAGGAATAAAGATTAAAGCACCATGAAACAAATTGCGCGTCTTTTGACGATTCTTAAGCCACCATGCAAATGTCAAGAAATGGTAGCGCGCAATGAATAACAAAGTCAAAACATCATGAAACGAATAACGCGTCTTTTGCCGATTCTTAAGCCACCATGTAAATGTCAAGAAATGGTAGCGCGCAATGAATAACGAAGTCAAATCATCATGAAACGAATCGCGTGTCTTGCCGATTCGCAAGGCACCACACAAATGTAAATAAATGGTAGCGCGCAAAGTAATCTGTTAATCATTAAAGAATTAGGCCAAGAATATGAAAGTTCTTGATAACGGCGTCGGGAGGTCAGCCCAATCACCGTCTTACCGCCCAGAACAAGGATCACCAATGAAGAATGAAGTGCAGAGGCCTGGAAGATCAAATAGGCCACCGGGACAGGAGCTCAGAAAGTAGCTGTTGCTCTGCACCGGGACCTCTGAATAGTGAGCACTTGGAGCTGGGTTGGCTCCCTTTTATAGAGTCTTGGCCCAGCCCACAACCACACCCAGGCATGCTTCAGGGAAAGTCTCTGGAAGGCCCTGGAAAGGGACCACACCCTAACACACTCTGAAAACCTGCAGCAATACATTGCAAATGAACAGTATTTGTAAACACATTAAAAATAAGTCTTCAGGATTAAACTCTGCAATGCAAAAGGTTAAACAACAACATATCAGCACAATGCATAAATTACGTTGTTTTGAGAGTGCTGGGTTTTTGCATTCTAGTCGCCAATAGAGCACGCACTGCCCTGGTGTTGACAAATATGTATTTTAACCTGTGAGCTCAGAGACCCCAAACTCCACATGTCTATCTGCTCCCAAAGGAAATCTACGCTTTAATCATTGTTAAAGGCAGCCCCAATGTTAACCTATGAGAGGGATAGGCCTTGCAACAGTGAAAACCGAAATTAGCAGTATTTCACTGTTAGGACATATAAAACACAGTAAATATCCTACCTTCAACATACACAGCACCCTGCCCATGGGGCTACCTAGGGCCTACCTTAGGGATGTCTTACATGTAAGAAAAGGGAAGGTTAAGGCCTGGCAAGTGGGTGCATTTGTCAAGCAGAATTGGCAGTTTAAAACTGCACACACAGACACTACAGTGGCAGATCTGAGACATGCTTACAGGGCTACTTGTGTGAGTGGCACAACCAGTGCTGCAGTCCCACTAGTAGCATTTGATTTACAGACCCTGGGCACCTTTAGTGCACTGTACTAGGGACTTACCAATAAATCAAACATGCCAATCATGGATGAACCAATTACATACACATTTTATATAGGAGCACTTACACTTTAGCACTGGATAGCTGTGGTAAAGTGCCCAGAGTAACAAAAGTCCAGCACACATCAACAACCTGGGAAACAGAGGCAAAAAGTGAGGGGAGACCACGCCAAGGATGCCAAGTCTGACACACAGCTTATGCAAATCGCAGGTGAATTGTGATATTTGTGAGGGTTTAGTGAGTCTGTGTACCCAAATGAAATTGTAGAAGGAGTCTGTGTACTCTGCAGTGTGAGAGTAGAGAAGTCGTCGAACTTCACATATGTGTGGCGCTTTGTGCTAAAAGATTGCCCATGTGGTTGTTGATGTACGGATCCTGTGTGGTCTAAGACTCCGGAGTATATTGAAAAGTGTAGGAGATACTGGGTTTTACGTTGTCATTTGTCTGGTATAATATTCAAGTGGGCGTGGTCGACAAGTCAGAGTGTGAGTCAAAGAGAGTGAAACAGATCAGTTGAGAGTAAATTTGCGGGTCAGATTTTGCTTGTGAATCATAGAAACTGAGAAAGAAGGAGTAGCTGGAAGTGCGGGAGGAGCCATCAGTGAAAAATTCATAAAGTTTCCAAAGCGAATGTGTTACATTTTCTGTAGTAAACCAGCCGATTTGTTTTTTCATTTTGGGATAGTGCTTGCAATTTTTGCATTAGTTTTTGTGAATTGGAGTTTGGGAGGAAAAGCTGCAAGACTTTGTCAGCCACAGTGTGTGTGAGTGTGATGTCACTGGAGCTGCGCTGGGATAGGTTGGTTAGTGAGAAGGGTCGTGCACGGATTGGTAGCCGTCCAAGAGGCGCAATTGGTTGAGAAGGTTGGATGAAGAGAGTTCTGGGATTAAAAGTCTTTTCCTGATTTGATTTGGAATAACAGAAAGGTTGAAAAGATTACATTTTTCAAGGCTTTAAAGAGTGCTTTATAGGGAGATACGTACATTACAACGAGTATATGTAAGGCTACACCGCCAGAAGGTACACCAGCTTACATTGTAATGGAAGAGAAGGGTGTCGCACCATGTCTTTGGCTAAAGCAGTGGTGCAAAGTGACAGAGAAAGATGGGAGTTTAGCGTTTCCTACTAAAGGAACTTTCAGTTTGAGGGTTTTAGAACATTTGAGGAGGATACTGTATGATCTGAAACCAGCACAGTTTGAGGCATTAGCGATCTGGGAGCTAGTAGCCAGACAGCAACAACAACAGATATTTGAGAGGAGAATGAGAAAGGCAGAAAAGACATTTACAGAGGCTAGGTGGGACAGTGCTCAGAGAATATGGAGAAATGAGACTTTGCACGGGATTAAGCTGTTTCCAGCGATTACGGACAACGAGAAGGAAGGACGGAAAGCTACTAGAAAGACAAACAGAAGCTTGTCTGAAAGTAGGGAGGTTAGAAAGACTTCAACAGTGGAGGAAGAATCAGATGATGATGAATTTATTTTATGGTTATTGAGAAATCGTCCAGCAACATATGCCGCACATGAGAGTGGTCCAAGTACCAGTACTGATACTTCAACCCGACACAGGTTAATGAGACAGGGAGTCCGGTGCAGACTAATTCTAGCCTGAAACAGAGTACGATGAAGAGTAGTCTTAATGCACCCCTTACTCCAGTAGTACACAATCAGGTGTCACAGCCAAATGTCCAAATAATTTACCCTGATATACCCATTTAGGAAACAGCTTCAAACTTAATGCTGCCGACGGAACAGGTTTTTTCTGAAACCAGTGTTGTTTCAGACAAAACCAACTCCACTTTTACTGCCCCAAGTGCAGCTACAAGTCATGCCGAGATTCACTCCGGTAACAAAGACACAGTCAGATATGTCTTTAATGATGAATCAGAACATGGGAGTTACTCTCCCACAGAACTTAGGTACCAGACCAATCCCAGATGCTATATCTCTACCTATTACTGTTGGTCCAGCCGTACCCTTATTTGCACAGAAGAAACCTAGTATATGTGAACAGGATGTCATGAGACAGAACGCAAAGAGGGGGGAGGACATAACGAGAACACTCAAGTGGTCTCTCCTGTGGGACAGACCTTTGATGGATCAAGGTCCCTGTTAGGCCTTAGTCCATTTGGAGTACTTCCAGATACTATGGTAGGGTCAAACATTAGCCACAGCTTGAAATTACTGACACCGCAGACACCAAATGCAGTTGCACAGCAGGTAACACCCGTCTAAGCCAGCAACATCTCATTACAAGGTTTGACTGCTCAGCAGTTGGCTGAATGATTAGACAAACAGAATACCCTGCAGAGTGCTCCAAAGGGAGAGGAGTATTTGTATTACGCTAGGCTTAGCATGGAAGCGGTTAAGCTCATTAAGGGAACCATGAGTATGAACAGGTTAGAATCCTACACAGAAGCAGAGTTGAGACATCTGTGCCCAAAGATTACAAGGGAAGTGAGCAAGGTGCATCAGAAGCTAGTAGACCTGGCAGAAAAGTACGGCATAGAAATAGAGAAATCAAAGCATTTGAAAAGAAGTTACAGGTTAGATTTTGAGAATAAAGATTTTGAACACATGAGATCTGCCTGAATGAAGGCACACCTTAGGAAATTAATTCAAAGTGCCCAGACCTGGGGAGCATTGGACAAATGGGAAGGCAAATGGGTACAGAAAAATCTTTGGACTGAGTTTACTGTTGGTGTCAAATTCCTCAAGGGTTTTCAGAGTCACCTTCCATATTCAATCAAATCTTGAAAAAGAATTTGGAGTTGTTGGAATTGCCTTTCCAATCGACCTTGGTACAGTACATTGATGACTTGCTGATTGCATCCAAAACAAAGGACGAGTGCAAGTATGACACGATTGCCTTGCTGAACCATTTGGGAAAGAATGGTCATATAGTGTCCCCACTTAAATTGCAATACTGTCAGAAAGAAGTCAGATACTTGGGTCACCAAATTGAGAAGGGATCGAGAATGATATCCAGAGAAAGAGTTACACCATATTGCAGATGAATCCCCGACCACACAGATACATGTCAGGATGTTTCTTGCGATGGTAGGCTATTGTCACCAATGGATTCCCAATTTTTCAGTAATTTCAAAACCACTGCAGAAGCTGACTCACAAAGAAGTCACCGGTCCCATAGTGTTAGACGAGGCTGGAATGAAAGTGTTTACTAAATTGAGAGAGAGTCTGTGAAAGTTTTGTCATGAGCATGATGCATGTTCTTTGTCTATCTTGACACAGGTCCATTGAGGTGTAAATCACCCAGTAGCATATTTTTTAGCTACTTTGGGTCCAGTTGCAGCAGCCTCACCAGGTTGTTTGCGTGCATTCACAGTGGTTGGACAAAGCCTTACACAGTGTGCAGGTATTGTGATGGGATATCCATTGACTATAATGGTCCCTCACTCTACTGAGCACTTACTTACAAAGATGAAAACCCAATATTTGACAGGTGCAAGATTGACCAGATATGACATGAGGATTCAAGGGTCACCAAATGTGTAATTGAAAAGATGTACAGTGCTGAACCCGGCAACCTTACTTCCAAATGAGAATGTTGAAATTGAAAAATTGGAAGACGTTGAGCATGATTGCTTGAAGTAACTGACTTGTGCACAAAACCAAGGCCTGACATTAAAGATACTCGAGTGGAAGAGAATGACCAAATCATCTTTGTTGATGGTTCTAAGAGACAATACAAGGACGCTGAGGACAGGATATGTTGCACAATTACTGATATTCTGGAATCTTCGGAATAGGCTTGCTTTAGACATTCTTTTAGCAAAGGATGGCGGAGTTTGTAAAATTATTAACTTTAAGCATTGTCATTTGTTTATTCTGATAATAGCAAAGAAATTAGAAGCTTACTTACTAACCTGACTAATGAAAGTGGTGATTCGAAGGAATTGAAAGAACCAGGTGTTTTGGACAAAGTTGGTAAAGGTTTAGCTTCAATGGGAAATTGGCTCAGCAACATTAGGGAAGGAATCTTATTGAAAATTATAGAGGGGATTTTAATTATAATGTTTTGCCTAATTGGAATATGGGGAATATGTAAATTGTGTAAAAGAATACAACTGAAGAAGTAAAAGAATGATCAGAGGAGGGAAGAAAAGAAAAGGGAACAATCATTTAGGGAAAATTCGAAAAGGGAACAAAAGTATGAAGGGATTGAAATGACAGAATTTTAGCTGGTGAATTATTTTTTCGAGAGATAGGTTAATGTGATAACACACTTAGGGGGTCATTCTGACCTCGGCGGTAAAAGGCCCTTACCGCCGGTCAGAAGACTGCCATAACACCGCCGCGGCCGCGGTTAACCGCCACGGTCATTCTGACCCACAACGGCCAAACCTCCAAAAATCCGTCCTCCACTGCAGCCCGCCACATCAGCGGGCAGCGAGAAACTGGAGATGACCAAACCTCCACCGTCACGCCAACAGAAATACGCCCATGCCATTACGACCCACGAATCCACACGGCGGTCATTCAAACGCGGTATTCCATTGGCGCTACACACCGCCGCGGTCAGAATACACACACAGCACCAAAACACAGCCACATTGGACAATTTGAAATACACACACCTGATACACATACACACACCACTCCCACACAATCAACCAACTATAAAACACACACCCACATCACCCACAAACCCCTGCTACCATAATTACTGAGAGAAGGAGAGAGAGACACAGCAGACAATCCATAGCAAGACACACTGAGGCACACTACACCATCACACACACCACATAGTAGCACAAAGCACCACTCACCAACATACTTATCATCACATACACCACCCCACACCACCCCATGGCACCCCAAAGGCACCCACGCTTTTCGGACCAAGAACTCCGGGTCATGGTGGAGGAAATCCTAAGAGTGGAACCCCAGCTCTTCGGCTCGCAGGTGCAGCACACCAGTATAGCTAGGAAGGCGGAGCTATGGCAGCGGATCGTGGACAGGGTCAACGCGGTGGGACAGCATCCCAGGAATAGGGAGGACATCCGCAAAAGATGGAACGACCTACGGGGGAAGGTCCGATCGATGGTCTCCAGGCACAACATCGCGGTCCAGAAGACTGGCGGCGGACCCCCACCCACCCCTCCCGAATTCACATCGTGGGAGCAAGAGGTCTTCAACATCCTGCATCCTCAGGGCCTTGCAGGAGTAGCCGGAGGAATGGACTCTGGTAAGTCCAATCTCAAATACTATATCCCCCCCACCCCACCAGCATGCCAACCCACACCCCCACCCTCACCCCCAACCCCCCAGCACACATCCTCCCTGACAATGTCTCACCAGCACAACCCACCCATCCCAACACCAACTCCTGCATGCCAACACAAATCATGGGCACCCATCACCTAAGCATGACCACTGCACTAACCCCCCCCCCACTAACTACCCTCACAACACCTCCCTCAAGGGAATGCCTGCACTGGGGGACAAGGGCACCCATAACACGCACGCTATTGCACACACAGAAACAATAACCAAACTCTCTTACCCCATGCAGGACCCGAACGACAACACACCAGCCAGGAGGGTCCAGAAGTGTCCATCCCACCACCGGAACAGGCCCACACTGAGGATAGCAGCTCTGTCGACAGTGAACCTGATGACCAGCCCGGACCATCGGGGACCTCTGGGCAGTCGGTTCCCCTCAGGCAGCCACAGGCCACACCAGACCCGACCCCCTCTGCCAACACCAGCACAGCTCCCACCCAGCGGGCCCATGCCTCTGTCTCTAGGACAGCTCAATCAGCGGTGTGTCTGCCACTACAGGGCACCCAGGCTAACCCAACACCCCAACAACAACAGGGACCTGGGGGCAGTGGTAGCGGGCACACCGTCCAGGGGACAGAGGCCGGGGGAAACCGGGCAGCTCAGAGGGCTGCTGTGCGACGGGGGGGGAGGAGAGGCCCAGGGAACCCACTCTCCAAGAGGCCCTCACCACCCTCATGGGGGCCTACCACCACTCCCAAGAAACGATGGCGACGGTACTGGCCAGGTTCACTGAGATCCAGGCACAGCAGGAGGAACGCTACATGGGGTTCAGGGAGGAGCTGAGAATCATCGGGACCGCAATGGGGACCATCGTCCTGGCCCTCCACAGGATAGAGGACGTGTTGCGGGACCATGGTGCACCACACAGGGCCCCTGTCACTAGCCCGGACGAGGAACAGCCTACCACCTCCGCCGGCGCTAGTGGACAGGAGGTCCCAACACCTCGACAGCCCCCCAGAACTCCACCTCCTGCTGAAGAACAACCACCCCGCAAGAGGAGCCTGAGACCAAAAAAAAAGACAGAGTAGGATGTAAAGACCCCCGCCAGCAGGACATACCCCCTCAAGTCTTCCCACTGTCCCACATTGCCACCCTGTCCAACCATGAACTGCCTATGCTCCATCCTTCCACAGGCAAAAGGACAATGCACCTGTGAGACTGAGAACTGGACTCTGCCATGGATATTCCTCCACCCCCACCCATCACCCTTAGAATCACATGTACCGATATCTAGCACTGTAAATAAATCACATTTTGCACACAAATCTGTTTTGAGTCATGCTGTATTATTAACAAATGTATTACATATTACTGTTCAATTTCTGTTCTGTCAATTAGTCATGACAACATACCAATGTCAATACGCTGTATTTCATGGGCGAACCAAGCAGAAGTCAGGTACTGAGTCAGACAGCACTGAGAAGGGAAGGGAAAGGCAAAAATTAATGAAAAACATCTGTGGGGAACTACAGAAAGTACAGATGCAGGAGGCTATAAGCAATTGTGAAATGGCGTGGGTGATTCTTACCTGTGTGTTACTGGAAATACTGTTGTATCACTCTGTCCCTATTGTCTGTGTCGTCCTCAGAGTCTTCCTCCTCTTCACTCTCCACAGGCTCCACGGCTTCTACAAAACCACCATCTGGACCATCCTCCTGCAGGAAAGGCACCTGGCGTCGCAAAGCCAGGTTGTGGAGCATACAGCACGCCACGATGATATGGCACACCTTCTTTGGTGAGTACATTAGGGATCCACCTGTCATATGCAGGCACCTAAACCTGGCCTTCAGAAGCCCAAAGGTTCGCTCAATCACCCTCCTAGTACGCCCATGGGCCTCATTGTACCGTTCCTCTGCCCTGGTCCTGGGATTCCTCACTGGGGTCAATAGCCACGGCAGGTTGGGGTAACCAGAGTCACCTATTAGCCACACACGCTGTCTCTGTAGCTGTTCCATCACATAGGGAATGCTGCTATTTCGCATAACATACGCGTCATGCACTGACCCTGGGAACTTGGCATTTACATGGGAGATGTACTGGTCAGCCAAACAGACCACCTGGATATTCATTGAATGGTAATTCTTCCTGTTCCTGTACACCTGTTCATCGTCATTTGGGGGGACTAAAGCCACATGGGTCCCATCAATTGCACCAATGATGTTGGGGATGTGTCCAAGGGCATAGAAATCAGCTTTCACTGTAGGCAAATCACCCTCCTCTGGGAAAATGATGTAGCTCCGCATGAGTTTCATCAGGGCAGACAACACTCTGGATAAGATCTTGGAAAACATAGGCTGAGACATCCCAGATGACATGGCCACTGTTGTCTGGAATGAGCCAGTTGCAAAGAAATGGAGGACAGACAGTGCCTGCACTAGAGGGGGAATTCCTGTGGGTTGGCGGATGGGGGACATCAGGGCTGGCTCCAGCTGGGCACACAGTTCATGGATGGAGGCTCGGTCAAGTCGGTATCGTAGTATTATGTTGCGTTCTTCCATTGTGGACAGGTCCACCAGCGGCCGGTATACGCGAGGATTCCTCCTTCTCATCGCTAGTCCCAGCGGACGGTGCCTAGGAAGGAGAATATGGAGTACAGAGTCAATCCACTCACAGGTACGTACAACACAGCTTGCACAGTACAGGTAAATGTATGGTTTGATATGTTTGTATGTGTGCCATTGCAAGGCCTAGGCCTGTGTGACGCATTAGAAATTAAGCCATGTGGGCCCTTGAAATGGCCGATGCCTGACCTGTGAAGTGGGACAATGGGATGTGAGGTCACTGCGCTGGCGGGGCACACCGTGGCGGTAGGCGGTCGAAGACCGCTGTGCGAAGACGCATTGGTTAACATTGAAGCCTATGGGTTTCAGGAGCCAATGACGATGTGCGCCGGCGGTCGCGGGACGCACCGCGCGGTACGCACCGCCGCGGGCGTGACCGCCATTTTCTATCTGCTCAATCATTCGAGAGCTGATCATCCACAGGAGAGGACCTATACTGCAAGTGCTGCTGTGAACTCGGTCTGGAAGTGACAATGGCTGCTGCTACTGGTGAAAGGGCCCCCGCCTTCAGTTCAGAAGAGTTGGAGAAGCTCGTGGACGGGGTGCTCCCCCAGTATGCGCTACTCTACGGTCCTCCAGACCAACAGGTGAGTACACTCAGTGCACATTGAATGGGTTATGCCTGTGTGGAGGGGGGGATGTAAGTTGGTGGGGTGTGGAGGGAATGAGGAGTGCAACGCACGACAGATGAGAGAATGGGAACCATGACAAGGTTGGGGGGGGGGGGCATGTACTCCAAACATGCAGATATGTGACGGTTTCTCTTTCCCACCCTGTACATGTCAAACAGGTGAGCGCCCACCAGAAAATCGATATTTGGCGTGCCATCGCCAAGGAAGTCCGGAACTTGGGGGTCTACAACAGACGGGGCACCCACTGCCGCAAGAGGTGGGAGGACATCCGCCGCGGAACAAGGAAGACCGCAGAAACACTGCTGGGGATGGCCTCCCGACCTAGGAGGGGTGCCAGTCGCACCATGACCCCCCTGATATCCCGGATCCTGGCGGTGGCCTACCCTCATTTGGATGGGCGCTTGAGGACAGCACAGCAGACACAAGGGGGTGAGTATCCGCACATTCTCCTATCTGTATGTGCATTGGAGGCGTCTGGGTGGGGGAGGAGGGCTGTGGGTGACATTAGGCCAGGGCGCTCTCTGTAGTGTAGTCCGCTCCCTTAGGCATGGCCCTGTGCCCCCGCCCCCCACCTCTGTAGGGTGCCAAGTGCAGCTACCCATGCTCCAGCATCACACATGTGCGCGTGTGTTGTCCCTAGACCTGTTTGCCTAGTCAGAAGTACTGAGTAGTGTACCCCAAGTTCGCGACTTAGTGCACGAGGCACCTGTGTCTGTCCTCTCCGCAAAGGGTATTGCTAAGGCATGCACTCAACTTTGTTTCATTTCTCCCCCCACCCTAAATCTTTGTCTTCTTGTGTTTTAGCATCATCAGGCGGAGGAGATTTGGCGTCGGAGCAGGAGGGAGCTGCAGGTCACCAGGCCCCGGTGGGCACTGACACAGACACCGAGGGCACCAGTGATCCGGAGGGCGAGGGGAGCACCACAACGGGGGCCGGTGGAGACACCAGCGACACGGACACGTCCTCGTTTGGGAGCTCCCTAGTGGTGGCGGCACCATCTGTGCCCCCCGCAACAACAGGTACAGCCGCCACCCAGCGCACCAGCACCGCCCTCCCAGCAGGCCCTCAGTCTTCGCTCCGTGGCCGCTCGGCCAGGAAGGCGCGCGTCTCCTTCGCCCCAGGCACCTCAGCCCCTGCCTCTGTTACCCCTGCTGCCCTCAGTGCGGAGCTCATTGACCTGGTGAGGACGGTCGTTGTTGGGCAGACTACCCTTCTGAATGCCATCCAGGGGGTGGAAAGGGAGGTGCATCGGAGCAATGCCTACCTGGAGGGCATTCATTCGGGTCAGGCTGCCCATCAACGAGCGTTCACTGCTCTGGCCTCAGCACTGACGGCAGCCATTGTCCCTGTCTCCAGTCTCCCTCTTCTATCTGCCTCCACCCTTTCTCTGTTTCCTGTACCTCAACCTATCCCATCCACACCATCAGACCAGCCTGCACACACCTCAACACCCAAGGCCAGCTCATCCAAACATAAGCACCACAGAAAACACAAGCATTCACCCAAGCAACACACAGATGCAGACATATCAACAGTTACTACCACCTCTGTGTCCCCGTCCTCCTCGTCTCCCTCCTCCCTCCCTGTGACGTCTACACTCACACCTGCATGCACCCCAACATCAGCCAGTTCTTCCACCACCAGCAAACCCTCCACTACAGTCCGCACACCTGCAGTCACCACCCCCACTGGCATTTACACGTCCCCTGTGTCCTCTCCCACTGTGTCTGTCACCCCCTCTTCCAAGACACATAAACGCAGGCAGACACCCAAACAACAGCCAACCACCTCACCACAGCCTACGTCCCAGTCACCTGCACCCAAGGACAGCACACCTGGCTCTCATACAACCACATCCTCTTCCTCCACTTCTCTCACCACTACTCCTACCCCTTACCTTGGTCCCAAGAAAAATTACCTCTCCAGTTTTGACCTCTTTCCCTCCCCCGACCCACCCCCTCCAACTGGGAAAAGTCCCAAGGGCACCTCAGCCACCACCAGCCCAACTTCTACAGTGCAAGTGGTGCATGGCATGTGGAGTCCACCCTTTGGCGGCAGTAACACTTCGGTGAGCAGCAAGGGGACAGCCAGCCCCCCCCCCCAGGCAAGAGGACCCGGAAATTGAAGGGCCGCCGTGAGCGGACAGAGACGGCTGCCCCCAAGGAGGTGACTCCGGCCACTTCACCGGCCACAGCAGCCAGAGGAGGCAAGGGCCCGAGAGCCCCATCTAAGGAGCGGAAGGACAGCAGGGCGGAGAGGACAACCACCAGGAGCGCGGAGCAGGAGGGCCCCACAAGCCCCATCCCGGCTGCAAGGGACGACACCAAAGGGCCCAGGACTCACTCCCCGAAGGGGCCTGACACAGCACGGTCGGAGGGCGAGTGAGCAGGGTGTCCAGGCCAGGTATGACTCCCTTGACATACTGCAAGAGCACCGCTGAACAGGGCCCCGCCGTGAAGACAGGTACCGCTGAACAGGGCCCCGCCGTGAAGACAGGTACCGCTGAACAGGGCCCCGCCGTGCAGAAGAGCACCGCTGAACAGGGCCCCGCCGTGAAGACAGGTACCGCTGAACAGGGCCCCGCCGTGAAGACAGGTACCGCTGAACAGGGCCCCGCCGTGCAGAAGAGCACCGCTGAACAGGGCCCCGCCGTGAAGACAGGTACCGCTGAACAGGGCCCCGCCGTGAAGACAGGTACCGCTGAACAGGGCCCCGCCGTGCAGAAGAGCACCGCTGAACAGGGCCCCGCCGTGAAGACAGGTACCGCTGAACAGGGCCCCGCCGTGAAGACAGGTACCGCTGAACAGGGCCCCGCCGTGCAGAAGAGCATCGCTGAACAGGGCCCCGCCGTGCAGAAGAGCACCGCTGAACAGGGCCCCGCCGTGAAGACAGGTACCGCTGAACAGGGCCCCGCCGTCTCAAGCACCGCTCCGCTGGGCCCTTCCTGTCAAGCACCGCTCCGCTGGGCCCTTCCTGTCAAGCACCGCTCCGCTGGGCCCTTCCTCTCAAGCACCGCTCCGCTGGACATCGCCATGTCATGCACCGCTGCGCTGGGTCCCGCCGTCTCAGGCACTGTTTATGGTTCACTGTGCCCACCATGCCTCCTCCTTGACCAGTGGACTCTGTAATCCACCTGAGAGACTGTGGCTTTGCACTCCCCAGGATGGCACAGTGGGCAATCCACCCACTGTAGAGACTTGAGAGACTGTGGCTTTGCACTCCCCAGGATGGTCCAGTGGGCAATCCACCCACTGTAGAGACATTGAGAGACTGTGGCTTTGCACTCCCCAGGATGGTACAGTGGGCAACCCACCCACTGTAGAGACATTGAGAGACTGTGGCTTTGCACTCCCCAGGATGGTACAGTGGGCAACCCACCCACTGTAGAGACATTGAGAGACTGTGGCTTTGCACTCCCCAGGATGGTCCAGTGGGCAACCCACCCACTGCAGAGACTTGAGAGACTGTGGCTTTGCACTCCCCAGGATGGTACAGTGGGCATGGTGGCTCCTCGTGGATCTGGCGTCGTGGACTCATGTGGCTGTGGTGGCCCCCCCTTCCCTTCCCCCTGAGGTGCCTGTAGTTTTGACATCAGATGCCCCTGCAGTGTTCTCTCCAAAGGACTCAGGTCTCGTGTGTGGGCTTTGCCCTTGTTTCGCAGAACCTTGGCCCACGGACATGTTAGATTCGTAGTATGTGCAGGACTTGTTACTTCAGTGATACACTGATGTGTATATCTTTTTGGTTTTTGTAAATATTTTTCACGGTTGCTCAATTATTTCCAGGTGCTTTTTTTGTACATGAAAATTTATTCCAAATTTGGCTGTGTCATTGTATTTTTAAAGGGTCTCTGTGTGGTGTCACTGTGACTTCCTGCTCTGCATTGGTGTGTACATATTGGGGGGGTGGGGGGGTCGCATATGTGTATGCCCGTAACCTTTCTTCCTCCCCCCTCCCGTGTGTCGTAGGTGCAGTACTCACCGTTGACGTCTGCGCCGGAGTTCGTACTCGTGGTAGATGAGCAGGTAGACGAGAGCAGGTATGATGTTCAATTCGGGTTCCATGCTGTCCGGATTCCGCGTGGAGTGTCTCGAGGTGAGCGTTTTCCATTGGAAATGTCTGTTTACGCCGTGTTTTTATCGGCGGGGCTCCCGCCCCGGAAAAGGTGGCGGATTGGTGGGTCGTGATAGGGTGGGCGGTACATTGTCTGCCGCCTGGCTGTTGGCGGTGACCGCCGCGCTGTTTGTTTGTTCTGCCGTGGCGGTCGGAGTGTTAATGCGGCGGGCTGTGTTGGCGGTTCCCGCCAGGGTCAGAATTGCATTTTTTTGTCCGCCGGCCTGTTGGCGGGTTGGCCGCCGCTTTATCACCGACCGCCAGGGTCAGAATGACCCCCTTAGTCATCAGAGAAGGGATTGATAAAGCAGGTGTTTTAATAACAATATTAATGAGTATTCATGTATTCTGAGTAATGGATTCGCAAAGAAAATGTAATAATATAGAGAAAAATAATGTATGCATTTAAAAATATGTCCACGTGAGTGGCCGCCAATGTTCATGAAGTATACTTATTAATGGCTTATTAATATGAAACATGGAGCGTATGTTTGATTAATGTAGCATTATGTCATATTAAGGGTTATGCATTATGTATTGACTTTATTAATTGTAGGCCTTAACTTAGCGGAGGTCCTGGCCCAGTTGCACGGCCTCATGTCAAGCTGTATTTTTAAAACCAATTAATAAAAAATTTGCTTAGAGAATTAAATTGTGAATTTTCACTGGCTGACCAAATGTGCTCGTAGCTAAAAGTCTTCCTCATGAGAACCGCTTGCTAGAAGATGCTGTTCTTGTAAAATGTAACATTAGAAGTGTGTAAAATGTGTAAGACTGACTTTCTCAGGAGGAGAACAATGAAGACACTGACTGGAGTATAAGCTGCAACAATATTGTTACCTGATGAGCTGGATGATGAGGACATTACAAGAGGAGCCAATCAGCGACATATGAACTGTGTACCAGTAGAAATTCTAGATTTGATGTTTTAGTTTTATTGGACAAAGTGTGAACATGCGATCCCTTGACCAATAGGGACTTGGGAGGTAGTTTTAGGGAATCTAACTTAGCCAGACTGCACTGAGGGAAGACAGTCATTTGCCCATTTGCTCCTTGCCAAAAGGTAATTACTTTCTTGAGCGTTTTGACAAGAGACATGCTTAAGTTTATTGCTTAAAGACTTTGCGTTTTCTGAACTTTGATGCTGAATCCTGATGCCTTGCTGACGGAACTGATGTCCTGATGATGAAGACTATCTTGGCTTGCCGATCCACTTGAGGAGAGGTATATTATTTCTGATGTGTTTTCTTAAGACTATTTGCTTTTTCTTTCTAGGTACCAACTGCACTATTTTGATAGAGCTATAGTTAGATTTTTTCCCAAATTTGTGTTGACTAAAGTATTTTGCATGAAGCCCACATGCTGATGCTAATCTGGTGTTAGATAAGGATCCTCATTAATGGAAGTCTACTTTAGGGAATAACTTTTGATGTATTTTCTTTGCTGAATATAAATGCATGTGATATCGTTTGCGCAATTGTTCTTGTTATTAATTTGCACTGTAACTTTAGAATGTATAGTGGTTCAATCTTTAATTAGATTACGCTTCTTTTGCCGCTTTGGACCACCAGTGTTGTTTCTGTATGTTTATCATTTGATCTTGAGATTATTTTACGTGACATTAGCATTGTTAATATAGGGAAATAAATATTCTAACTTTTACTATAGGTGTGGTTATTCATGACTGAAAGGTCATGGTGTGTGACAATTACTGACTCCAATTGATTACTAATGATATTGATTATCATTGATTATTAATATTATTGATTGGTTATTGATTATTGGTCTACATGTACTGGAGTTATGGTGGGAACACCCTAAATGCGAGTCAAAAGGTTCCTCCACCTATTCGTGTCCCCTTGTAAGTTTACTTATTAAGGTCAGACGCCCTAACACCACTAGGTAAGTGTCACCATGATGACCACTAGGCAAGTGTCACCATGAAGCTTGTGGTAGCCACAATTGTGTCAACAACTCTCAGAATATACCATGGATGGGCAGTGTTACACCAGGGCTACCATTACACCAGGGATAGACACAAATATTTCAAATGTGTATGCAATGTGTCACAACTGACATCATTCCAAACACACACTGACATCCATCATTATCATGTAGAAATTCACCACTAACAGACTCGAATACACCACCAGAACATTCTCATCTATCTCAAGGCCAGCAACACACTATTCTCATCGATAATTTAGTTTCTTCATAATTATGCTCTCATGTTAAACCATGTTCCTTCCCGACATCCTCAAACAGGACAAAACACTCACCAACCATGGACGCAGACAACCTCACCATGGACCTCTCCATCATCCATTTACATTTAATTTGGTTAAATCCTAAACAATGTTCAGCAAACTGCAGTATCAGAACCTTAAGGACAATGATTAGTCATCAGGCTTAAGGCTAGGCTGCAGCACAAAGGCAGATACCATTCATGTTGTAGATGAGAACCTACTCCTCAATGACAATAATGACCTGCCTCCTGAATATGACCTCTCTGCAGACTTCAACACAATCATACAGGGAGCACTGTTCCATTCCTTAGACTCTAGTCTGTGTTTCTCTGAACTAGTCCTGCAGTAGGTGATCTCGCACTTCACCAAACATCACTTATTAGTCCAGGTGGGCTAGATTCCAGAGGCTCCAATTTTTCTGGTTTGGGCCCAGGGATCCACCCTCTCCATCATCATACTTAATCTATACATGGGATCCCTTTGATTCATTCTCACCACCAACATCAAGAGCCATTAGTACACCAACAATATACAAATGTATCTAAGGTTCTCCACAGCCATTTTAAACGTGTTTCTCCAATTCAGACATGAATATCCAACTCCTGCCCAAAGCTCAACCTGAGAACATTGAATCCATCATCTCAGCTAACAGAACCAGGGAACTCTACACTCAAGCCTAGCTGACCAACATTAGCCCAGAGGGTTTTACCCTCCAGGTGTCACACAACACAAAATACTTTGGGTTCACCCCAAGACAGATCTTTCTCTCCAATAACACATTGCCAAGAATATCAAGACAAAATGGTACCAGCAAGAAAAAAAGTGCACACTGTTGGCTCATTCCACTTAGCTGGAGGAGACACTCTTTTTACCAGCCCCATCTGCACTTTTAAAAGGCATGCTATAGGTTTCAGATTGCCTCATTATGGATTTGAAGATGCTTAATCATATCGCCTAACACGGATGGAGCTGTCGCGTAGGGTCGCATTATCCTAATGAGACTACTGGATTTTGCGCAGCAAGACTCAGCATTCTTTTGATTGTGCCCAGAAAAATATACAAACTTTTCAGAATATGTTTTGGAACTCCCTTGAGGCGGAGTCGGGCAATGTTCCCATTGCGTGTGATTGAAAACAGTTTTTGGACTGCTAGCTCTATGTATGAAATGGTGCCCATGATAATTATAGCAAAACATATCACCATAATTTTCTTTAAATGGGTAAACATCTTTGTTTTCAAAGAAGTATAATATTGCAATTCAGTCATCATAGAATCAACTGTTTTCACATCCCAATCATCAGAAACAATGCCTGGTATTAGTATATCATTAATTGATAATTTAAACATGTACGGTATTTGAATAACTTCCGTGGGACCATATATATCAAACATTACTTTGTCCCAAACAATCCCATCGGGAATTCGCACTGCGGAAATGTTCACAAAGGATAAGTCTCTTCGGACTTTGTGTGATGAAAAATGTGGTTTCAAAACCTCCTCCACCAGTGCAACTGATGATCTTTCAGTTAAAAAATGACCATGTATTACCAAGAAAAAGGTAATAACAAACACAATCCAAAGTAGAAAGGCTAGGACAGTCAAAGAGAGCCATAGATAGTTCCATGGGAAAACTAAAATACGTTTTTTTAAGCCAGTTTACGTGTACTTGACAAATCATCTGTTGAAGAGGCAAATGAGTCTGAGAAATCATCGTTGAATTCGGCAAAATAACCAGAGGCAGTTCGTGCAAATGGCGGAGCCGTTGTCAGTGGTGGAGTTGGTGTTTCCTGCGGTGGCGCACTATAGACAGCACCATCCGTTTGGCTTGAAGTCGAGTTGACTTGGTCAAATGTTTCTAAATTAGTTGACGTTAGTGGAACTAATGCAAGATCATCTTCCACCCTCCCCAAGCTCGGAGAGGTGTTGGTGTTGGTGTAAACAACTTGTAGAGGAACTTCTTAGCCAGTAGTGAGAGGGATTCGGGAACTACTGGATGTTCCTCTTGGTCGGCTGTGCAGGATCGGCCACATGGTGTAGTTTGACATTGTCAATGGAGACAAAACGATTTTCTTTGGCACCTGCCAACGGTGGTAGAATAACAGTTCTGGTACCATGTATCCCTAGTACAGGGACTGGTGCTCAATAAGAAGGGCCGAATTCCTTTTTCACTGCGTCTTTTTCACGTACAAGATCCCCAACTTTGGGAATCCAGCCGGTAGATGTTACAGGCACATCCTTAATTCCTGTTGAGGCGGCACTTTTGGAAGAATTATCATCACTGAACTGTTGCAATTCCTGTAAGACAGTGACACGTTCATTTATGTCAAAAGGTGTTTCTGCTGCCTCCACGCCAGAACCATCAAGATCCGGAACATACATTTGAGTTCTGAAAAGGCACTCATATGAAGTACGACCCCCCAGGGACCTTCTAGGCAGATTATTTAGTGTTCTCTGGACTCCATACAGGTGGTTAAGCCAACTACGACCCGTACCTAAGACTCTGGCTGTTAAGGATTGCTTTAACTTTAAATCACTGTTTAATCACTCCATGACAATATTTCCCTCAGGATGAAATGGAGACGAGTACTGGAGTTGGACCCCCAATGAATCCATGGAGTCCCTGAATGCCCTTGAGGTGAAAGCAGGG
The DNA here is from genome assembly GCF_031143425.1 of Pleurodeles waltl. Lineage (NCBI taxonomy): Eukaryota > Metazoa > Chordata > Amphibia > Caudata > Salamandridae > Pleurodeles > Pleurodeles waltl. The sequence continues at coordinate 493,100,933 of NC_090436.1, forward strand.
TCATGGTCCAAATGGAAAGCCGCAACTGCATATGTACGATAAAGACTCTCAAATCTTTAATAACAGTCCGAGCGTCAGACGACAATTGTGGCCACACCCATACAAATCTGGAGCATGAATCAACAGCTACTAAAATATATTTGTATGCGCTATCAGGTGCTAAGGGACCGCAGTGGTCCAAGTACACACATTGTAATGGTTTGTTTGAAATCAAGAGTGGTGTCTGCGGCGGGCGCTTGGCAGTGGAAACTTTGATTTGTTGACAGATGTCACAACAAAGGACATACTGCTTAGTCTCCTTATAGAGATCCGGCCACCAATAACGGGCCTCTAAGATCAAAATTGTAGCCGCCACACCAGCATGGGCAGATGCCACCCCTTCATGCGCTGCTTTAATCAATTCTGATCTTATGTATTTGTTGGGGATGTTTCGTACGCCTATGCCTGGTATCTTAACTTCAGCGTTCAGCATACTTCCCATACGATAGTGATATTTATAAGGAAAGCCTTTAGGATATGGCTTACCATCGCCGTAGCTGTTACGGTAACTCAAATGTCTGCGTCCGGTTTGGATCTCGAGTGAGTCACTGCAGCTACAGTGGCTACTGCCACTGCTGACTCTGCGGCTTCATCAGCCAGTGTATTTCCAGCAGCATGTATTCCAACGCGCTGGTGTCCAAGTGTGTGTACAACATGGAAATCCGGTAGCATCTCTTTGAGGTCAGCTACTTTCCCTCGCAGTAGTCTGTGTTTAATGGTGTTGCCTTTGGAATCTCTGAACCCATTCTGGCGCCTATAATGCAGGTATTCATTAAAGGATTGGACACAATAATATGAATCACAAATAATCAGCGTAGGCTGTGCAGGATCCGTGTGTTTCAGTGCCATCAGCAGAGCTTTAAGCTCAGCCAATTGTGCTGTACAATCCGCTAGGGTTTGTGTAAAGGTATGTAGAGGACAAAATTCATCGCCCTCCATGTAGCCGCTTTCGACTGCGCAAGCAGCAGAATATTGATGTTTAGTTCTAATTGCAGGTTGTGCAGAGCCGTCGGTGTACATGACTCTATGATATTGCTCAATAGGCAAAGTATTTGCTGGAAATGAATATTCTATTTCATATTGTAAAAATTCATGTGTTTGTAACTTTGGGTCAAAAATGTACTCTACATCAGTGGCTGTCAGAGACGTAGCCCATTGTATCCAACGTGGATGTAATGCTTTTGTGTTTGGATCGCTAGCTTTTCTAACAGCCTCTAGGGCTGGGATTGGCGAAACAACAATAATGCGTTTTTCTTTGGCAAGAGGTCTTTCTTTAATGACAGCCATCTGTACAGCAGTGAGAATTTTCTCTGTGGGAGCAAAGCATTGTTCTGCTGCTGAGTACAAATGCGATTTGTATGCAATCGGGACTGTCTCACCTTCATTAAACGTCACATAGGTGAAACCGATGGCCCCAGCTATTACTCTGATGACCAAATGTGTTTTGTTGTCCCTCGTATGTAGGTGTTGTGCTGCAAGCATATCTGTCTACAATTCTCGAAGTATACATGTATGTTCAATTGTCCCGAATTTACTTGAAAAATCGGGACGTATTAAGTCATGTAAAGGTTTTATGTGTGTAGCATAATCTGGAATGTAGGTTCTGCCAAAATTTAGGAAACCCAATAGTGATTGGAGTTTTTTAATCGTATTTGGTGGTTGTAACTGTGTGCATTTCTCTAAGAATTGTGGCGCTAGGCTCTTCCCTTCACTTGACAGCTCATATTCTAAGAACAGGATGCTGGGAAAGGCTATTTTTATTTTTCTGAAGTTAAATTTGTATCCAAATTCAACAAACCTTACAACAATGCTGGCTACCCGTCTTGAATGTTGTAGTAATTCATCATCCGTGAGATAGATATCTTCCACATAGGACAATACTTCAGGGTCAATCTTGTGCAAAATAGCAGTGACACGAGCCATGAACAGTCCTGGGCTGTTCTTATACCCCTGAGGTAAATGACAGAATTTTTTCTGGGAGCCTAGTGCACTGAAACTTGTTAAGTCTCTACTCTCAGGCGCTATATTCTGGAAGAAAACCCCATTAGAAATGTCTAGTATTGTTTTATATTTTTTTACACACTATATTGTTCATTAGTGCTGTGCTATGAGAATTTTGGATAGCATAGGTGCGTGTATGACTGTTTAAATGTCTGTAGTCTAAGACTATTCTGTATGAATGGTCTGGTTTAGCTACAGGGAATAATGGGTTATTCATTGGTGAGACACAGGGTTCAATCACACCCTGGTCCTCTAATTGTGTGAGTATTTCTCTCACTGGTACTTTTGCTTCATGTTTTATAGGATACTGCAGTTGTGGCTGAGGTTCACTTTTAATTGGAATTACATGGTAGGGGGATTCTTTATCCCATCCCACGTGATTTCTGTATAATGCAGGTGCTTGTGCCAAAGCCCATTCAATGGAATAGGATTCAGCGAGTTCCTCTGGAACAAGGGGCGAGAAAGAAGGCTTAATGACTTCTTCTCCATATGGGCAGGTATGGACAAAGTCAGGTGGCCGATCTTGTTCGGCCAACAAGACATCATATACTTTTACTATGCAATCCCAAAAGATTGCACCTATTGTGCGTTCAATGTCTCCTTCTAACTGTAACGTTACTTTGCACACCATATCAGGTGTGGAGACACGCATGTCCACAGTTTCTACTTGTACAAAGTCATCAGTTGCTTTCACCTCCAGATGCTCTAGAAGATTCCGGTGAACTATTGTGACCTCTGCCGCGCTGTCTAGCAAGACTAGAGCCCAATTCTTGTTCTTCAAGAGGACCCTCTTCTTGTGTGGCATGTCGGACTGCGACTGCTGCCACCTTTTTCTTTTTAAATTGTTGTTTTTGTTGGGCGGGTTTCTCTTCCTTTTTAACAGAAAAAAAAGAGTGTTGTGATTCCTGTCTCGGTTTCTCGTACTCTGTTCTTTGCTCTGATTGCCCACCTCTCTCATTTATTTTTTCCGATGAGTCCTGCAAGGAACAAGATTGGCGTGTAACAGTATATTGATATCTATCAGGCGTTTTTATATTATCTATATTTCTGAGATTATACCTATTCTGTGGGGTCTCCATACGCGGAGATTCTCCCCTCTCTTTCTGAGGAGTTTGTTGCTTTTTACCCCAGCGTTTCTTATTACATTCAGGTGCTTGCTTGGTGGTATCTATGTTCAGTTTACCCTGAAATTGTGGTTTTTGTGGTCTGGCCCCTAAGCTATATCGACCAATACTTGAATAGGTCTCTACTATTATTTTAGGCAGCTCTCGTTCCTGATCCTGTTGTGGAACGTCGCGAAATCGCATGCGCACTGCAATTGCGACCGCTTCCCCTTTGAGGTTACTTAAAATGATTGAAGATACTGTGGCAATATTGGCCATCAATTGCATCCCCAAATCTAGGGCCGGGTCAGCCCCGTATTCGTCTTGAATTTGTTTCAACACTTCTGGTACGTTGGAAAGTTTCGGAGTACCGGGTGCGGTTGTATAGTGCGCGGCAAATACCGTGCCCCAATTATTACAGTTTTCTACTGTGGGACCATCCCAAAAGGCAAGCACATTGTTAATATTCTATGTTTATCCTGAGGTCCCGAATGGGGAAATACTGCCCCCAGCGTATTACATTTATGTGCTAGCCAAAACGAAGTTTCCTCTCTTTTGGCTGGTACTTTAAACATAATGGAATGTACAGTCACAGAATTTATACCTGGCATGGCTGCATGTGGATGTTCTGGAGCAGCACGTGCTGGGTTTGTGTTTAGTGTTTGCATCACAAATTGTACTAATCATCTATATATCGCTATTAATTCAATATATAAGCGACAAACCTCAGCTACTGCAAAATTTGCAACCGCAGGATGTGGTGTATAGGTGGCCAATAAGGGCCAGGTAGGACCATCATTACTTAGTGGACTTAGCCTTACTGGTAATATTGTGTGGAGTAGGGTGCCATCAAGCCAATTATTATGTTCTTGATAAGATAGAGGTATCGCTAAATAGGCGTATGCTCTGTATTGTCCAGTCGCATTCACGGGTGTATATTGGTGAAATGTATTTATGTTCCCGTCAACTGCTGGAAATGTGACCCAAGAGTAAAAAAGTTCTGTTCTATAAGCTGCATGGGCGTCCACCACAAATTTGACTGGATCTCCCTGGGCCGTTAGACCATTCGCTAGTAAATGTGCTGTTAGAGGTTGTCTCATATTAACAGCTGTTTGTACCTCTTGGGGATTCGCCATGATAGTAACACTATGAGTTCAGAGAAGGCACACCAAAATGGGGTTTTCCTTTTAAAGTTCAAGGTTGAACAACCTCCAGCTGTAGTGTTATCACCTACACAGCTGTGGTGGAAATCCTCAGCACCACGGACGTCTCCGCATAGGGCATTGAGGTGTCATTATATATAATGAGACAGAGATGTTCCGGGGGACCCGAAAATTAGAGCCTGGCCAAACGTTGGCGGCGCCATGTCGCGTAGGCTCTCATTATTCTAATGAGACTACTGGATTTTGAGCAGCAAGATCGTCCATGGTGTGGGAGACTGAGTCTGACCCACTGTGGGTGACACCTGTCGCTCCAGATCCGGGTTTTGCTCTGGCTAACTAGCAGTGCCTCATCTCTACCAGAGGATAGGTAAGATTGGGCAGCCGAGCGCATGACATATCAGGCTTCTCAGGGAAGTCGTGGTCACTCAGGTCACTTCCGGTTCTCTCATTCACAATACAGTCACATATATAAATGACAGACAGAAGCAGTATATGTTTCAATGATTGGTTTAATAAATGACTGCATCTTAGATAGCAAAGCGTGAGCTGCAATAACCAGGAAGACACAACATGACAGTATGAAAATGGTGACAAGAAGAGTGAAGCATAAGAATAATGCTATCATATTGTCACTATGATCAATGGGTTATCTCCTATCTAAATCATAATCTGAGCACAGCATATTAAACTCTAATTCTGCATTTCAGGTTCCCCCAGGAGTACATCAACCCTCATACCTGAGCAAAGGCCTGTAGTCTGCGTTAGCATCTGAAGCGAAACATTCAGTAATCAGCATACAGTCGTGGTTCCCTGACTGGAATCTCCCTCTTAACGTGTAATGGGACTAGGAAGTGTTTTTATAATAACACAGCTGATGTTCTAAGAAAATATCCCTACGTAAGGATGTGTATTTTCTACGAATGTTGGAGACTAAAAATCTACCACGTTCACCGGCACTGTACCAAACTGAAGCCTTGAATGAAGCACAGAGTGATCAAGAATGTCTTGTTTGAGAACACAGTGCTGAACTAAGCAAAAACAGTTAGATAGATGAAAATAAAACAAGACCGTAAAAATGGTTATTGTAAAAATAACAATGCAAAGCTGAATAAAATATATCTAGGTTAAAGTGCACAGCGGCCTAATGTGTCAAACTAACGTGCATGGAGCTATTTCTAAAATGGCTACACAACAGAGCTGTTTTGGCAGTCTCTTGAGGTCAACATTATCTTGAACACTAGTTGCATCACATACAAGGCCCTTACACATAATATCTAAGCATACCTGTCTGTTAAACTAGCCACATTAACTGAAACACAACCAGCAAGATTCAGGGCATCATCAAATTGGAGATGAAGAAATGCAAGAAGGAAAATACCAGAAAGTAAACGTTTTCTATTTGCATGCTCAGTATTTGGAACAAAATTATGTCGGCACCAGAACTCCTCTCATCATCTTGCAATGAAGAAAGAAATTGCAGACACTTATCTTCAAAGAAAACTATGACCTATACAAATTCGTCTATTCAAAGAGGATTACCACATACACAATTCACGTTGCTTGTAAATAATCTCGGAAGATATCCCACATCTTCACCTACTGTATGGTGCTCTGTTGCCTGCAGGGTAGTACTGTGCCATGTGAGTACTGCTGTGTATTCCTACATACACATATACTTACATTTTCAGAAAGCGTGCATGTACATGAACACACATACCTACATGAATTCAGACAGCTTGGCTCCTCAACCCACCACTTATTTGGTGGATGTTGGCACCGCAGAAGCACCTTTAGTTCCACTTATGCAATGGAATCATCAATGCAGCAGAAACGTGCAGAAGCTGTTATGATTTTCACAGCTTTCACCTATCCCACGCAAGTCATTCTCTGCTCTACTCATGGCTGAGACTGTGCCATTCTTAGATAATCAAAATATGCGGGAGAACTCAGATGGGCCTTGAGCTGATGCGTTTGCTGTCCTGCCCTTCATTCAAGTAACGCTCTGAAAGTAGAAGGATGGCGATAGCTCAGTTGACCTCCAGCTGGGCGCAGTGAGCATATGCAAAGCAGTAATGGTGTCAGCTTAAGTAAAGGCTGCATGAGCGTGGAGGGTGAGAATAATGGGCCTCCGCGCACTATGGGGGTCATTCTGACCCCGGCGGGCGGCGGTTGCCGCCCGCCTGGCGGGTACCGCCATTTGGCCGCACCGCGGTCAAAAGACCGCTGGTGCCATTCTGACCTTCCCGCTGGGCCGGCGGGCGCTACACAGGGTAGCGCCCACCGGCCCAGCGGGAAGGAGCCCTGCAACACAGAAGCCGGCTCCGAATGGAGCCGGCGGTGTTGCGGGGGTGCGACGGGTGCAGTTGCACCCGTCGTTCTTTTCACTGTCTGCTAAGCAGACAGTGAAAAGCTTAATGGGGCCCTGTTAGGGGGCCCCTGCACTGCCCATGCCAGTGGCATGGGCAGTGCAGGGGCCCCCAGGGGCCCCTAGACACCCATTACCGCCAGCCTCTTCCTGGCGGTGACAACCGCCAGAAACAGGCTGGCGGTAAGGGGGTCAGAATCCCCATGGCGGTGCTGCTTGCAGCGCCGCCATGGCGGATTCGCCCAGCCGGGGGTAAACCGGCGGGAAACCGCCGGCCCCGGTTTTCTGACCGCAGCTTTACCGCCGCGGTCAGAATGGGCAAGGAAGCACCGCCAGCCTGTTGGCGGTGCTTCCGTCATTCGCGGCGGTCAGAAGTCATGTATGGCCAGTGGGATGCCCTCAGCTGTGGTCTATAAGGTAGATGTCAGACTATAAACCTGGACTGGGTGAGCTTTTGTGTAATTGACCTGTCACACAATGTGTCCCCATCTAATTCACTGCATGGTATACACTACTGTCACCCTCCCTTGGGCTCACTCTTTTACCCTGTTCACTTAACAGGTGCCCAACCCGAACTAATCTCCTTATTAGTAACATACGTCACCACTGCAAAATCCAGCGAGGCAAACGTAAGGATCAAGAACTCCAAGGTACTTGCAGTGTCTACGTTTTTCCAGTTGACTTTGGAGTCACTTGCACTCACCCGAGCACTACCTAGTGAGACAATTCGCCTGCATAAGTTCTTCAACAGTTGATAGATACCCACTACGAACAAACCTGATTCAATGACGTATGTGGCTTGTGTTGACCGAGCATTTGCTTGTTTCTTAGCAAAGCCTGTGAGTAATATATTGCAAGCATATGCATGTACGTTTACACATTGTATACAGTGTGTGTGCGTATATATGAACTACCCACTCATCCTATCTACTTGTTTTCATGACACCGTGGAGAAGCAAAATATGTTATAGGTGATATGCAAGACTACATTTACAAATAATGCATGAATCACCAAAAAATCAATAATATATGCCATGTAATAATAAATAAGGAAACACTGACGCATTTTTCCTCATGGAACTCGACAGGAAAATAGTAGTTGTGATGTATCTTGTAAAATATACATCGTTTTGAATAAAGTAAGTATACAATGAGCACGAGTATATTTCTGCATTCAGGGAACACAATTTGTTTTTCTGTACTCTGTTTTTATTATTGCTCTGCCTCCTGACTATAAGAACTCTATAAAACAAAAAATAAAGTAGATTTAAACATACACTGAAGCGTGAAAAGAAAGTTAAATATATTTTACGTGTTGTTAATCCACATATATCTTTTCCACAGATTGATGCGCAGATGAGCTTAATAATGACTGCAAGTGACAGCCTGGTTCAGTGATAGTACCCTAACCTAAGTGCGTAATAGCTTTCCCCTGCGGCCTCTCACAGATCTGTCTGACCCCTTGGTAGGCCCAAATCTTCTGCCCCTCAAATGCACAGGTACACAATCGTTACACAAGCGTCATGATATCTAATTCCTGTCTTTGGAGTAGAAGGCACGGTGGGCTTTCCCATGCAGGGATACCCTTGAAAAATACACCTGCCAGTTTTAAAGTAGAATCAGTGTTCACTGACAGAGAGGCAGAAGAAAGATGCTCTGTCAGTGTAGGTGAACTGTGTGGCCTCATGCAAATAAGGAAATCAAAAGCCAGTGCTGTTTTGTGGCCTCAGATGCAGAGGCAACCATGCCCTTAGATGGTACACTGTCAGTGCGTCCCCTCCGGGCAGTCATCTGGAAGGGTGAAAGGGGGTCCCACTGGCCCCACGCATCCCCCTGCAGGCAGGTGCAGTCAAGCACTTCACCTGCGTACAGGGGGATCTCTTTCTCATCCTTGAATTGAAAGCAGCATGCAGCCTGCTCTGTAAAGCATAGAGTGGTTTTGAAGCAGCTGCTCCATATTTCACTGAATGCGCTGCAGGGCAGAGTAAGTTTGCAGCCTCCTTGGGTGCAGAGCATTCATTGTAATAGGGCACACTGTCCCTGATTGCACCTGCCACACCTGCGTATAGGCACACCGTTGCACAAACAAAACCAGTGTGCTCTGGAGCATTTGCACTGTAGGCTCAAATCAGTTTTGGAGCATGGACAACAGCTTGTGCTTGGCACAGATAACTGTCTTCTGCCTCCAGGTGCAATCTAGCAGTTGCATATTTTAGTAAAATGACTGTGATTTTTTTCTATACAAATAAAAAAAAGTATATATTTTTATATACTTTTTGTACGGTCTTCTGGTCTGATCCTTCATAAAGGGCCAGTTTTTGAGAGTGGTTCTCTAGAAGTCTCATGTCATGTAATTATGTTATGTCATCAATGCTTCAAAAAGATACAACAAAAAGAAATTTAAAAAGAAAGAGGGGGTAATTGGGTCAGACCCTTTCAGCGATTGCCTTTCATGTATTTTCAATGATTTTCCATTGCTTGGTTTGTCTGTCCATCAAGGCCATGACTTGTTTATGAATGGTTCCACTGTCTCAGTTGTATTCCCATTAATTTTTAATGATGGGGCGTATAATAATCATTTTCTTAGCCTGCAAGGTTATGTAGCTTGTTTTAGTTTTGCTGATTTTCATTGCTAACGCGAGGCTGGTGTCTTTTAGGACATCCATGCTTTTTGGTTGCCTAAGTCTCTGGTAAAGACAGAGTGCTCTTTAGAAACAATTCTCACATACAGGCTCTCTTGAAGATGTCAGAAAAATACTGTATTTTTGTCAAAAGTAACTAGTTTGCACTATTTTGGTATATATGCCTTTTATCTTCACCCCAAGAAGTTGTATCTTTATTGTAGCTTAACGCTGCTAATAAAGCATTTTAAGCAAGTAGGCCCTATTCTTAGTGTCCATATTTTTAGAGCCTTTGATGTGCTTTATTGTAGGATGCCCTTTATATGATATTTTAGGGCGACATACACAAAGTCATTCAATTAACATTGAACACTTGCCGTACCAAAGAACCACACATGTTGGCTTTGCCAATGCATTTTTCATTCAATTGGAGAGATGACAGTGTTTTACTATTATGAACGTGCCATTTTCTGATTCCCTTCAGACATAGGATTCACCGCACAGAGCTGAAAATCACAAAGCAGAATACGGTGGTAAGCATATAAGGTCTAATGAAGAATAGATTATAACAACAAAATATGGAATGTGTAGTCTCAAAATTGGATTTAGACCACAAATACAACTGCATCACCTTCACTGCTAGTTCAGATTTTGAAGGTGGTCAAATATCATGCACACCTACTATGATACACCCTGCAGCGTCATCCCAAATATGCACCAATGCCTTATGCGTTTGAACTGCATTGTGCAAGACCCACCCCTCAGTGGAACCCATTGTCAGGGAACACCATCTTCCACTCCACACTAGGTTGACTCATAGGGACTAGATTAGAGTTAAGTGAATCTCATGGTTTCCATCAGTGGTGCCTTAGCTGGTTCAACCATTGGAGACCTAAGACCTAGCATTCCATCCATTCAGTTCAGCCAAGGGAACCCTTCATTCTTTCAGGTAATCCTTGTTGTCTTCAAATTAACCAATGGCCCGAATGTGCAGGACAGAAAATTCTCAACATGTCACGTCCACTGATATTTAGTTTTACTAAAAGACCCTTTGCTTGGAGGGAACTTGTATCTGCAAAAGTAAACAAACTGCTGACTGAATAGTATGACGTTGGCTGGCATTAATATTTAGACAAAAGTGTTCGCAATGTACCGGTGTGAGCACATAGACAAAAACGTTCCCAGCCGCCATGGCAAGGATTTTTGATTATGGGGAGCTGTACTCCTCTAGGTGAGCGGAAGTGACGACGTCCCACATCTGACTGGGCTGGTGAGCCACCGTGGGTGGGTTGGTGAGCCACCAAGGGGTGCCTTAATTGCTCTTATACAGAGAAGAGATTATAATGAGAATAGTGTGATAAATCAGATTAGGATCCTGCTTCTTGCATATAACAGACACATTGAAATTGTTGAGAGGGAGGCTATTGAACAGCCAATAATTAAGTTATGCTTTGTCTAAATGATATCTCTCATCATGAGAGCCTTTTCCTTTATTACACTTTGTGGTGAGTGTCAGTATGTCTCAATGTTGAGATCCTCTAACTTTACAACACTGGATGGTGAGTCTCAGTTTTGGAGGATGCTAAAGGTCAGATGCTTCTGTTGTTTTCAAAACACAGTGACAAGTTTATTTAATGAAATCTATTTGTTTTCCTCAGGGTAACAATGTGATTTACAGCAAGATCCTGGTTAAAATATGACACTTGACTAGAGTAGTATTTTTAGATTCTTTCAGAGAGAAGATACCATACTAACAAAACTAAACTGTTACTTCAAAATACATTGTCTAGTGTATTTTAGCATCTGATTGGTGTGGATGAGGCTAGTCAGTAGCTACCATGGAAGCCCCAGAGACAAACAAATTAAGAGCATGAGGGCCCCCTTTTAGAGATAGGGCACACTTCCTGTTTGCACCTTGACACACCTTTAAATAGGATAGCAAACAGTGACATTGCACTCTATTACAGTGAATGCGGTTCTCCCAGGGCAGCGTAAACTTGTGCTGCCCTGGGGACAGCTCATTCAAGTGAAATATGAAGAGGCTGCTTCAAAGCCACTCTGTGTTTCACTGTGCAGGAAGCACCCGCCTGCACCTTAAAGAGGGAATAGAGATCCTTTTGAAAGCATGTGCAGTGGGTGACTGCACACGCCTGCAGGGGAATGTCTAGGGGGCCTGTGGGACCCACTTTCTCCCTCCAGGCTGCTGCCGTCAGGGAGCACACTCCCTTTATGTGACCAACTTTCAGGGCACCTCCTGGGTGCGTAATACGATGCAGGTGCAAAGGCAAAGACAATTCCTTATTTGCATGGGCCACGCCCCCATACAAATGAGAGAATATCCCGTTGAGATAGCCATGGTGCTACATGTGCGCCAGTGCTATCTGTATTAAATAAGGGGCCAAACAAGCATTTGCAGCCCCTTCTGTAATACCAAAGTGCCCTGGCCAGGGGTGGGGGGTGCACAAAGTGAGTGCAAATGCCAGTTGCATCCTGGGGGAACCTTCTGTAATACAGCTCCCTGATGTTTTTTAGGATGGCCGAATAATATTCTTGTTTTTAATAGATAATTTTGGAGATAACAATGATCATTCAGCCTCTAGCCAAGATTTTATGTTGACAAATGTCTATCACAGTACATTTTAGAAAGCCAAAAAGTCAATAGGCGATGCGCTCACGTTGGCACCTTAGGTTTTAAGGAAAAATACTTTTCTTACAATGGGTTCCAGTGTATATGGAAAAGGGTACTTTATTCTGAGGAGCTGAATTCCAAAAACATTTTAGATTAAGAATGCAAAGCTTTTGCATTATGAAACAAAAGGCCATAGCACTTGTGGGCATGCAGTAGTTTCAAACATCCTGTGTGCTATTAGATTTGTGTGAAAACTAATAGCAATCTTCAAAAGGGTGTTGATATGGTCAAATGTGCAGACTCTTTTTTTTATCTAATTCGCCTGTACCATATCTACAACACTAGAAGTTAAAGTTGGAGAACTTGGCAGGTGCTGATGAATTTTCAAGTTTACTGGTGCTGGAGTGTTTAAGAAAAAGGAGTATGAATGATTTAAGACTATGGAAATGGTGTTTTAAGTGACAGTTGAATTATGCAAGAAGGACTGAGAGAATGCAAAGTTAGAGAATGAATAAAGTGAAGGGGTTAGAGTGGGTGCAATTATTTTGGACTGTGAGTTGTTTCCAGGGTTAACGTAAAGGGATATATAGTGCAAGAGTGTGGACAGATGCTAAGATTAATCACTTTGGCCAATTAGGTTTTCAGCAAGTCTAAGGACTGTGTAAGCAAAGATTGCTTGAATAGACAAAATGTTTAGAAAGGTTTTCTCTTTTGTTGATTAAATCAATAGTGAACGAGTCCAACGAGTCTAGCCATAAATGACCCATCTTATCCTGGAACAGAGAGGGCATTGCAACACTTTGGGGTTCATTCAAAGTGTGGCAGGAATGGGGATCTACCATTAACCAGCAGTGTTCCCACCCTGCCAGAAATCCCCATTTAGAGGTGGGGAACCACAGTGATTTCACTTTTGGAGCCACGGCTGGCTCCACCTAAAGAAACCCTTAACATGATGGCCCATACAGATCACAGTGATGGTCATTCATCCTTGTTTAGGATGAGGCAAACATCACTGGTGTTCCCTGCCAAAGGCCACATGTGAAGAATAGTGATCTTGGCAGGGAAAGCATACCAAATATACCAGTGCCCCAGGGTGCTCTGGGAATGTTGGAAAAACAAAAAGTATGCTGAATTAGACAAAACTGACACAATACCCACTTGGTATACAGTTATTTCAGTGAAACCACTACACTTTTTGCTAGGCAAGCAAGGATTTCATAATATGGCAGGCTGTTTTTGCCATAATCTGCCTGGAACATTAATTCCAGGTGCATCCACACAAATAGGATGTCATTGTCACCGCAGATTCTGGAAATTTTCCTTGCAATAATATGAGGAAAATGTCTGTTTTTACCCAAAGCTTAATGCTTGCAATGCATTCTGGGTAGGAAAACATAGTGTGATCCATGCACGTCACAGCACCCTAGATTCATCTGGATCTGAAATGTTTAGGGTTTGTACAGTTCTCTGGTTTTCAGCTATCCAGGCCATGTTAGTATAATCATTTACCAAAGCATGTGAGAGGAATTTGGGATGCACCCCTTCTCTGTCAGACCGTATTTCAAAATTACACCCCAAAGAATTCAATTTTTCTCTTGCCATAGGGATGCTCTAGGCCTCAGGGAGGCAGAAAGATGTTTAGTTCTGAGGTGGGGACAGAGCGGGCACTGGGTGGGCTGTGCACACCCATTCTTTTTTTTTAACCATTTTATCTTGGTGTCACATTTCCTAGTTTAGTGAGTGGATCCGATTTGATCGATGCTCAAGGGGCAGAGTTTGTCCACAACTTATTAAAAAAAACAGTCTGCGCCTGATAGCATCAAATGATTTCACTTTCAGTCACTATGACATCAGTGTACTGCATATGCTGAGCGTCACAGTGATTAAAAAAATACCCTCAGATTCTCAAAACATTTTTTTTAAAGAAATGCAGAGGAAATGCAGAGAACGAGATGTTTACATCCTCTGCATTCCAGAGGTAATGTGGATGTTGTGAATGTCTTGTCCTCTGCATTGTAAGGGTTTGGGCAAAACTGTAATTTAATGCATGGGCCTATCTATAAGCCTTCTACAAATGCTGACATATTGCTGTAATATGTAACTTTCAAAGATGTTCCACGGGGCAATCAGAAGTTCCTGGACCTTAAATTGTTCTGTTTGTAAAATTACCACTGATGTTGTGGGGCTAGACATTTAGCACTAATGCAAACAGAATTCCAATTACACTCTTTCTGCACTTGAATCTAAAGGTGATGAGGGCAGACAGTCAAAGGTTCCTCGTGGATGTAGTGTGGGGGTAGAGACTCAGAACGCAAATAGTGAAACAGAGACAATAAATGCTTTCCTGTACAGTGCTTTTCTTTATCTTTATATAAAAGGATAAACACTTTTTTTAAATGCCAAAACAAAATACTACACAATGAAAGGTTACTTAGGCACATGGTTCTAATACAGGTGCTATGGGATTTTATCACACAGAACTTCCCTAAATGATGTTATTATAGCACCGATGCAAGCTCACTATGGCCTGTGCTTGGAGCCATCCTGATTCTCTTACCTGTTGGTCAATTCAATTGTGTCAATTCAATCATGTAAAATGTTCTTTCAGGGTTTCAGTGTGTAAAGCGAAAAACACCCATCCAATTGACTGACTAATCAGGCACACAGCATCTTTAGAGTGAGACCTGAAGGCATAGCAGCTCATGCATTTTGCTGAGAACTCATATTCACAGTGGCGCATGGTTGGTTCGGCTTCCTTTCCCAGTCCTGGTTGAGGTGGGACTGGCAAAGAAGCAGCTTAGGCCCATGCTGTCCACTGCCCAAACAACATATTCCCTGTTATAAATGGCCCCTTCTGCTGGGTAACCCTCAGAGTGTTTGCCTTCCTACTTCATTTTTCTGTCCTCATTTTTGCTGGCTTTAGCACTCTCTGAACTTTACCATTGCTAACCAGTGCTAAAGTGCTACTGCTTTCTCCCTTAAACATGGCAATATTGGCGTATCCCCAATTGGCATGTTTAATTTACATAAAAGTTCCTAGTAAAGTGCACTACAAGTGCCCAGGAACTGTAAATTAAATCCTACTTGTGGGCCAGCAGCATTGATTTTGACACCCACTAAAGTAGCACTTCAACCATGTCTCAAGTCTGCCATTGCAGAGTCTGTGTGTGTAGATTTATGTTGCTATGTCAACCTGCCAAATTAACCCTTTTGCCAGGCCGCAGCCCTCCCTTTGTATACATATGTCATCCCTAGGGTATGCTGTAGACAACCCAGAGGGCAGGCTGTAATGTATTTAAAAGGCAGGACTTGTACTTTTGAGTTTTACATAGTGCGGTACTGAAAAACTCCCAAAGTCATTTTTCGCTACTGCTACGACTATGTCTTCCACAAGATAACATTTGAATTACCTTACTACATCTTATAAGCGCAATTCACAATCTTGAAGAGATACGTTTTTCAAGTTTGGTGTGTCTGGAATCACAATTTAAAATCAAAACTTATGGTGTGCTAGAATTTTACACTGTAATTCTGAAAATGTCACTTTTAGAAAGTTGGCATTATCTTACTTTAGCCATTTGGTGCCTACTGTCTGTCTCTAATCACTTGCTTGGGTGGGTGACAGCTAGGCTTTCTGCATTTCCCCTAGACAGCCACACAAAATGGGAGCTTAGGTGTGACTGGATGGGCCTTGATGGGCCATCCTGATGGGATGGGAAGAAGGAGCTAGCCACAGCCTCACACTTACTCCTTCACCTGAATAGGTTGTTTCCTTTCCCCACCACTAGGGCTGCATAACCCCCTATAGTGAGTCTGGAGCCAGGACAGGAGGGACAGGACATCTGTGAACTTCAAAGTTCAAACTGGATATAAGCACTGGACCTCTAACACCACTAACTTCGTACACTTCTGGACCTGTGACTACTTTGCCAGGAAGAAGGACTGTTGTGCTGCTGAAGGACTGCCACTCTGCTGGACTGCAGCTTTGCTGGACTTCTGCCTTACTATGCTGCCCTGCTGCCTGCTGTTCCACCGACTGGGTGAGAAGGACTGGACCTGCATCACACAAACCTAGAGAGACTCCAAAGGCCAGCTGACTAGTTTCCTGATCTGAAACCTCAGGGATACAAAAAGACTTCCAACCAAGCTACTGCTGCACCTGGACTCTGCCATCTGTGAGTCTGCCCTACCAAGTGGTGCCACCCCAGTCCCGGAGCCTTGGAAGTGAAGCCTTAGGTGCTTGCTCCAGCAGTACCACCACATCTTCACTGCTGTGTAGACAGAACCAGTCCATCTCTGGTGTTGCACAGTCAGAACCAGTGCATTGCTTTCAGCCCAGCACTACGATGTTTTTTTCAGCGCAAGTCCCCTGCTTTCCCATTGACAACAGCCTCGATGATGATGTCGAACTCTGCATCACAGCCACTGCAATCATCTGAACCAGTGCATCACATCGACGCCGATGTGTCTGGCACTTGCACCCAATCTCCATCGCATCTTGGCTCTGACGCATTGCTACTATCGTGTGGGGAAGTTTGAAGCATCTTCTCTACCACATGAGGAAAATCAATGCATCACCTCTGCTGTGGGGATCAACATGACACATCACTTTTGCTGCACCATGCATCTTTAATTGCGATGCAACCAGGATTAAGGTACTTTTATTCAGAGGGCCTAACAGGGTCACTTTAGCCAGCCCACACTCCATTGTGGTTGGCCTGAACTCTTGACTTTGTTCCGGTCCAGCGTGACCAGAAATCCCTGGTTGAGGCTTCTTGCTTCTAAGTGCTAATTTGAAGTATATTCTTTAAAAATTAATATCTTAAGTTCTACTAATTGGATTTTTGTCATTTATGAATTGTTTTATTTATTACATGTTGCTCTGTTTTGCTATCCTGGCATGTAATCTATGACGTTTCCACTGTTTTACTGTTTGAAGTGTTGCACAAATACCTTGCAAGCTGCTTCAAAGTTATACTTGTCTGCTCTATGCCAAGTACCAAGATGGTGAGCAAAGGTTAATTTAAAGTTTGCCTGACACTTACCTTGACTAGGATTGTGGTCGCTGCTTGATTAAGGTTAACAGCCCAGTCAACCAACAACCCAATTTGTAACATATTCCATCCAAAGTTGGCACTCACAAGCCCTTCAACAGTCCTACTAACTCACAACAGAGTCAACACAATTCAATCCGCTCTTGCTGGTGTTACAATGGCAAAGTCATGCTGAAGGTAATACCCTCTGTCAACTGTGCAGACATATGAGGTTTGGTCAGGATCACCTATGGCAACACCAACTCTTGGATGTGGGCCATCACTGGCTGTACTCCCTTGATTCAGTACTCTCTTCTGGGCTTTACCAAACTCAGGGAATTGCACTAAGGCCACCTAATGCAGTTTTTTCCCTGCTGAATCAGACAGTCCTTCACCTCTCTCCGCAGGCAAGGCAGGTTCCCAGGCAGTCCTACAGCTCTTCGTGTAACAGGGTGCAGACATCAGATAATGTCCTCTTAACTCTGGGAGTTGTGAAAGATATCATGTCAGGATCTCAGCAGTTTTTCACATATTCTGTGGGGTATTCCATCCCTTGATCAGGGATAAACATTAAACTGAAACCAAGTGGGTTAGTGAGGGTCCCCCTTATATGTTCATTTTCCAGACAAGTGATTTTGATTCCACTTTCATGGTTCTGGGACCAGTTTGAAACAGTACCATTTCAAAGTACTTTCTATTTCTGCAGAGGAAACTCAGTGTTTGTTGAAGGGGGTGGAGTTCACAGCAGGTATTGATGCTGTTATCTTCAAACTGGTGCACACAAAAAGCAAGAACAATGAAGTGTGGAGGCTCTGAAATTGTCTGCCATTAGCCTTTTGGAGTAGCACTCTGGGGAGACACAAAGGGGCAGTTCGTATCTAGAACATTTCCTCTACGCAATAAAAGAGATCACCATTCTCATCTACCCATACTCAAAATTATCCAAAAGACAGTGGTCAGAAGGAGATGATTAGCAAGCTGTTGCTAGCAAAAAATGTAACTGCTACATTTCTAATGCAGACCTGTCACCACTATCCTCCCACACTTGCACGGCTGAAGCTACATCTTTTCTACTCTAGAATGGGATGTACAGCAAAATATCGCTGACAAAAAATATCTGCAACAAAAATATCAGCAACAAAAATCGAGGAAACACATGTTGACTTTGTATACTTCATTTGTAAAGTAAAACAGTTATCAAACATTATTGTCAGAAAATAGTGAAATATATTGAATTTGATTGAATATACACTATATAAATTTTTGAACATATATTAACTGTAAAATAATATTACGTTTATAAAATATTATTAGAACATGACTATACATTTTAAAACCATAGCAAGAAAATAAACATATTTGAAAAAAACTACAAAAAAATGTATAATATAAATAATAAAACATGCTAATAATAATCATATTTAAAGTACTAGAAATAAAGAATGTAAAACATTATACAATAACAACAATAAAATAAAAAAAGAATACAATAACATTAATACTAAAAATAAGAAATAGTTAACATGAAATTAACTTAAAATGGAACAAAAAATACATTACGACATCAAAAAAAAAAAGAAAACGAACTGGACAAAGGTGGGGTCATATTTGCTATTCCCACTCCAACCTGAGCAAGGGTGAGGAAAGTGCTAGACACTGGAGGGGTCAGATTTACTATTGTAATCTAGCATAAGCAACATAAAACATTGAAATGTTGAGAGCTCCAGTGAAGACTGTAAGGTTATGTTATGTTATGCATTGTTATGTTCTATGATATGTTGTGCTGTGGAATGTTATGGTATGTTATGTCATGTTATCAGTTTTTTTTATAGTGCGCTCATCACAAGTGAGGATCTCCAGGTGCTCTGTTGCATGTGTTTGAGGCCACGTCTTTTTTTCCTTGTGAAAGTCAAGGAGGAGGCTATGACATGTTATAGGAGGTCATTCAAGGGTTTAGGTGCTAGATACAAGTATTGAAAATGGGAAAGCAGTAAGGTAAAACTAGTAGTGGTATGGACAGGAAGTAGTGTGAGGCAGATGGAGGAACAATAGTAGGAAGAATTTCCTTTTTGTGTGAGGGGGGAGTGTTTGTTGCTGTGAATTCAAACAGTGCATTCTTGCAGTGCAACATACAATGGAGTCGTGGATATCGTGCACTGAAATAGAATGCCAGGGAATTAAATGGATACTAGCTGTTCATTTAATACAACGCAAAAATAATATTTACATGAAAAACCCAGTCCTTAAGTGAAATTTTCCTATTTCAGTGCTGGACGTGCTTTTAGAGTTGCAGATGGAGGCCTGGTGTGCTCCCTCTGGGATCCATCTAATTAGTGGCAAAACACTTACATAATCCACTTATATATGGTCAGGTAGAAAGAAGTGCATGAACCATGGATCTATAAGTAAATGTGCAGATGTTTGAGTGGCAAATGGTCACATTGCATTTGATCAATCATGCAAGGTGCAGTGAAGCATGCATAAATATGTTGGACTGGTCGACATCCAGGTCCATAGCGAGTGGCAGTAGCCAAGGGCAGAGGCAGTGTGATATGCTGTCTACCATCCTCAGTGTCCTGGAACTTGGAAGTAGATGTGGGAGGCAGACCCATTATCGTACTGCAAGTGCATATGACCTGATTTGTCCTACAAAAGGACAGCTAACCAATGTTATTTTCCATGCCATATGGTGCAAGACCTCTGGGTTATGAAGGTTTCACTTAGTTATGTTTCAGCTTAGGTTTGGTTTAAGGTCAATGTCTACATGCTTGTAAAAAAAAACTCCCTACTATGTCTGGAAAAATAGCTAATAAAAAGACCTGTGCCACATAGCCTGTGCCCAAAGACCACTGAAAAAATGGCAGACTCTCATGTTTAGTACTGAAATGTACAAGTAAGGGGTTGTGCCCACTATGTACTGTTCGGAATTGGACACACATAACTCACATAAAAAACAAAAATACCCTTTCAGTCAAGAATCATGATACCTTTTCCTCAAGAAAGAATGACTCATGAACATTCTTTTTGCACCAGCAATATTAACTCTTGCTAGAAATGGGGTCTCTGGTTGGCACTCAGTTTGCACTCTGTCCAAGCACTGACCCTCAATCTAGTCAGGGTAATGGAGATACACACCTTGGCTAACCCCTGATCACCCCCTTGGTAGCTTGGCACAAGCAGTCAGGCTTATCTGAAAGGCAATGTGTAAAGTATGTGTACAATCACACAGAGTAACACAAAATGACTCACCACCAGTTTAGACGAATGGCCAGTATTTATCTGATTAAAACAAGACCAAAATGATAAAAATCCAACATTCACAAGCAAAGTTATGAATTTTCAAATGTTACACAAGCAAAGTTATGAATTTTCAAATGTTAAACTTGAATATAGTGCTTAGAAACACAAATGCTTCAATGTGGTGTTATCACGGCATCGTGATGGAGTCGTTCTTAACAATCTGATGCCAATGGCACCAATCATGGAGCTGCGGGGACCCAATATACAGTACCTTTTGAAAGTGAGGAAACAAGCCGGTGCATGGAGTAGGGGAGGCGAGGCGTCGCAGGATCCGGTGTGGCGTCGGTTCGTCAGTTCCTTGCTGCAGAGCAGTAGAGATGAGGTGGTGTCGGTGTGAAGCGTAGGCTCCTTACACTCCGGCGGGGCAATTTCCGGAGGGTCGAGACGCAGTGGGGCAACCTCACGGGGTAATGGTCATACCAAGGGGCTACAGGTGCCATGGCTGAGTCAGGTGTCACGGACGTTAGTGAGACAGCACTTGGGACTCACGAAGTTACGGGACGTCACCGGCTGCTGCAGCATCAGGCCAACGAGTCAGTTGGGTCATCACACTTCAGTGGGAACCACGGCTTCGGTTGCAGGTGGCACGGGGTGAGGCAGTGACATTAGTCCGGGCATCGTCTGAAGTCTGTGCACTTGCTTTTCCTTGGTTTTCATCCAGCTTTCATTCCCCAGGGCCCAGGAACTGGAGTAGGCACCACCTGGCAAGTTAGAGTCCACAGCAAGTGAACCTAGAGGCTGGTAGGTGAAGTGTTTGCTGTCCCTGACACTTCTTAACAGGAGTCAAGCTCAGTTCAAGCCCTTGGAGAAACTTCACAAGCAGGATACACAGCAAAGTTCAGTTTTTGCCCTCTTTCAGGCAGAAGCAGCAACTGCAGGCCAACCCAGCAAAGCACACACAGCAAAGGGGCAGTACTCCTCCTCTAGCTCTTCAGCTCTTCTCCTTGGCAGAGGTTCCTCTTGATCCAGAAGTGTTCCAAATGTCTGGGGTACTGGTCCACTATGTATACCCATTTCTGCCTTTGAAGTAGGCAAACTTCATAGGAAAGTCTCTGCTGTTGACAAGATCCTACCTTGCCCCGGCCTTGCCCCAGACACACACTAGGGGGTAGACTCATTAGGATATGTAGGACACTCCCCAGTTCCCTTTGTGTTGCTATCTAGATGGAATTCACAAACAGCCCAACTGTCAGTCTGACCCAAAAGTGGATTCCACAGGCAGGCAGTGGCACAGAGTGGTTAAGTAAGAAAATGCCCATTTCTAAAAGTAGCATTTTCAAACTGACAATTTAAAAACAACTTTACCAAAAGATTTATTTTTTATTTGTGAGTTCAAAGACCCAAACTCCATATCTATATCTGCTCCCAATGGGAAACTGAATTTAAAAGTTATTTAAAAGCAGTCCCCATGTTAACCTGAGGGAGAGATAGGCCTTGCAATAGTAAACAACCGAATTTGGCAGTATTTCATCAAGTCATATGAAACACATTAGTACATGTCCTACCTTTTAAAAACACAGCACCCTGCCCATGGGGCTACCTACAGCCTAACTTAGGGGTGACTTATATGTAGTAAAAAGGGAAGGATTGGGCCTGGCAAGTGGGTATGCTTACCAGGTCGATTTGGCACCTACAGACACTGTGGTGCCAGGTCTGAGACATGTTTACAGGACTACTCATGTGGGTGGCACTATCAGTGCTGCAGGCCCACTAGTAGCATTTAATCTAC
Organism: Pleurodeles waltl; assembly: GCF_031143425.1. Classification (NCBI taxonomy): domain Eukaryota; kingdom Metazoa; phylum Chordata; class Amphibia; order Caudata; family Salamandridae; genus Pleurodeles; species Pleurodeles waltl. Next base: position 493,122,916 of record NC_090436.1, read on the forward strand.
AGGCCCTGGGCACATATAGTGCACTCTACTAGGGACGTATAAATAAATTAAATTGTCCAATTAGGTATGCTCCAAAGTTACCATGTTTAAAGGGAGAGAGCATATGCACTTTAGCACTGGTTAACAGTGGTAAAGTGTGCAGTGTCTAAAAACCAGCAAAGACAGTGTCCAAAAAGTGAAGGGAGGCAGGCAAAAAGTTAGGGGTGACCACCCTAAGGCTGTCAGGTCTAACAACACCTAAATAATGTAACAATCAAAATTTGCATAGAACTGTAGTGGTTGCTGTGTACTGAGAATGACCAGCTGCTCACTCTTTTGCCCCATAGGTTGCACCTGCTGCGGATGATTAGGAGATGGAGACATCCCCCGTGTACAGACCCCTGGTGGACTTGGCAACACTGGAGGACAAGCACATTATCCTAATCTGTAGACTTGACAGGGCCACAATCACAGAGCTGTGTGCCCTATTGGAGCCTGACCTAATATCTGCTATCCGTCACCCCACCGGGATCCACCCTCTTGTGCAAGTGCTATCTGTGCTCTAGTTCCCGGCAACTGGATCTTTCCAAGTGACAGTAGGCTTGGCAGCAGGAATGTCACAGCCAATGTTCTCAATAGTGCTGACCAGAGTGTTGTCTGCCCTGATTAAACACATGTGAAACTACATCATTTTCACCCAGGTGGAGGATTTGGCCACAGTGAAAGCTGACTTCTATGCAATGGGACATATCCCCAACATCATTGGGTCAATTGATGGAACACATATTGCATTTGTATCCCCATGTCGGAATGAACAGGTCTTCAGAAATCGAAAGAGTTTTCACTCCATGAATGTCCAGATGGTGTGCCTGGCGGACCATTACATCTCCTATGTCAATGCTAAGTATGCTGGGTCTGTACATGATGCCTTTATGCTGAGGAATAGCAGCATCCCAAATGTGATGTCCCAACTCCACATGCACACGGTGTGGCTAATAGGTGAGCCCTGGTTCCCACCCAGTGGATGTTGATGTATGTTGTGTGCCCTAAGGGTGAGTGTGTGGCTAACAGTGGTGCCTCGATATTTGTAGGTGACTCTGGTTACCCCAACCTCTCATGGCTACCGACCCCTGTAAGGAATGCCAGGACAAGGGCAGAGTAACGTTACAATGAGGCACATGGGTGAACAAGAAGGATAATAGAAAGGACATTCGGCCTCCTGAAGGCCAGGTTTCGTTGCCTCCATCTAACAGGTGGATCCCTGTGCTACTCACCCAAGAAGGTCTACCAGATTATCGTGGCATGCTATATCTTGCACAACCTTGCCTTGCCTTGCACTGCCATGTGTCTTTTCTGCAGGAGGAGGAGGCTGGAAATGGCCGTGTGGCAGCAGCGGACCCTGTGGACAGTGTAGATGAGGAGGCAGAGGATGAGGATGAGGACAACAGAAGTGCAGTCATTCATCAATACTTACAATAACACACATGCAAGACTGTGTAACTTCACATTTCATTTACAGTTTGATATGTAACTGTGTCACTGGCAGACTGTGAATTCCTACTTCTATGCCCACTCACTGCACCCTTTGGCATTTCTGTTTGCAGATGTTGGTGCCCCACTATTGCTCCTGGTGTGTTCAGTGCAGCCAACTAGGGGTCTTTCCTCTGTAAGCATTACTGTACAGTTGAATTGCAATGTTTGAACCTTGTTAAACGAATACATTTTGAAATCATTTGACATACACCATACTTGTATTTTATCTAAGTGTGTTTATTGCAGTGCTCTGAAGAACAGGGGGTAGTGCAATGGGCTGGGTTGATGATGGAGGAAAGTCCAGGGTAGAGTCCAGTCAATTTGTATCATAGGTGCAGTGTCCAAGGGGGCATAGGAAGGGGGCAATGGCAGTTCAAAGTGGACAGGGCACAAGGGTGGCAATCAGGAGAGTCTTATTTAATGGCGGAGGTCATGGCAATAGCCTCTGGCTTCTGCCTGGATCGCAGGGAACGTTTGTGGGGTGGCTCACCTTCTGCAGGGGAAAGGGTGCTGGTGGCCTGTTGATCCTGTGGTGGGGCCTCCTGTCCACTAGCGGCAGCGGAGGTGGAGGGCTGTTCAGTAGTCAGGCTAGTGTCAGAGGCCTGGTGGTGTGCCACTGTCTCCCTCATACTCTTGGCCATGTCTGCCAGAACCCCTGAGACCAGGGTGATGTTAATGGACTTCAAGTCCTCCCTAATCCCCAGGTACTTTCCCTCCTGGTGCCGCATGTTCTGCTGCATCTTGTCCAGAATCTGGCCCAGAGTATCATGGGAATGTTGGTAGGCTCCCAGGATCACAGTGAGTGCCTCCTGGAGAGTCGGTTCCCTGGGCCTGTCCTTCCCCTGTCGCACAGCAGTCCTCCCAGCTTCCCTGTTGTCCTGTGCCTCTGTCCCCTGAATCGTGTGCCCACTGCCACTGACCCCAGGTCCCTGATTGTCCTGGGTTTGTGGGGTGCCCTGGGGTCCCTGTAGTGTTGGACACACTGCTGATTGATGTGCCCTGGGGACAGAGGCATGGGCCCGCTGGGTGGGTGCTGTGGTGGTGTTTCCTGAGGGGGTGAGGCTCTGTGGTGGTGTGAGACTGTGCAGGGTAACCGACTGTCCGGGGGTCCCTGATGGGCCAGTTTGGTTATCCAGATCCAGGCGACCAGAGCTGCTGTCATCACTGTGGGCCTCTTCTGTGTGGGGACTGGATGTTGCTGGCACCTCTTCTCCGGTGACATTGGCTGGGATACCTGTGGGGATGTAAATGCAGTGTTGTTGTTTCTGTGTGACATCTTGTGCATGGGTGGGTTGCCCTCTATGTTTTTTATTGCCCTGGCAGCTTTGCCTTGTGTGAGTTGTTGTTTGGTGGGCTAGCTGATTCTCTCTAGTGTGCATTCTTTAGTGATGGGTTTCCATGCAGGGCTGTGAGGGGTATCCATGCACTGGTATGGCATGCAGGGCGTGGCATTGGGATGAGTGAGATGTGATGGTGGGGTGTGTGGGAGGTGGTGGAGTGATGGGAGTGAGGATAAGGGTGGGGTTTTGTAATGGCATGCAGGTAGGGGGGGTGATAGAAATAGAGAGTTGACTTATCGGAGTCCATTCCTCCTGCTACTCCTGCCAGACCCTCAGGATGCATGATTGCCAAGACTTGCTCCTCCCATGTTAGTTATGGGAGAGGCAGTGGGGGTCCAGCGCCAGTCCTCTGTACAGCGAGTTGGTGTCTTGCTGCAATGGAACGTACCTTCCCCCGTAGGTCGATCCACCTTTTTGGGATATCATCCCTTGTTCTGGGGTGTTGTCTCACGGCATTGACCCTGTCCAAGATTTTCCGCCATAGCTCCATCTTCCTAGCAATGGCTATCTGCTGCACCTGTGATCCAAAGAGCTGTGGCTCAACCCGGAAGATTTCCTCCACCATGACCCTCAGCTTCTCCTCAGAGAATCTGGGGTGTTGTTGTGGTGCCATGAGTGTAGTGTGAGTGGTGTGTGTGAGGGTGTGTAGGGTGATGTGTTGGGGTGTGTGTTGTAAGGTGCGTCGGTGGTGTATAGGTGATGGTGGTGTGTAGGTCTGGTCTTGACAGTAGTCGTGATGTCAGTCTATTGGCAATGGTTTGTAGTCATAATGGTTTGTGGGTACTGGGTGTGTGTTTTATAATGGTGTGTGTGTGTGGGAGTGGTGTGTGTATGTGTGTCAGGTGTGTGTAGTTTGAATTGTCCAATGTGGTGATGTTTTGTTAGTGTGTGTGTATTTTGAGAGCTGCGGTATGTACCGCCAATGGTTTACCGTCATGTCTGCTGTGGTGATTCGTGGGTCATAATGTTGTGGGCGTTGTTCTGTTGGTGTAACGGTATGGGTTAGCGGATATCCGCTGCGGCGGCGGTATGTTTGTGGCAGTCGGCATGGAGGTAAGTGGAATTGACCACCAATGTCATAATGAGGGCCAAAGTGTCTTTAGTCTCTTAAAAGCAACAAATGTCTCTTGCAACCACAAAGTAACTGGTTTGCGTACAAAATCTCCACCAGGAATTGCAGAGGAGATGCGTGGAAAACAGGGAGATGTGCGTTGATTTCTCGGGCCACACACAGTGATGCGTCATTTATTTTTCACACAGGGAAGGCTTTGCATGATTTCCGGCGCTCGGTCTTCGATCCTCTTCGGGTTGCAGGGTTTTCAGAAGCCCCAGGGATGATGCATTGAAATCCGGCACTGGCAGGACGAAGTCACAGGGGCTGCATTGAACCGGTAGGCGTTGCGTGGAAATTTCTACGGCAGGCTCTTCGTCAATTCCTCTCAGGAAGTCAGGCTACGTCGTTCCGGCTTAGCTTTGCTTTGATCCAGTGGGATGTGCGTTGAATTTCCAGTCACTACGCTGGCGCTGCATCGACCTTCTCCTTGTGAAGTCGGGCTGCATCGTTCCAGTTCGGCGTGCTGTGATTTTCTCACTGCGATGCAGGCTACGTGTCGTTTCTAGCAGGCGGTGCGTCTATTTTCACTGCACAGGAAGTTCTTCTTGCAGGAATGAAGTCTTTTTGGTCCTGAGACTTCAGGGAACAGGATGCAAGCTCTATCCAAGCCTTTGGAGAGCACTTCTTCAACACAGCCAGAGATCAGCAAGGCAGCAGGGCAACAGCAAGGCAGCAGTCTTTCTTAGAAAGCAGTCAGGTGAGTCCTTTGGGCAGCCAGGCATTTCTTCTTGGCAGGTTGCAGGTTCTGGTTCAGGTTCTTCTCCAGAAAGTGTCTGAGTTGGTAGAGGCAGAGGCCCTGTTTAAATATTCAAATGTTCCTTTGAAGTGTGGGAAATTTCAAAGAGTGGCTTAGAAGTGCACAAGGTTCCCTTTCAGTTCTATCTTGTCTGCCAGGGTTCCAGTAGGGGGTGTGGGAGTCCTTTGTGTGAGGGTAGGCTACTGTCCTTTGACATGTAGGTGTCAGGCCCTCCACCCTCCCAGCCCAGGAAGACCCATTCATTATGCAGATGTATGTAAGTGTGACTGGACATCCTGTGTTTAGGGTTTCTCTGAGTGAATGCACAAGGAAGCTGGCAACTAAACCTAGCCAGATGTAGATTGTAAGGCACAGAAGGATTTAAGTGCAGAGAAATGCTCACTTTCTAAATGTGGCATTTCTAAAATAGTAATATTAAATCCAACTTCACCAGTCAGCATGAGTTTGTCTTACCATTCTGGTCATACCAAATATGACCTTGTTACTCCTTTCAGATCAGAAGCTACCACTCAAACAGCATAAGAGGATAGCCCTAATGTTAGCCTATATAAGGAGCAGGCCTCACAGCACTGTAAAATGAATTTAGGAGTTTTACACTACCAGGACATGTAAACTACAGATATTTGATAGCACTTGACAAAATCCCTCTTGGAATTTGACAAACAGGCCTCCACAGGTTGCTCTCACATGTTATCTTTGCCCATGCGTTTTAAGGTTTCCCTGATGTACCAAAGCCCAGGCAGTCTCCCTGTACCTGGTAGCCCCAACATCTCCTCCAGAGCCCGTCTGTACATGGTCTTTTTGGGAGTGACACAAATTTGTCTCCAAAACAGAAGGGGCCTGAGGCCGATGGCCTCCGAAACGGTCTTAGAGCCTTGATCTAACCATAATGGGATCAGTGGCGTCCTGATGGGTAAATTCACTAGCTGCCTTCAAAATGAATTTTCTAGAAGCAAGATTTTATTAATAGCTTTATGACCCCAGAGTTCTGCCCAGTTATAAAAGCCTCCAGGGTTTGAGCTTCATAGATTTCAATTACTGGTCCAGTGGTCCTAAAGGAGGACCCCCTGGACACCTTTGCAGGCCCTTCAGTAAATTGTGCCAGTCTTAGCTTCTGCTGGTCTCCATGAAATGACTAATCCATATGCTTGCTTAATGTGATTCCTACATACTCAAAGACTGTGACCTTCTTCAACAGTATTCCATTCCATCTGGGACTGGGCCAAGTAGAAGGGACTGAATTTAATACCATATATTTCGTTTTACTTTCACTGATTTCGAGGCCCCTGGCCTTAAAGAAATCATTAAATCTGCCATGTACCTTTTGAATACCAATAGGGGTCTTTGGAAGAAGAAGGGTGTCTTCACCCAGCATCAGCGCTGGCATCTTTTCTAGAGCCAAGTTTGGTGCATCGCTTTTAATGGAATTCAAGGATTCAATGAGGCCTTTAATATACAGAATCAATAACATTGGTGTCAACACTCCCCCCCACCCGTTGGACACCCTTTCTGACTGGAAAGGGTGCAGAACGTTCCTCAATTTACAGTAACGATCTTGTGAAAAATGTCCTATATGCAGGCTTTGTATAATATTGCACAAGTACGGCAGAACCCCAATGTCTACCAGTTCTCGCCATAGGTCATCTCTTGGGACCAAATCAAATGCTGCCTGCAAGTCGACTAATGCCAGGTACAGGCTGACACCCTCCAAAACTACTTTTTTCCAATACAAGAGCTGCAGTCTAAAAACCTGATCAATAGTTGAAGTGTGTTGGTGAAACCCTGCTTGCAGCAGACTAAGGGGGTTATTACAACTTTGGAGGAGGTGTTAATCCGTCCCAAATGTGGCGGATATACCACCAGCCGTATTACGAGTTCCATAGGATATAATGGACTCGTAATACGGCTGGTGGTATATCCGTCACTTTACCGTCACTTTTGGGATGGATTAACACCTCCTCCAAAGTTGTAATAACCCCCTAAGTCCCATATTTATGAAAAAGTGGTGCATCAGAGCTGATGCGCCACATTTTCTGCAGCCCCCGTACCGTCGCCTAACAACACCATGGTTGTGCTGTATTTATGCTATGGTGCACCATGGCAGTCGTTAGCTCATTAGCATCAAAAATGTTGGCGCTATTGTGGCGCTTGGCTACACTAGCATCAAAAATGTTGACGCTAGTGTGGAAAAGTGCAAGGAGACCCATAAGTTTCTATGGGTGTGTCATTTGAGCAGTGTAGGAAGCCGGCTCCATATAGACTATATCAAAATGAGATATAGGCCCTCATTCTGACAATGGTGTTAAAAACGCCTACTGTTGTGGCACCGGCCGCCAAAAGACCGTCACCACGGCTACCAGCCGTCTGCCATATTATGACCACAGCCGGATTTCCACCACAAGAATGGCAAAAATCTGGCTGTGGCCATGCTAGCGGATGGCGGTAAGGTGCCGCTGCTGCCACCAACAGCACCACGCCACGCCAGGAGACTGCTGCCAGACGTATTATGACCCATAATACGGCCTGGTGGTGTTCTGCTGGTCGGCGCTGCTGGTGGTAGCAGCACCCGGTCCCGTTCCCTGCTGGAGGACACCCTGAATCCAGGTAAGTCGGGTCCCCGACAGGGGAGGGGGTGGGGGGTGTTGTGTGTATGTGTGGGGGGGTGAATGTTTGTGTGTGCGTGGATGCCGGTTTGTGTTGCCTGCTGAATGAGTGTGTACCTGTATGGAGGTGTGAGTGCGTGCATGTTGTGTTATGTGAATGCGTGTCTGCGTGTATGTTTGGAAAGTGTGTGCGGATGTGTGTGAGAATGGATGTATGAATGTGTGGAAACATGTGGGAATGGGTGTGTATATGCGTGTGTGTGTGAAGGGGGGCCTGAATGTGGGGGGGGGTTGAGGGGGATAAGGAGATGTGTGGGGGGGTAACTGGAGAGGGAGAAGGGGAAGACCACTATCAGTGACAGGGAAGGAATCCCCTGTCACTGATAGTTCCTACTCCCATGGTTATTGTGGTGTTATGAATGCCACGGAAACCATGGCAGTACACGGGGTCATATTCCCGCAGGCGGAACAATGATGGCCGCCGGGCTAGAGATGGATTTCTCCAGGCCGGCGGCTTTTACCGCCATGGCGGTCGGAGTGGTACATTGGCGGGTTGGCTCCAGCCAACCTGCCTCTGTCATAATATGGCGGTAATTACCGCCAGCCAGTTGGCAGTACTTACCGCCATATTAACGCTGCCCACCGGGGTTGTAATGACCCCCATAGTGTGCACAGAGTCTAGGGGTTCCCCAGTGGCTAAAGTAAATACTAGTAATGCTCTCTTTTGTGGTAGTGTGGTTGAGTAGTTCGCCTTATTAGAGGGAAGTATAAAGCATTTGAACCACAAGATTCAGTTTGCAGGTAAATACATTTGTAAGTAAGAATCAAACATATGTATCAGCACCACTTTGTTTTAATTTGGCAAGTTAAACGGTTTTCAAGAAATTAGCAAAGATCTATTTTAAAAGATGACATTGCAATTTTCAGAAACAGTTCTGGGGGAAGAAAAGTTAGTACATTTTTGAGGTAAGTACAAGACTTACATTTCCAGTCTCTGGAGGTTAGGGTGTCTAAAGGTTGGGGTTCAAGTTAACCCCAACCACCCACCACCAGCAACACGGGGCCGGCCGGGTGTAGAAGTCAAAGATGATGCATGAATTAAAATGGGCTCCTATGGAGACTGGGGGCACTCGGAATCAGGCCTGCTTACAGGTAAGTACCTGCGTCTTAACTGGTGGGTGTTTAGGTGAACATCAGAGGGGCCACAAGTCAGCACTAAACACACACTGTCAGCAGCGCAGGGGCGGCCAGGTGCAGGGTGCAAACACAGCGTCTGGCTCCCAATGCTTTTCAATAGGGGTACCCCAGGGGTAACAAAGATGCTGCAGGCTGGGTCCTGGTGTCAGTTCTGGAAAACTACAGGCTGAGCAAGAAGGAGGGCTGCCTGCTGAATGTTGCTGAATTGGTGGTCAAGTTCCCCAAGGCCAGGGGTTGCGGGTGCAGGGGTACCTTCATCTGTTTCTCTCACAGTCGGGGGGTCCTCTGGATTTAGGCTGCAGGCATAGCTGTATTGACCAGGAGGGGTCAACCCAGGGTGGACACTAGGTCAGAATTGCATGGGGACCAGCTTTGGACTGGTGTGCCGCCTGGACACGGGCCGTAAGTGTTGGGTGCAGAGTGGGCTTGACTCGCAGTTCTCCAGTTCTGGAGTCCTTTTCTGGAGTTTCTTTCTGGGCAGGGGGGCTGTCCACAGGAGATCTTGGGCCTATGGTGTGCTGGCAGTCCTCTTGAGGCTTTTATGAGTTTGCTGGTCCTGCAGGATACATCGCCTTTTGGTAGCAGAACTTCAGAAGGAGACAGGCCTGTAGGGTTGTGGCCAAATCAGTTGGTGTCTTCAGTCTTCTCTGCTGAGGGTCAGCTTAGCAGTCCCTCTTCTTTGTTCTTGTTGTCTTCTTGAGGTCACCAGGAATCTGACGAGCTAGGTTCAGGGGAGTCCTTAAATCCTGGATTAAGGGGCATTATAGGGGCTAGAGGGCAGTTGCCAACGGCTACTGTTCCTGAGGGTGACTACACCCTTCCGGTCCGGTGTCCATTTCCTTTGGGAAGAGGGACACAGACCTAACTCGATTGGTCTCTGTCCTCCAAACCAACATGGAGGATTCTGCAAGGAGCGGTCACTTCAGCTCTGGGCACCTTAGTGGTGGTACTAGATGAAGTAGTCACTCCTCCTTGTTTTTCCTAATTTTCCCACCAGACTTGTCACCAAAAGTAGGTGGGCATCTCTCCTAGCTGGAGTGCCCTGGGACACTATAACAAGAGGCCTGAGCCTTTGAGGCTCACCACCAGGTGTTACAGTTCCTGCAGGGGAGGTGTGAAGCACCTCCACCCAGTGCAGGCTTTGTTTCTGGCCATAGAGAGCACAAAGGCTCTCACCCCATGTGGTCAGAAACTCATCTGGGAGCGGCAGGCTGGCACAGACTGGTCAGTCCTGCACTAGAAGTGTGTCTAAAATACAGGGGAAATCTCTAAGATGCCCTCTGAGTGCATTTTTCAATAAATCCAACACTGGCATCAGTGTGGGTTTATTGTGCTGAGACGCTTGATACCAAACTTCCCAGTCTTCAGTGGAGCCATCATGGAGCTGTTGAGTTTGTAATGACAAACTCCCAGCCCATGTACTTAATATGGCCAAACTGCACTTACTATGTCTAGGAATGGACTTAGACAGTGTCCAGGGCATATTGCTCATGTAGCTATGCCCTCACCTGTGGTATAGTGTACCCTGCCTTAGGGCTGTAAGGCCTGCTAGAGGGGTGACTTACCTACACCACAGGCAGTGGTTTGTGGGCATGGCACTCTGAGAGGAGTGCCATGTCGTCTTTGTATTTTTCTCCCCACAAACACACATAAGCTGCAATGGCAGTGTGCATGTGCTTGGTGAGGAGCCCCCATGGTGGCATAATACCTTCCCCGGCCACAGGGCCCCTGGTACCATGGGTACCTTTTACAAGGGACTTAACTGTGTTCCAGGGGTGTGCCAATTGTGGGAAAAATGACATGGTTTTTGGGAAAGAATACTGGTGCTGGGGCCTGGTTAGCAGGATCCCAGCACACTCTCAGCCAAGTCAGCATCAATATCAGGCAAAAGGTGGGGGTAACCATACCAAAAAGGGGCACTTTGCTACAAACAGACATTAAAAATGACTCCAAAAGTGGTCAGTGAAATCTTTTAAATTTCACTGCGCCACTTTTGCGGGCCTCCTAGCGCCAGAATGCCCCACTTGCATACGTTATGCCTGGCATAGGCATAATGTGGCACAATCGGTTACAAAGCGGCACAATGCATGTATTGCGCTACTTTGTAAATATGGTGGTGCCTTAGCGTCAAAAAATGATGCTATGGTGGATTTAAGGCAGCACAAATGGCTCTTAAGCATGCCCCTAAGTATTTTCTTATCGTCGATCCATTCCTGGAGCCTCCCAAGGATCACGCTTGCAAAAAACATTTGTATCATGTCTATGAGGCTTATGGGCCTACAGTTCGCAGGAAGCAAAGGGGAGCTCTTTTTATAGTTGGCAAATATTTCTGCTCCAGCCCACCCTGTCCATTTTGGCAATGAAGATAACCCAGAGGTAGGGACTCCAAACGTCAAGTGCTGAGCAATACAAATCCTGTGCACATCATTTTTTAACACTATGTGGACTGCCACCCTCCTACATTTTGTGTCTCAGCAATGGGATAGAAGAGTTTGTATTTGCTGATACCACTTTGTTAATTTGTGACCATACAAATAAATCTCCAAATTGTCTTTAGCTTAATTGCATAGTGTTCAATTGGCAAAAAATGTTGCAAAGCTTTAAACTAACTGCTTGGGCCCTGGTTAGGTCCCTACAACAATAGTTAGAGTTAAACGTCCTTACTTTAGCTGGCCTTATCCAAAAGGTGTTCCACATTTCTGAAAAGGTCCCAAGTTTAGTAACATAAAACAAGTCAGACTCAGAGAACCAGAGCCAGGAGCTCTACCTGGCCCCTTGCATGGTATAAATTATGCCCATTTAAGGAGACTCTACAAGCTGCACTGGAAAACATGCCAAAGTTGACCAGCTTAGGTTTCGGGTGGCACAGCATGAAAAAGCCAACTCTACAGAGGGAGTAGATGGTGAAGGTTCTGATGGAGAGGATAATCTTGTGGACAATGGGGCTGAGGGTAGCTCCTCTTTCCCTAGCACTAATGCATCCACAAAAGAAGACCTAGCTTTGGCCAGGTTGACAAAAAGGCTGACTCTTGAGGCTCAACTTTAGGAAATTGAAACAAAGAGAAGGGAGTTGGGCCTAAGACCCATCTCTGGTGGCAGCATACAAGTATTGAGAAAGAAATCCTTCAATCTCAAACTCCAATAAGGAGTTGTCCCTCGCTTCTCAGAAGGGGATGATATAGTAAAATGGTTTTCTGTCTTAGAATGAGCCTGCATTAGGTGAACATTGGAAAAGAAACATTGGGGCACACTGTTGTGGGAGTTATTCCCAGGAAAGTGCAGGGACAGGTTCCTGACACTGAATGAGGCAGATTCTAAATCCTACGACCTTGATTGAGGGATTTGTATTTACAACTGGGGAGTACTGCATAAAGTTTAGGGAGGCTTGAAAAACCCAGAGCCAAACTTAGGTAGAGTTTGTGGATTATTCAGTAAAAATGCTGGGTGGTTGTTTAGCTGGTAACAAGGTACAAGATTATGATGAGCTTTATAACCTGTTCATGAAAGAGCATCTGCTGAGTAATTGTTACAATGATAAGCTACATCAATACCTGGCAAACATAGGTTCACTTTCTCCTCTAGAGTTGGAGAAGAAGGCAGAACATTGGGTCAAGACAAGGCTGACCAAAACTACTACTGATGGGGGAGTCCAAAAGACCAAAAGAAAGAGGCCAAAAAGCACCCCAGGGAAAGAGGGGAGACAAAACAAAAACAAAGAGTCTTCTCAAGGCCCCTAAAAACCTGCACAGGAGGATGGGCCCAGAGACTCCTCACAGTCTAAGGTTGGGTAAAAGGTAGGAGCTTTGATCCCAACAAGGCTTGGTGCTATGACTGCAACAATAGAGTGCACCAAACTGGAAACCCTAGCTGTAAAAACAAGAAAAATGCATGTAGTCAACCTGCAGTAAATGCAGTAATCTCCAGATGGGATCTCAGTTTTGGCCTGATCATGTCAGTGAACCCACAGAGGCAACACTAGCCACAGAGGGCGGATTAGAATTTCCCTGTGCGGCCTCACCTAGCAATATGCAAAAATGCAAGCAGCACCCTTTGATAAATGGGGAACAAGTTGTAGCCCTGAGGGACCCAGAAGCTAGTGTTACCATGGTGAACCAGCACTTGGTCGACTCAAATAAGTTCCAGGTAGGGAAGTATTATTCCGTCACCAATATGGACAATGAGACAAAGGGGCATATTTATACTCTGTTTGCGCCAAATGTGCGCCAAAATTTTTGACGCACAATCGCCTTGCCAAAAAGTTTAACTTTGGCACACTGAAGAATGCTATGTGCTCTGCCCCAGTTCCATAAGCTGCAGACTACTCCAGACAGTTTATTGTCCAAACAGATGCATCAGAACTGGGGATAGGAATGGTCCTAGCTCCGGAAAATGATGAGTGACATGACCAGCCTGTTGCTTTTATAAGCAGAAGACTATTCCCTAGGGAACAAAAATGGAGTGCAATTGAGAGGGGAAGCCGTTGCTGTGGTCTGGCCCTTAATGAAGCTGAGGCCATACCTGTTTGGCTCTTACTTCATAGTTCAAACAGACCACAGGCCTCTCAGATGGTTACAACAAATGAAAGGTGAAAACCTCAAACTGCTTAGATGATCTATTACCCTACAGGAAATAGACTTTTCAGTGGACCACAGACCTGGGGCTGCTCATGCCAATGCAGATGGCCTTTCCAGGCCCTTCCACTTAGATGATAAAGACTCACTAGGGAAAGGGTAGTCTCATCCTCCTTCATTTGAGGGAGGTGTAGTGTAAGGAAGTGCCTCTTTTGACATCATTAACCTCATGGTATTTGATGTGATTTCAATGTTGTTAGTGCCCAGGGCCCCTGCTAACCAGGTTCCCTGGGCCAGATCTCTTTCCTAAAACTGTTGTGATGCATTGGCACAATTAGCAACATCTTTAGCTGCCACTATAAGTCCCTACTAAATGGCCTCATGTACTCAGGGCATGGTACTACAGATAGGCCCCTGAGAGCAGCACTACAGATTGTGCCACCCACAGGAACCATACATCCAAGTGCACCCTGCACTGCCATTGCAGACTGAGGGGGTCATTCTGACCCGCCACGGATGACTGAAGCACCGCCAACAGGCTGGCGGTGCTTCATTGCCCATTCCGACGGCGGCTGTAAAGCCGCGGTCGGAAAACCAGGTCCGGCGGTTTCCCGCCGGATTTCCCCTGGCTGGGTGAATCCTCCATGGCGGTGCTGCAAGCAGCGCCGCCATGGGGATTCTGACCCCCTTCCCGCCAGCCTGTTTCTGGCGGTTTTTACTGCCAGGAACAGGCTGGCGGGAACGGGTGTCCTGGGGCCCTTGGGGGCCCCTGCACTGCCCATGCCACTGGCATGGGCAGTGCAGGGGCCCCCTAACAGGGCCCCAGTATCCTTTTCACTGTCTGCCTAGCAGACAGTGAAAAGCGCGATGGGTGCAACTGCACCCGTCGCACACCTGCAACACCGCCGGCTCCATTCGGAACCGGCTTCAGTGTTGCAGGCCTCTTTCCCGCTGGGCCGGCGGGCGCTATTTTGGCTAGCGCCCGCTGGCCCGGCGGGAAAGTCAGAATGGCCCCAGCGGTCTTTCGACTGCGGGGCGGCCATATGGCGGTTCCAGCCAGGCGGCCGGCGACCGCCGCCCGCCGCAGTTGGAATGAGGGGCTGAGTGTGCTGGTGCAATCGTAAATTGCAAAAACGACATGGCACACAACCTGGGTGGCCTGTCCACTACAGACTGCTTGCAATATAGGTACGCCACCCCTCTGGCAGTCCTTCCAGCCCTAAGGCAGGGTGCACTATAATGCATGTGTAGGTATAGATGCATGAGCAACATTCTCCTACTGTGTCCTTGCCAAACCTGGGACATAGAAAGTGAACAGAGAAGCCATTTTAAATGCATGTGCTGGACATTGGTCAGTACGAGTTTCAAATATACATGATGGCCACTCTGAACTCTGGGTTGTTTGGTATCAAACAACTCAGGACAATAAATCCAAACTGGTACCAGTATTGGATTGATTGCTAAAGTTACCTAGGGACCACCTTACAGGTGAGCCCTGCAAAAGCTAACTAACTCTAGCATGGTTACTGCCCAGTGACAACTACCCTGCCAGGAAGCCTCAAAGGGCTTGCTGTCCTTGAATCTCGACCCCTAGCCCTGCTGCTATAAGCAGATGGCTGCCCCCATTGCAAACCCTCACTTTTGGCTGGAGCAACAGCATGAAAATGCACAAAGGACAGGTGGAGTGGCCACCTCTAGCCTGCACCACTCCTAAGGTGTTGCATGTGAGGTGACCCCTCCATTTCATTTTCCTCCATCTTGCATGGTCGGAAAATAGGCAATTAGGGATAGGGACACGACCTCTGCCCCCAGGAAGTGCTCACATAGCGGGTGTAGCCACCCTAAGGTAGATGACCCATCGGTCACTACTGTCACATTCCAAGGACACAGGAAGGACAGTAACAAACAAGACCCAAGGCTCAAGAACTGCAATACTTCTACACAGAGAAAAAGGTGCTAAACCCTTCTTGCTGCACCCAGGACTCGACAATCACTGTTGAGGGTTTTCATGGACATCAGACAGTCTCATGATTATGTAAACCGCAATTCTCATGTGCAAAACAAAGCATGCAGTCATATGAGTTTCCCCAGATAACAATACATTTATGTGGCTTTCTGTTTCAGAGACCATCAATTGGAAAAGGTCCTACATGGGCTGTATGATTGCATGCTTCCTGTTTAGCACACTGTGTAGACCCGCATTAGGAACTGGTACATATTATAATCTGTAGAATTTCTAAGGATGTAGTCAGTCCTGAAGAAAGCCTCCTGACCCTGAGTGGCACTTGAGATAGGCTGAAACATGTCGATCTTATTGAATTATAGATGTTGGGAGTCATTGCACCCTTTATACATCACATTGTTTTATTCCAATTAAAGGACCTTATTAATAAAAAAGAAGTAGGATCCTGAAGGCTTTTTTAACTTGCACTTTTAGTAAGAGATCCGCTTACAAACTGTTTTGAGTCCACCCCCTCACACTAAGTGCAGTGAGTGAGGATCGAATGATGAAGCACTCCACTAGTGGTACTAGTGGGTGAGAATTCTACTAATACATTCATGTGATGCAAGGGTTGTACTGTTTTACCTGGGTACAGATCCTTTTCCACGTTGGTATATATTGAGACCAGTGATTTGGAAACTCTTATAACATTTAGAATTTGCTAGCTGTGTGATTACTAAGGGTTTGTTAAAATGCATGCATTTCCTACACTTATTGGAAAGCTTTCGTTCCCAATAAGACCTGAGCCTCTATTTCCCTCTGCGAGTCATACGTCTCATTTACACTTTTCTGGGACTCTACTAATCTTTCCTATGCCTCATTAAGCTTCCATGTATTACTCATATGGCACTCGAAAGTAAATTAGCTATTGAGTTGGACAGAGTGACAGTTTTGGACACCACAAGTATCCTTGCTTTCCTTTGAACCATTTCTGAAAATGATGACTTAACTGATACCAGGGTAAGAGGGATGTCTAGTTGAGCCCATTCTTAGTCTGGTGTTTGCTTGGTGTGTCCTGTGTATGTCTTCTGCCATGGGGTTAATGCCCACCTTATGAAGCATGAAGAAGGCCGCCCCATGCCTTCACGAGCTGCATGGAATCAGAAGCGGTATGATGTGGGCATTGAAGACCTTCCAGCAGTGGTGTAACAAAGGCTGCCTTAGCTCCTGCAGTAGGGAGGGGGCAAGCTCCAGGGGGCCTCCTCAGCAAAGAACACTGTGCAGAGGCGCAGGCTCATGGCTGGTTCCGGGTGGGGGGGAGGTGGCCCCCTCTGAGTATTTTGCAGGGGGGCCCCCTCAAGTTTCATTATACCTCTGCCTTCCAGCCCTTGTGAGTGTGTCTCAGGCTGAAGGGGTGATGGTAGACTTATGTAATGTGAAGATGGCTGTGCCCTGCTTTCTCCAGCTGCAGGGAATCTGAAGAGGCGGGGTGGGGCTTTCAAGTCCTTCCAGCTCTCATAGTCATTGTAAATTCTTCCCCATTTGAAAGAAATTTCAAGGTTTTGTCAAAGAAACTCAAGGACTGATTTAAGAGCCTCTAGTGCCTCCTTGCGCCACATTACTAGCATTCTCTGTACGCCAATGTGACCCAACAAATCTCTGCACTAAATTTACAAAGTGGGTCAATGCATGAATTGTGCCACTTTGTAACCCTTTGTGCTGCATTATGCCTGCGCCAGACATAATGCATGCAAAAGGGGAGTTACCCCGTTAGGGAGGCCTAAAAGATTTCTTTGTGTCATTTATTTCAGCACTTTTAACGCCTGCTCAAAGCCGGCGTTAAAAGGAGGCATGCAATTGTTTTTAAAAGGCCTCAATGAGCTTTGCAGGATTAACATCAAATGTTTGACACTGATCCTGCAAAGCTCTGAACTAGCATAAAAAATGTTGACGCCATTTCCCCTAACTACCGCCATGGTGTGCCGTATATTAGAAACAGTGCACACATGGTGGGCGCTAAGGGGTGCAAGAAAAGTTGTGCTGCACTGGGTGCAGTGCCACTTTTCATAAATCAAGGCCTTAATATTTCCTTCTCCGTTTAATGACATTGTGATGTTAAGGTTATCACATAATGTAATAAATAAAATGGAGGAACTACATACTACATACTTGTGCTTATGAAGTGGTGTCCTAAAATTAACAGTTGTTTTTACAGTTAGGGCTTCCACTACTTGCATACCCAATCCTATACTAGTTCAGTAATGTTTTTAATAGATATATCTATTCAAATGGCACACATGTGAAAGCTTTTCCCACAGCTTAAAATGAAATGCGTTACTCCAACTGTATTCTCCTTTTAAGAGGTGATTCCTGAAGTCTTATTGCTTTGCAAACTGTGTTATTCATTCATTTAAAAACATGATAACAGCTAAATTGACTCCAGCTCCCAGGCGTGCACCTAGGTTCGCTTTGTTATCAACTTGTCTCGGCTGGGGGCCTTTAAAATAAACGTGTCATGGTCTATTTATAAATGCTACTTTCAACCATTTTCTTTTGACATCTTCAGAAGTACAATTCATGCCTAAGTACGAGTGGAACCCTGCAAAGCACCACTTAGCAATGTAATCCAGACATAACTGTGCACCAGGCCTCGCCTTTAATGAGATTCAAGATGTACACAAGACTTCAGCTTCTGTATATAAATGTTGGCTCTGTTACAGACAAGGATCCTGACTGCTTCATCTCTCTGTATTACAGGATTTCATTCCCTATATTTAAAGGCAACAGTGATACTGGATTTGCCCATGGGGTAGAGTGTTTCTTAAGCAGACATATCTGAGGAACTGAAAGTTGTGGTTACTGTACTGGTTAGTTAAGCAGCACAACTAAATAATAATTACCTGTGTTGGCATGATGTTGGTAATTGGAAAAAACAACTAAAATAAAGAGAACAGTAGTGGAGTAAAATTGATAAGACTACAAGGCACATGGTTTTTACAATTCAGATCAATTGAAAATATGAATGCATTATTTTGGGTCGCAACTCAGCAATCTGGAAAGCTATTGACCAAGAGTGAAATATTGTGAAAGATCTAATAGTAAATGGAGATGTGCACCACCATCTTTCTGACCATACAAAGATGAACGCCTCAGTGATGCTAAATCTAAATTCTGTTATTTGGCCTTTGGAACCAAGAGTCTTATAGCCAGACTGCATACTATTCTCTTACATTCTTGATATGAATATGCTCCTTATGAGTCCTCTATCAAACTATACTGTAGTATGACATGAAATAAAGTACTTGCTCAATCTCTATCCTTCAGGCTTGAAGTTTTTACCTTCAGAACGTATACAGACCACTGCAGTGAGTTCTCAGCTTTCCTAGCGTTCAATGCCATGCCTGAAGAAGGCGACACAGGGATTGGCTCTCCAAGGAAGCATTCACTTACATATCTAGGTCATCGCATGATTGCAGATTTATAACATTTTCAGGAATTCCCAAGAGGTTCCAGTGGTATGCCAAGAAATCCCCATGGTCACATGTTTCTAGATGTGCTCCTGGAAATCTTTCATGAATTCCATTTTCACAAAGCTGCTATTGCATAAATCTACTGATCATGTGAAAATGCATTTACTAACCTTATTCTTTTGCTTTTTGTCAAAGAACGTATGTTTCCTCATGGAGAAACTCCTCATACACTAATACCATGTTTTGCGGTGTTCTGATGACCCTCTTCCTGCCCTGGAAAATATTTTAGTTTTGCCCAATGTGTAAAGGAAATCTTTGACCTTTCCAGATTGGGAATGGGTCAGAGAGGAGTTTGTGGTCATAAATTAATGTGTAAATGTGCACTTTTGCGCAAACTCGCAGGACATGCCAGTCATGATGTCTCCTGCACACTCCTTGCTAATGTGAGGAGATTTATTCACACTAATTCCTTGGGTCAGTTAATTCTTTTGTGAGTGCAAAACCAGTTTTTGTGATTTAAAAAATAAAAAATGCCACTTGTAAAAGAACTATGTCCATCTGCAAGGTGAACATATACATGAAAATATATGGCCTTTATGAACCTATTTCTTTAACCCAAAGGCATCAATCTGCGCTATTCAAAGAAATTGTTCGGGGCACTCCAAGTTTGCTTCTCAACATTCTGGAAGATCAGTCACATGGGGGTTGTGGGAGGGTTAAATATAAGGAGGAGTAACAAAAAGAGTCCAAGCCCACTTGCAGCCGCCTCGGACAAAAAGTGGAAAACTAAGGCCCATATTTATACTCTGTTTGCGCCGAATGTGTATTCGGCGCAAACCGTGCACCATATTTATACTTTGACGCCCGAGCCTGTGAACGCCAAAATTCCGCTGTGTGCGTCATTTTCTGGATGCGGGAAACCGCCTTGCGTTAATGACATGCAAGGTAGTCGTTTCCGTCCCAAAAATTACTTAAACACCTGTGTGCCATATTTATGCTACCGTGCAAAAATCCTGCACGGCTGTGAGGCGGAGTCGGAAAATGACGCACAGCCCAATTTGTGTAAAAAAATAACGCCTGGGTCAGGGCAGGTGTTAAAATGGAGCAAACACACCAGTACTTAAGGAAAACACACACAAGCAACAGCAGAGCTCCAAAAGGAAGACATGGAGGTGCTTTTCCTCCAGCATGCACGCAGACGCAGAGCACAGGACCAACAACAGCAGCTTCTACAACACCAGCAGAGACCCCAAAGGCAACGCAGAAGGCAGGAGAGGATATTCCAGACCATGACAACCCTTCTGGCACTCCGGCAACAAGACATCATCCAGAGGTACAGGCTCAACTGGCAAGCCATTCAGCAGCTGCTGCGCAACATTGAGCCACAGTTGGCACCCAGCTTGCAGACACCCGCACCATTCCACCAGAAACCAAGCTGCTAGCTGTCCTCCACATGTTGGCAAGTGGCTCCTTTCAAACCACTAGTGCCCTGGTTGTCGGGATCTCACAGCTCTCATTCTCTGCCTTCCTACCTAGGGTACTGGATGCCATCATCTCCCTCACACCCCGCCACATCAGCTTCCCCAACACACAGCAAAAGCAGCAGGAGACCAAACAGGACTTCTACCAAATCAACAGCTTCCCACACGTGCTTGCACCAAGCTGCACACATGTACGCCTTGTGCCACCTGCTGCAACCGAACATCTATACCGCAACAGGAAGCACACACACTCCATCAATGTGCAGGCCATTGTCGATCACCGGGGATTGATCACCAACATCGTGGCAAAGTATCCTAGGAGTGTACATGATTTATTCATCTTCTGCCACTGCACCATCAATCAACACTTCCCGGATGGACGATATGGAAATGGCCCACTTGTTGGTAAGTCCAGAAACCTACTTATATACAACCCTCTAGGACAAACAACACATACACCACTACATTGACACGTGGCCAGGAACACACTGAGGTTGTGACACCACTAGGCATGTTTGATATCCTCACCCATTTGGATACACACCTATGGACAAATGACATAGCCAAATAACAACAGATGCCACTCCACAGACACAAGGGAACAATTTAAAACAACACAATTACAATGACAAGGCCTTAACTGGCAGTACAACTTGGAAGATTAATCTTTCAATATCACATCAATAACACTCAATCAAACACCCTTACATCCAATATGTATTGTGTAAGGGGTGTGCAATGTGTTTTGCTGCAGGTCAAACACCATGACACACATATCATGATGATGACTACAATGAAGGTGACATGGAATCATTGAGGCTGTACCAATATCTCACATCACTCCTGCTCTGACATTTCCCACTACCAATAAGCAAGTGGACTGTGCTAAGAACACATATTGATGTGACAATATTGAAAGTGCACATTCCTACACATATGGATTGAGACAATTTCACACACACACAACAGATGTACAGGCATATGGATCTTCTGACACTCAAAATGACAACCTCACAACCAAGTTAGCCAGCAGAACTAGAACATGTTCAGTAGTATAGGTGCACGTTTGAACCTGAGTCGACTTGGCAAGGGCAGATAAACAGGTCTGCAGAGAATTTGTCATACATGGGATATTTGTGCATAGTCAATTGTCAACACGTCAGTGCTGACAACGTATAGAGATGTGTTGTACATTGTCACCTTGCCAAATCTAAGGGCCTCACTAATGTTTAACTAATTCTATTGCATATGTTAAACTGGATGGGATGTCCAGGCCATATAGATGCGGCAGTGTTACCACCACTGTGGAATTGATTCTGTGTATGGAAGTATTATGTCACCCCCAGTTAAGACACATGGACACCTCTTTCACATGACATAATGCAAGGGAGTACTCAATGTACTGCAACTCTACAAAAATACCGCTGACATCCGGTCAATCAGCCAAACACCAGTTCAGGTAAGGAAACAACCCAATGCTGATGGTACATCCTAGAAGCCTAGAATTCCACACAATAACACATACACCGATGAGTCACAGACAACACAAGAGAACAACTGCCATGCAAAGTGAGAATCATGGTGCAAGCAACATCAACATTTTCTCACTCATTTTCTCTTTCAGCTGATCAGGGGTATGGGATCCAGCAATGGATCATGACCCCATTTGCAAACCCAAGCACAGCATCAGAGCGTGCCTATAATGAGGCAAATCGGAGGACACGCATCATAGTAGAGAGGACCTTTGGCATCCTGAAGTCAAGATTCAGGTGCCTGGACATCACCGGAGGCAGCCTCCTATACTCACCTGAAATGGTGTGCAAAATCATTTTGAACTGTGCCATCCTGCACAACATATGTGTAAGGAGGAACATTCCCCTATATGAACCCAACCCACAAATGCCTGAAGAGGAGGATGAGGAGGAAGAGGAGGATGCTCTCCATCAACATGAGGGGGACATCCAAACACAGCTGCAGGATAGCGTCGGCCACAACATATTGTCCAAAATTTCTTTTAAATCTACTCACCATCATCACTGTCTTACCATGTGTCAATAAGCACCTATTCTATTCACTATAGCATGGTGTGGGTAATCATTTTTGCATAACATTATCCCTAAGAATCATAATCAGAGTGTAGCCTCATGGAGCATTGCAGAAATACAGATTAGGATACAGAAAAATCCACATCATATTTGATGGGTATGAATGTACACCCAACTTCACACACACTGTAAATGACATATATCCTGTCCATTTCACATTTGAAGGTCAATATCAGAGGAGCGTAGCTATTTCACACATATATGTTGGCAACATGGTTCATTGCAGCATATGGCACACAACTAAGACACCATCATTCAATATGGACAAAAAATACCTCATACATGAGGCAGTGGATGTGCTATTGCATTTGTAACAAGAAGGTATGACCAGACCCTTGACATCAGTAAGTGTTACATCAGCTATCTTTGCAAGGAGTATGTGTGACAAGAATTCCATATAAGCAGCAAATGGATAGCATGAGTGCCCCAGGTATGACTAGCATTGCTCACAAGACATCCCCTGGACATGCCATCCCAGGTCATAAGTCCTGCCACTGCCATGTTCCCTGTCTCACCACACCCTTCTTCAGAGTGCCATGGAATTTAAATATTTGTACCCAGATAATCCCTCATCTACACACACCCAGACTCACATTCTGAATCCATTGTGCTTCCCTCTTTAGTATGGTATGCCATAGTCATTGTTCTTCTGTCTGCATAGGCTTCTGGTTGAATAATGCACTGCCTTGTAGTCTGTAGGACCTGTAATCACCTGTACATTGCTTCCCATGTGAAAGGTACAGTTGGCCCTTTGAGCTTGATTCTCACCTACAGGACTTGTGAGAGACTGAAGCTGCACACACCTGTGAACACCTCCATGCAGACCAGCCATTTGAACATGCACTGCCCTTGCAGCTGCCTGGAACGGCATAGAAACTGCCATTATATGTATAACACTGTTATGCATTGCCGTAAAAATAACTTGTGTAACACAGGGCTTGGGTTATTGTGTTACATTCCAACACACAGGACAAATACACTTTTCATTTTCCACAGTGTTGTTCCAGCTTTGACCATTCTCAGTCTGCTCACTGTGTATTTGCCTTGTTCATTTTTGTACCTGATTGACCCCGCATCCTGTTAGCCTGACTGGTTCCTATCTTTGTGTCACCATAAAGGTTCCCTGTGGCTACATTTTCTCATAGTTGCTTTCCATGCCCTCACTTTCCTCCTGGGGTATTGTGTCATGTAGGTCTACAATGAATACTCAAATACATTGTATAGCGTAATCAGTTTACTTATCGTATCATGGGGTGGAACTTGTCTTCAAATAGCCTAATCATGGCCCATCCCTTATCTGGGTTTCATGTATGCATGAGTGACAAATAGTGACAGTGTGCCATGGCTGTATGCATTGATTGGGTATGCTGCCTCCAGCACAACAAACAACGTCAGATAATGTGCATGAAATGTCAACACATGTTAGTACTCTGACAGTCCACACACTTATTCACATTGCCCCCAACATATTGATAGGGCTTGCATGGTGAATAGCTGTGAGATTAATCAGCACAGAGGCACGGATGTTCCCGGCTGCGGTGGGAAATTTAGAGGCAGAAATGTTGTGATGCAAACTGCTGGTTTAAAATTCCTCATCCATTAACTTTGTCAGCACACCAAGGTTGCCCTGTTGTCAGTCCCATAACACGTCTGCAGTGCCATAGCTAGACTATCCCCATGTGTGATCTCAATTCCTCTTCGGCTTTCCTTCAATTCAGCTGTGAAGGATATTTTGTAAATGCAAGAAATGGCTCCACAGACTCATGACTAGACCTGCACGTAACTCTGACAACATGGACCCCAATAATGACTCAGCCTACACATGGCTCCACACACTTGAACTGGACACCTTTGTGCAATTAACCACTAGAAATATGTGCACACGTGCTGCTTGCTCTGCTGGTCCTGCATTGCCACAGGAGAAACATGGCTCCTTTATATGACTCAAACTGTGGCTTGACATGACATTTGTGGATTGTTTTTGGGACTCAATGTCACAAACACTGTACACACATAGCATTTTTCAATGCCTGACTCATGGGCAGTATATAAACAAGTGCCTAGCAAGTGGTATCCAACATTCCAGGACATGTGATGGCTTAGTCTTGGAACATTGCCATGATAAACCGTCTTATATCTATCCTGTGCATGGTTTGTCATTGGTGATGCTTATGTCCCAAAAAACCTTGGAAGTTCACACAGCATTTGTTGCTACGTGTATGACAAACACATTTACTTTCTCATTTCCACACTGAATAGCATCTGATGGTTGGACACATTGACTACACATGCATACAAGCAGATTTGAGAAAATGCGTCTTGTGATGTTCACACAGTGGGACAACTACATTAGTAAGAGTCAATTCACACACACTGACACACAGGCATTGTGTTACTGTAATGAGTTGCGTAGCCTTGCTATCCTCTATAGACGCAAAACATGCCCAAACTGGGTAATACCTATTTGTATTCCACATGTTTGGCCATCTATTGCGACAGTGAAGAGTGCAAATCCGGTACAACAACTAGAGGATCATGGTCCGCAGTAGTATGATCTATCACATGTGCCCATATACCGGAATGCACAATGTTGGTGCAATCATCCTATCTCTGTATTGTCACACCTGTCATGAACTATTAGAAATGAGAAATGACCCAAACCCAGTCAAAGACAGAAATTTTGACACATACGCGTAAAAAAAGACGCACATGCATCAAAAAATGACGCATATGCAGCAAAAAATTACGCTCATTGCCATGATACATCATGTGTGGTAATTCCCACACTGTACCCCATGAAATTGGTTAACTGTGAAAAATAATTGAAAATATGGATGTGGGGCAATTTCTAAGCATGTGCGTAAAAAAAAAAATGACGCACAGACTCTAAGCATTATAATATTTTGACGCATAAGAATAAAAACGCACTGCATTTGTGGCAGAAAGTGATGTCATAGGATATCCAGTTTACAGAATTGGTACAGTGGGTGTACTTTCACTTCCACTTTGCAGTCTGTGATATTTCCTGACTGTGTGGCTGTTTTTTTACTTGTCTCTCTGTGTATTTTGTGAATTTGTCTCCTGTGTGGTCTTTAAATTGTCTTTTGGTGTTTCTTACGTGTCTGTGGTATCCTGTGTCAGTGTTTTTTTTGTCATTTTTGGTGTCTTAATTTGTCTGTCTACTGTTAGGAGTCTGTTGTGGGTAGTGTTAGTTTTGGGATAGTGTGGCAGTTTTAGTGTTAATTTGTTTTCATTTCCCCCTCCTACTTTCCCTTCATTTTCCTCTGTACCCCTTTAGTCCCTTTTTTGTTTCAAGCATGTTGAGTAGGCCTCGTCTTGGTAGGATGGGATAGGAGGAGCTGGGGGGATTTATTTGGCTGGTTTGCCATTTCCTACCATTAATGATTGAAGCAGGTGGCCATGTGATACAGGGGTATCACACAGAGGCAAGGAGGCTCCGGTGGGCAAAGGTCCTGTACCATCTCCAAAGAATCTACAACACACCGCGCAACGACCACCAGCTGAAACACCGTTGGGCTGACCTGGTTGCCAGGAAGCAAGACCTGCTGGTCCACCTAGGGATAGTGATTGGTGGCCTTTTTGGTGAGTACAAATCAGAGTAATGTGCACATTTAAATACTCTGTAGTGACAGTAGCAGATTTGTTCATATGCTGCAAGCAATGTTTTTGGACATGTGGAATGCAAGTTAAACATACAGTTGCCGTGAGTTATACAGTAATTCCTACACATTACCGTAATTTGTTGACACAACAGCTGCACTAACTTCCAAAACACAACAGGAGCCTGTAAGTTAGTGCTGCCTTCACGTCAATAGATGATGTAAATGTGGCTCTAACATATGTTTTATGCATGGTCTGTGAGTGCACAAGGAAAGACATGTTTTTAATCCAGATATTTTCAAGAAATAATGTGTCCCTCAATTATTTCTGATACATGTCTGAACTGGATTCTGACACATACGTAACAAGTTATAGCTGACCTCAGGTAGCATCTTAGACTGATATTTGGACTTTGTTGTGCCACAATTATATTAGAGATGGATGCCAAAAGTAATGCACACGGGTTCATATCAAAATGTTTGGTGCAACTTACCATAGCTGTGGCACATGAAATGAAGCAAATTATACAAATTTAGGGGTAACAACTATCCCTGGCCCTCTGTACAATGTACCTGTGTGTTTTACATTGGTCTTAGTCACAATAGCTGGGTGGCTGGTATTGCAGTCTTCCAGAAAAGTGGCTTTGCCTGTCTCACATCGATACACATGATGAGAGGAATACACTCCATAAATGAGTCTGCAAACAAATGATGGAGCATGTTTGCCACCACATGATAGGGCCACTGCATGTGTGCAGATATGTGTGTATCACTCACTGGAGCGCCCGGGTCTGTACATGTTTGTAGTGGTATGTCGGATGCAGTATCATCATGTCTGAGAGGCTTGACTTTCTGATATAATCTCACACACAGTAATTGTATTTGGAAGTGTTTTACAGTGTACAGACATTGAGCACATTTCTCCCTTCCATGCTTTACAGGTGGACCTGCCCCCTACACTATTGGAGAGGTGGCTTCATTTGCAGACCCAGGCATCTCCAGTAAATGCTGATATTTCTGTTCTGTGTTGTGTTTGCTGCTGTTGTGTGGTTGACTCCTGTGTGTTGGACACATAGCAAGGTATGATGCGCTGGTCAATGATCGGATATGTTCCTTGAGTGGAGTATCATTTTTTTTACATTTTTGAGTTGGGCAATCATTAGCGTATAGTCATATTTTGGGATTGTAGGGCAGCCCTGTAGGCACGGCCATGTGAATAGGGTGACTTTTGTGGATAAAACGTATTAAGAAAATGTAGCAGAGGACCATATTTGTGATTTAGTCAGCAAGTCAGACCCTGATTCTCACAGAATAGGGATGCCAAAGTCTTACCCACATACTTGAGCGTCCCTATTCACTAATGAACATGTTTGACTGTATGTTTGACTTCCTAGCAGCATGTAGCCCCACATGTTGTGCTATGTGTATGAGGCACTTGAGTACAATGGCCTAGGTGTGCATGCAGGTTATGTCCAGATGTGTGCTTGCATCTCTCTGCTTGTTGTAAGTCATGTGTTACTGGTAGGAAATGATGTTGACAATTGTCTGCATTTCAAAACATAAATGTGGAGGGGATTGTCCAAGGTTTGGGTGTATCCTAGTTGGACATCCTCCTTACCTGTGGTGGACTGGCCAAACCCATGTACAGCTGTCCAAAGCTTCCTGGGTGTCCTTGATGTTTGAAAGTATTTGTTGCTTCTCCATCCCTTCCCCCCCCCCCCAGGCACAGTTATAGGGTTATGAAATGTGTACCTAGGACTGATGATCCACGTTTAGTACACAGACATGTAAATCTGTAAGTCACTCATCCAAAACTAGGATACCCACTCATGATTAGCAACTGCATTCTGTCCTGGCAATTCCATTTACAACTCACAGATCTTGTGGCCCTTGATTGTCATCCAGAAGTTGGTCATTAGTTGGCCTGTCATATGTGGAGGTCTTGCAGCATTTTTTATGTGACAAATGGCTGAACAATGATGCATAGGTTATTTAAGTTGTTACCCATCTTTTAGAGCATTGCTGTGCTGTTTGATAGGACATGTGTAGGCTGCGTTGGCATGTACTTCCTCCGGGACAATCAGTGATCTGTATGATGATATGGCCTGTTTCTGGTACATTAGCTGTATTGTCTGATTTACTTCTGGAGCCATATCACACAATGAAGTACCTAATGTTTGGTTTAATTCTTTTTCAACAACTGCCAATATGAATCCCATCCAGATTCTGGAGTTTCAGCACAGGGCGATGCGTTACTGCCCCATTCTGGATGTGGAGTCTGGGATCCGCAACATGGCAAGGGGGCCCTTCCGTGTCCACCACAGCCACCACCACCAGCACCACCACTACCACCCAGGTGGCATCAACCATAGCAGGCACCTTTGCTGGACCGTCAACCTCCACTGCTCTAGGACCTGTCACAGCACCACCTGGACCTCCTCTTACAGGCATGGTACTGACAAGGGGACATACATCTTCTACTGGCATCCAGACCACCCCTGCTGCAGTCATTGACCCAGCAGATTTTCAGTGGATGCAATGGAACATTGACCGTATGTTGAGGAAAATGAACAGGCTGCAGCAGGTGGTGGCACAAGTGAATAGGAGGGTGTGTGCCATAAGGAAGACTGTAAGGTGGATGAACTTGTAAACATTTTACCCTCAGCCATGATTCCCTCCCCTCCCTCCTCTTTCCTGGTTCTTTTGATTAGTGGGTTTAGGGGGCTTAGTGTTAGGTTAGAATAGGCTGTTAGTTTAGTTAGTAGTAGTGGGTGGGGGGTGGGGTTATGATACTTTTAATATCTATTTTTTATTATGTGTGTTGGATGATGTTGGTTTTTTGGTGTTTACAAACAATATATATATATATAAAATATAAATATACAAAAATAATATATATTTGTTTAGTATAAGATAATATGTGTTTAGGTTAGAATATGTTGTCCTCCATGTGTCCCGTCTTATAAGGGGGGTGAGGGGTTGATGTTTAGAGTGTTTCGTTAAATGTGATAAGTAAGTTTAGCTTACGTTAGTTTGGGCCAGTTGTGGGTAATGTGTAGTTAGGATAGGTTAGGTTAGGTAAGGTGTTTCCCCTAGTTTCAGCTTCTGTTTTTACTGTTACATAAATATGTAGGTTACACTTTACAGTATGTGTCACATGCTTGGGGATCAGGGCCTTGGCATGGGTGAACAGTGTCTCTTTAGTATTAGCTTTTGTGTCCCATCCTGCAACCAAATCCCAATTGAGCTGTTACACTGGCAGTTACACCAAAGCTACCTTGCTAAGATTCTGCCTTCCATTGCACCCATCACTCAAGGTTACTATGTACCCCAAAGTGTTGTAAAATTTTGATGTATGTTTTCAATCTCACATACTTTGCGACCAGAATTGGTATTGAGGACACTGTGTTAAGTCTGCCTGCAGCGGGATGTCCAAGTGAAGCCTTATAAGGTGAGTGGTAGTATGTTCTCATCTAGTATGGTATACATAACTCACACCTATCATTTGTTACAATGTTCAGCCAGGTTACATATTTGTATGTACACTCATACACATCCATTCATGCAGTATGGTGTGTGTTAGGTAAAATTTGGGTCAAATGTCACATACGTAAGTTTTGGCTTGAAGAAAAAGTTGAAGGTAATAATGTTTGGCTTAGACATCCCTTGCGGAAGTGTTATTCTGTCCAACACAGCATTATGGTGTATAGTTTCTATTTTCCTTAGAATTAACCCTCAGGAAGGGCAGATGATGGTACAATCCAGACCACAGTGCATAGTTATCAGCCAACATTCTTTCAGGTCAGTTGTATTGACAATCTATGATTATTGACCTGAGGTAAACATCACTGATGGCCATCACGTTTGATATGTCACATTACACAGAGACAAAGTTGTTGTGTAAGTGCTATTTATTTGAAAGTGCTGTAGTGCTATATGTACATTGTCCATGATTGTGAGTCCATTAGTGTGACATCTTCCATTGTGATCCTACACAAGTGCAAAAGGACATGTCATTGGACATGCTGGGGTGAAGTGTCAGACAGTGCAGAGGGACAGGATTTGCCAATGAGTTAGTGAGAGACAATCACAGGGCAGGGTGACAAGATAAACAGTGGGCTGAAGAAAAGTGCTTGAGTTCAATTGTTGCAAGACTGGCATGTTACAAAGCACAAGACCTTGGTTATAGGTGGCCATATGGCAGGGACTAGAGCTACCGGGTACTTTTACGGGTGAAGATGATCTGTTCCACGTCTTTATTTTCTGATGTGTGTGTAGTCTCCTCTGCCCTTGGTGGTGGTGGTTGTGAAGGGGCAACACACACCTCAGTGGAGTCAGACATCCTGGTAGCTGCCAGCTGTGGGGCTATTAAAGGCAGTACTGGAGCAAGGAGGAGCTTCTGGTTCTTAAGTATAGCAGCCACATCACTGTGGTAAGCAGCCAGGTCGGCCCTGAGGGGGTCAGTTTTGCATTGGTGCACGCATTGACAGGATTGTTGTTGTAGGTGTTGTGTCAACTCTCTCACAGCTGTGCTGATTTCCTTCAAGCTTTTTTCAAGTTCCTGCAAGATTTATTTTCGCCCTTGCATGGCTGCTGCCTGTTCTGCAGTTGACATCATGCACAAACGCACCCCCTCTACGCTGGCTACCATATTTTGCATCCCCACCCGCACCTGCTTGGCCAGCTCCTGCTGCACTCCAACTACAGTTCTCTCAAAGATGGTGCCAGTGTCGTCAGAGTCCTCAACTGGGATGGAGCTGGCAGGTCGTACAATTGGGGTGGTGGGTGGGTCCTCCGTGATGGCTGCTACTTCTGTGCTCCTCCTTGTGACTGAAGGTGGGGTCTGGAGGGTCCCAAGGACATCTTGGAGGGTCTGCTGGCTGATGTTTGTCAGCTCGTCATCCATGTCATCAGGGAAGTCCAGGACAGGCATATCCTCAGGAGAGCCATCATTCTCTGCAATGAGATTTGGTACAATTAGTGTGTCTGTGTTGTGGGATTTGTAATGTGACGTGCCTGCCTTCCTATTAGTTGCACATTGTGATCTTGGTTCCTGTTCATTGTTCCTGTCTTTCATATTAGCATTCTCCCAGGCCTATGCCCCACCTGCATGTCACATGTATTGTGGTCAGTTTGGGGACTTGTCAGCATCACATCCTCTAGGTGTTGGTTCTGCCCAAATTGTGAAGTGCCACCTTCTTGTCCTACTCAACCCTCCGTCTACTTCCATTCTTATGGTGAGGCTTTTCACTGGCTGAGGGTGTTCTGATGGCACTTGCACCACACTTAACATTCTGGAACTGACCCAGTCTCTGATATTTCACATCCACATATATGTTGCTTAGACCTAGCATATACTATGTATTCCATTGACATGGCATGATACGGGTGTCAGCATTGGTAGTGTTTACTGCTGATGTTGGGAAATGTGTGCTAGATTGGATTGCACTGATGGTCCTAGCAGTGTACCAGTTCTTCCTTTGACTCTGCGGGTGTATTTTACTAGCCAGTTACGTATGTCCTCCCCCTCAGTGCTGATGTCTGAGCAGTATGACATTTGGGGTATTGCATGGTGTCATTGGAGCTATTGTGACCCAGGCACAGGGTGGACCCTGACCTTTGCAGCATGGGTATGACATTAGTGCTGTGTACCTCATAATGTTTATGACAATGGCTGATGTTTGTAGCAACTATGGACAATCACATTTGACAGGATTGGAACATTTGTGTTGATTTCAGGGGATTGATAACGTTGTCATCTTCAACCCTCTAATTTGGGTGTGTTTGATCCATGGGGACATTACTGCCATTAGCTACTTGACCTGCACACACACAGCGGAGGTGGTAGTGCAACTGTTGTCAATGTTAAATTCCACTTGCAGATATGCCCTGAGACTGTTAATTGAGCCCTAGTTCATGTAGGGAGAATACCAGCTGACATGTGACAGCAGGCCAGTTTAACGTTGTACCCTACCCTCCTGGCCTGGCTTTACCTTTCCAACATCCTTGGCATGGCAGCATACCCCCATGCACAGGTTGTTGGTGTAGTGTAGTACTGTGCCCCAGGTTTCCTCTGAACGGGCCATGCCCCTGTGCCGTGCCCCTTTACCCATGCCACTCCCTGAATATCATGACTTACAGGCATTGTGTAGTAGGTATGCCCCCCGCTTGCAGTTAACATTTGTGCATTTTAGTTTCCCATGCGACTTACCCTGCATCTGTGTTGTCTCCTGGTAGTCTGGGCTGTCCTGTCCCTGAATCCCTGTGACGATCTCCTCAGGGATGACGGCTGCCACCAACTCCTCCATGTGGTCCAGGGCCTCCTGCGGTGCTTGACTCCCACCTCCAGTCTGCAGTGCTGCCTTCCTGTTCCTGGCCATCTTTTCCTTGATCTTGCGCTTGCAGTCATGCCAGCGTATCTTGCACTCGATGTCTGTTCTCTGTACTTCTGCCACACTGTTTATCTTGTCAAAACTTTGTTGCCATATTGCCTCTCTCCTACTGATTGGCAACTTTGAGGTGACAAACAGTTGGTGCTGGTGTTCCGTCACCTCTTTCACCAGAATTTCCTGCTCTTTTGCACTGAAGCAACACTTTCTTTTCTTGTTCTCCCTGTCCTGGGTCTTCTGTGGGTCCTCCTGGCTGGTTCCTGGTCTGTTGTCATCTTCCTGGGGTCTGTGCAAGCATCTGGGATCCATTTTGGCTCTCCTTAGCACATTTTGCTGTGTTTGTGCCGCTTTTTGGTTTGCGGCGAAGTAAAATGCCTCACAGTCATTTTGGCCGCATTAACATTGTTTTTCTTTACGATGTGACGCATTGGTTTGAGTACAAAAAAATTACTCATACCAGTGGTTTGCGCTGCCGTGCGTCAAAGTATAAATTTGACTCCCGAGCGGCGCAAAAAAAAATACCATTAGCCGGCGGTAAAACTTTTGATGCAAAACTGCGTTGGTGCAGTTTTGCGTCAAAAAGTATATATGTGGCCCTAAATTTCACCAAATATGAATGGCTCATTGGTTTCCTTTTTATGAAGAAATGATCAAAACACTATCATAATGAATAGTCATGCACGAAGAATTGCACTGGTTTTAAGTGGAAGTGAAATATGGTAGTTAGACGAGTTGTTGTGTGCACGCGTGAATATACAGTTGGCAGGGGAACATCTTGAGGACATTTAGTCAAGAAAAATGATATTTTCATTCGGAGTTTGTGACTATTTTTCGATGAACCTGTCCAGATTTGGACATACAGTTGCCTATTCGCATGCAATCTGTTACTGAATCATTTATGATCTGTTTCTTTTTTCTATATAATATGCTGTGAAGGCTGATGGCGCACGCCCTGGCCACATCGGGACAAGCATGGGGCATATTTATAAGCACCACCTTAGTGCCACTGTAGCGTTATGTTTTTGACACTACAGTGTCGCTAAGGTGGCTTTTCTGGTTCGCCATATCTACAAAGTGGGGCAGTTCTTGCATTGCCCCACTTTGCGACCCATTGCGCCACGTTATGCCTGCGTCAGGCATAATGTATGCAAGGGGTTCGTTCCACCGCAGGGAGGCCCGAAAACATGGCACAATGAAATTTACATTTCACTGTGCACTTTTTGGTGTCATTTTTGATGCCTGCTCACAGCAGGCGTTAAAATGACTCACCCATTATATTCAATGGCCCTCCCAGTGCTGTGCTGCACTAGTGTCAAACTTTTTGATGCTAGTGTATCAGACCCTTACAATAGCTTCAAAAAGTTTGATGTAATTGTGCTAACAACTGCCATGGTGAACCGTATTGTAAATACAGTGCAACCATGTTGTCGTTAGGTGCCAGTAGAGTGACACAAGAAAAGTGGCGCATCATCTATGATGTACCACTTTCTTGTAAATATGTCCCTATAAACATATTATTGGGAATATATATTGTTCTATGTAGATGATTTATATGATAAACCTTCGTTTTATGTCTAGACACATACGCATTGTAGCTTTAAAACTGATTACTGTGGCTTGTGAAATTTTGCTGATAAAGGTAAGGAGCTCCGCCGTAAGCACTGAACAAATTTACTGAATAAACAAACATGTTGAGACTTATTTACCAGTCCCATGCGCCAAAGAAGCATCACTTCTTTCGACGTCCATGTGGGGCACATTGCAGACCCATATCTTCAAGGCCACACAAACACACCCTGTCTGGCTTTTCATGGCCTTGTAGATATGGGGGCATATTTACAAGCCCGTAGCACCAACAGAGCATCACTTTTTTTTTACAGTCTGGTGGCACAGTGTGCCATTCCATATTTACAAGGCTACACAAAGCCACCTTGCGTGGCTTTTCATGACCTCGTTAATATGGACCCATTTCACGCAATACTCTGCGTGAAAGGGACATTCCTTGGATGTTGCTTTAGGTGCTCCCATGCAACACCTATGGAATCTGACACATTTCCAGATTGTAAAGGTTGGGAATGCATCATATTCCTACACCACCCCAGAGATCACATAAAAGTGGCACAAAGAGGAGAAATATTTTTATTTTGTCTTGTTTTTTTTATGCGTACTGCATTCACATAGAAGGAGAAACATTTAATTAGTGATTGCTTATGTGCAGGGAGCTGTCCTTTCTTGCAAATAAAAAATCATCCCTGCAACGCGGGCCCCCTTGCACATAGTGTAAGGGTGCCTGCGTTAGTGCTAGGCTGCCAATTGTGATACAGAGCTGAAGAAAATACAGGGATGTGTCATATTGCTGTAAATACGATGCATCTCTGCACTTTCCTAATGGCATAGCTCAGCACTGCAAGATGGCTTACAGTGCCAGGCTGCGTCATTTTTCTGTACATATGCCCCATGGTGTAAGGCAATGCACTGGAAATCGCTGCGTTGCCTCACTGCATTGTGGAGGTGTGCCATGGGCATTGTTATGCCCACGCAACATCCATGGGTTTTGACACTGCCCAGATTTGGAGCAGCGCCAATAACTTACGCCTCACCAGAGCAGGCATAACGGGGAGAAATGTTTACATTGCTTCTTGTTTTTTTCTCTGTCCATGTGTGCTGCATTCTGCCTCTCCTGATTGTTTTTGTGCAGGAAGGTGCTCCTTCCTGCACAAAACAATCATGCCAACAACACATGGTGCAAAGGTACCTGCATTGGCTCTCGGCTGCCATTTAAGCGCTGTGGAGGCTGAAAGGACAGGAATGCACCATATCTTGTAAATACGGTGCAATCCTGCCATTTAGAATTGGCATAGGACAACACAGAAAAATGACTTGTGGCACTGCCCCTTGCAAAATCTTTGTAAATAAGGCCCATCATATTTAAGTTAGAATTCCTCTACCTGAACTCAGAATGTACCGTGGTTAATGGGAAATGGTGCCAATATGCTCACCATAAATATTGGACTGACTGTGAATCGTTTGGCCAATACTAACAGGCTGAGAAACCCCCCTTCAGCCTCATTGGTATTCATTATCATAACTTTTCTCCTTACACTGTGATGAAGGCGCTGCATTTCGACCACGCTAAATGATAACAAAACATCACTGAGAGCAGAATACAACACAGGATACACCACAGGCAAAGAAAGAGCCAACTGAGGCGGATGATTGTTTACTATGCCCCTTTCTCCATATAAAAAATATTGAAGTGATTTTTATTTTCTGATCCTGATTTTCTGTTAAATTGAATTTTAGCAATAAAAATAAGTGTGAATGGAAACAATAAAATGAAGATAAGCCATTACAAATGTCTTCAAATTCGCCATGATTGGCATATTTGATTTACTGGTAAGTCCCTAGTACAGTGCACAAGAAGTGACCAGGGCCTGTAAATCAAATGCTACTAGTGGGCCTGCAGCACTGGTTGTGCCACCCACATTAGTAGCCCTGTAATCATGTCTCAGACCTGCCACTGCAGTGTCTGTGTGTGCAATTTTGATCTGCTAATTCGACTTGGCAAGTGTACCCACTTGCCAGGCCTATACCTTCCCTTTTCATACATGTAAGACACCCCTAATGTAGGCCCTAGCTAGCCCCAGGGGCAGGGTGCAGTGTATGTTTAAGGTAGGACATATATTAATGTGTTTTATGTGTCCTGACAGTGAAATACAGCCAAATTCGGTTTTCACTGTTACAAGGCCTATCTCTTTCAAAGGTTAACATGAGGGCTACCTTTAAAAATTATTAAAGCATAGATTCCCTTTGACATGTGGAGTTTGGGGTCTCTGAGCTCGCAATTTAAAAATACATCTTTTAGTAAAGTTGATTTTAAGATTGTGTGTTTGAAAATGCCACTTTTAGAAAGTGAGCATTTTCTTGCTTATACCATTTCTGTGACTCTGCCTGTTTGTGGATTCCCTGTCTGGGTCAGTTTGACAGTTGGGCTGGTTGCACCTCACACTACACAGTGACACAAAGGGAGCTGGGGCGTAGTCTGCATTTCCTGATGAGCCATCAGTGCTAGGAGGGAGGGGAGGAGTTGTCACTTACACCTGAAAGGAAACCAAGAGGAACCTTTGCCTGGAGAAGAGCTGAAGAGCGGAGGAAGAAGAGCTGCCCTGCCTGTGACTGTGCTTTGTGGAGCTATCCTGCAGTTGCTGCTTCTGCCAGAGTAAGAGGGCAAAGACTGGACTTTGTGTGCCTTCCATCTTGTGAAGATCTCTAAGGGCTTGACTTAGAGCTTGCCTCCTGTTGTTTGAAGTCTCAGGGATAGCAAAGACGTCTCCCTGCCAGCACCTGGAGTCTCTGGAGAGACTCCTACTTTGCCCTGTGGTCCCCATCCAGTTACTGGAACCCTGAAAGGAGAAGCTGGCAGCCTAAGAGGAAGAAATCCATGCACGTGCGGGGAAAAGATCAACACGACTCCGATATGCACTTGAAAAATCGATGCACCGGGGGGTTCACGGCTGAAAATCAACGAGCGACTGCAATGCGCGACTGCAACGCAACCGAAGCATTGATGCATGGAGCTGGAGAAACGACGCGCAGCATCGCTGACGAAGGCTGGTGAGATCGCAACCCGCGCTGCATGGTTTTCAGATCATCATACGGCTGGATTTCCGATGCAAGTACTGCTGGGCATGTAAAAACAACACAAGGCCTGCCCGGACCCGAGAGTGCTGACCAGGTTGATGCATCGCCCTCCTGTGGAGAAAAGAAATGAAGCGCCCGACCTGACAGAAGAAGAAATGACGCAAGGTCTCGCTCATGAGTGAAATTGACGCATCGCAAGCCCTTTTTGATGTACACTCGTCCATGCGGGGTTATTTTTGACGCACCCAAGGTACATTTTCACTGTCTTTCTAAAGCACTAGCCTACAGAGAAGGCAGATAGGGTTACAAAATTGCTTGTGGGTGTAGGTGTGTGTGATGTGTGCAACAGTATATGTCAATCATCTTACCTTTGTTCCTTCTCTGAATTAGCAGATTCTCTGAAGACAATGAAAAAAACAAAAAAGACAGACTATTACTTCACATTGTCACATACCCATCATCACAGCCTTTAGTGGTAGTAGTGCTCAGTGCAACAATCATTTTTGGTGCTCCTGTCCCATTACCTCCTCCTTGTATTTCCTCACTACCACCCAGCAAAGGAGCCCTTCATCTCTGCATAGCCCCCTTGCACATACATGTAATTTGTTTTAAAGCACAGGTAATGGCTAGCTTTACTAGTACACTCAACTACTCCTATATAATACAGGTCTGTTCTTTACAGCAGGCATATAAACCTTATGCGCTACTTTAGGGCATCAAAACAGCCACTAGACAAAAGTCCAATTTCTTTCTCTAGCAGAAACATAGTCACAAGAGTTATCGGGACATTTGTACTATTTGTAAATCCTTGAGAAAACAGGTAAAACACTATTAGCGTTGAAAAGTACCTGGGTAGTGTCAAAATAGCATGCATGGGCGAGTGTGCGTCAAAAAAGGTTGCATTGATTTCTCACCCACAAGTGAGAGTGTGCGTTGTTTCTCCTTCTCCGTTCAGGTTGGCGTTCATCGTTTTTCCTCCCCACAGTGGAGTGATGTGCTGATCCGGGCAGCACTCAGGTCCGGGCAGGCGTTGGGTTGATTTTCCGTGCCACACGATATAAGCAAAACCACACAATGTGTGTTGCGGCATTAACAGCCTCCATCAGCTGGTGTGCACGTTGTTCTTCCAGCTCCGTGCGTCGATTTTCCAGCCGCGATACAGGTGGAGCATCAATTTCCGCCATGAAGCCGGAGGTGCGTTGTTTTTCAGCCGTGTCTGGGAAGGTGCATCAAATTATTCCCCGCACAGGGCTCTGTGCATGGATTTTCAGTCTTGGGCTGCCAGGCTTCACCTTCCAAGGCCTCAGGAACTGGATAGGGAACCACTTGGCAGGGCAGGACTCTCAGCAGAGAGTCCAGGGTCTGGCAGGAGACATCTTCGATGTCCCTGAGACTTCTAAAACAGGAGACTAGCTCAGGACAAGCCATTAGAGATTTCTTCACAAGCAGAAATACACACAAAGTCCAGCAAAATCAGAGTCCAGCACACATCAACAACCTGGGAAACAGAGGCAAAAGGTTAAGGGAGACCACGCCAAGGATGAAAAGTCTAACAATACACATATATATAATTTATGTTTTTTTAAGGGTCGAGTCTGCAAGACTGTTGTCTTCAGTAAAGAGTTCAAAGTCCTCTTGTCACTCACTATTTGCTGGTTTTCATGGCACTCTTCTTTACAGGCTTGTAATTTGTCAAGGCACGCCTGCCATCGTTTCCGGTCCTCCGTGTAGAGCAGGGATCAAGCACTGAATAATTCATTCTAATTAATGCCCGTCCACTGCTTCCAACGTGATCGAAGTACGATTTGTTCTTTTTAACTTCTAGTGCCTTGCAAACAGAAAGCTTGTGACTGACAAAAATGTGCACAGCATGATAAACAAATTGCAAAGTTTTATTTTTTAAAGCTAACTTTCTTTTATTTTGCCAAGATATCTTTTCTCAGTTTCCACTCATGTTTCCTTCAGTTTTTGCTCATGGCCTTTGTTGTCAAAAGATGACAATAACTTGCTTGAAAGAGGCCAGACCTATTGCATTGCAAATGGTTGTTTTACATATGTGTGGTTTCCCTGTGGGCAGGTCGCTATCCCCAGGAAAACCACAAAATGTATAAAACAAACTGAGATCCCTCCCTCTCTCGCTCTCCCTCTCTCTCCCTAACTATATATATAGAGAGAGAGAAAGAGAGAGAGAGAGAGAGAGAGAGAGAGAGAGAGACTGACTTTCTCTCTCTCTCTCTCTCTTTTTTTCTCTCTCTCTCTTTTTTTAAAACATGTGGATTCCCTGGGGGCTGATTGAGGTCCCAGGGAAACCACACATATTAAAAAATATATATTATGCCCTCCTGACAGGGGCCAACCTGTCAGGTTTTTTTATTAGTATTATTTTTTTTCAAAAATATCCATTTTTTTAATCCCCTGGGGGGATATAATATAGGTAGGCGGGGGGGGGGGGACGCGAAAGCTCTTCCGTGTTTCCCAAAGGGATTATGAGATACAGATTTTAAAATGTGAATAAAAAAGCAACAAAAAGCACAAGCACCAACTGCTGTTATCTGGTTGCACTAAACCCAATCAATGCCATAAGTTAAGGCCGGCCTCCATGGGTTTCCGGTCAGATACAGGGACTAGGTTTGTCCTGGTGGAAAGTTTCCCTTCAGATTTAGAATTTTTTTATGGGGAAAAAGTGGCATTGATAGGTCATTGGTGGGGCAAGCTGGTTCTGAAGCGGGGCTCAAGAATGGCGGGTTGCTGAAGTGTGGGATCTTGGTGTAGTCATCGATGAAGGTGGGAAAGTTCTGAGCAGGTGAAGTCCAAAGTCTATACCCAGGAAGATCTCAACATTAACAGTTTACTGCTCGTTGTCAATGCTGATGATGCCACCACGCTCACATTTAGAACCCTTTTTTTGATTCTAGAAGACAGTTCTCCTTCAGAGGAGTAAGCCAGCAAGCTGAGGCCATCTGTTTTTTTCTACATTAATGGATGCAACTTTGACAGTGATCCCGGTGTCTGTTAGTTCTCAAGGCAGGAAGTTGTCAAGAAGAGATTTTAAATTGCAGCTTTTGCAATGTGGTACACTCTAACACCACCCTAAGGTCCAGAATCTGTTGGGCACCACTTGGGGGTTAGAAATAAATCCAACAGTGACCAGCAGCAGGGTCCAAGTGAGGTCCAGTTAGCACTAGTCAGCTGGGCAGTTATGGGAAAGAGGCTTTGGGAAGCTTCTTGTGTCCCTGTTACTCAGATAGGTCAGCTAACTGATCCTTCGATTCATTTCTGGGTCTGGGTTTACAGCAAGCAAGTCCAGTCTTCCTTCAGTTTTTTCGTACACAAGGGCAGTCCTCCTTCTGATTCTCCACATGGCTAGGAGTGTTCTAAGGAGATGTGTCTGGGGTCCACATCTATGTCCAGTGCCATCCTATGAGTGCAGGGCATGCTTTGTTCACCTTATAAACCAGTTCTCATCAGTTCCTCGACCCCCACTGTGTTTGGTGCCAGCTTGACTATAGAGATAAAGGGGAGGCAGGATTAGGAGTGAGCTTCATCCACCTGTGGCAGTGGAGACACCCTTTGAAGCCCAGGAAGTGGCTGGACACAGACCCTATGCCATCCTGTAAGAGGAAGAGTTTGCCTCACCACTCCCAGCGCCCTTTATACACTGTTTGGGAGCAATACAGATCTCACCACAGGGGAACCGTTAGGGCCTGGTGACAGTTGGCTCCTGGCAGGAGAGACTATTGGTTTATGCATTAAATGAGACCTTTCTAAAAAGTGACATTTCGAAAATAGTAATATAAAATATGACTTGACCACTGAGTTAGATTTTAAAATACTAATAATATGAGTTCTTGAACAATTTTCCAAACTACTCTCAAACTGAATTTAGCACATAAAAAAGGTAATAGTGTAAACCAATTTTCACCTAGGAGAGAGAGCCTTGCCATAGTGAAAACTGACTTTGTAGGTATTTCACTCCCATGGCATGAGGAAAATAATTTTTACAAGCTCTACCTTTTAAGTGCCATGCCCTATGGTAATACAGGGCCTACCTTAGGGGTGAATAATAAGTACTTAAAAGGAAAGTTTAGGTCTGGCAAAAAGGTTTGATTTACCAGGTCGAAATGGCAGTTTTAAAACTGCCCACCCACCATTGGCAGGCTGGAAGGCATGTTTTACAGTGCTCCTTTAGTGAATGGCGCAATGAGTTCTGCAACCCACTAGTAGCATTTAATTAATGAGCCATGGATACATGTAGACCCATATACTAGGATTATAGCAAATGAAATGCCAATTTTAATGTGTTTAAAAGAGAGAACAAAAATCTGGGGCAAACCTCCAACAGGCACATACTTACTTAGAGTCAACAATAACAACTCTGTAGTTATGATTTTCAATGGAGCTCATTCCCCATACCTATGCATAGATACCTATACATCCCAGTTTTATCTATAACTGTATTTCCTCTTTACTAATCTGCACAAAACATTAGAGAATAAAAAGTAAAACACATTTTCTTTGGTGAGGTGTCTTGCAGATTCATCAAAGTTGTTAGACCTTGCATTATTTATTTCCACTAATGTTTTCCCTTCAGACCTCCTGTTTTTGTTGACTTACCGCTGTGCTAAAGTGCTTGTGATCTTTCCCTAAAAACAACGTAACAATGGCTTATCCCCAATTGGCATATTTTATTTAGTTCTAAATCCCTTGTGGAGTGCACCCCATGTGTCCAGGGTCTGCAAATTAAATTCTACAAATAGGCCCACAGCACTGATTGTGTCACCCACTTAAGTAACCCTTTAAACCTGTCTCAGACCTGCCACTGCAGAGCAAGTGTGTGCCCTTTTAAACTGCCATGTTAACCTAGCATAGTAAAACTTCTGCCAGGACCAAACCATCCTTTTTAATACATATGACATACTCCGACGGTAGGCCCCAGACAGCCCCAATGGCAGGGTGCAGTGCATTTAAAAAATTGGACATGTACTTTTAAGTTTTACATGTCCTGCTAGTGAAAAACTCTTTGTTTTTCACTAGTGCTAGGACTATTTCTTTGATAGGTTAACATCAAGGCTACCTTATTACAACTTATAAGTGTAATTTACAATCTGGAAGAGATAGACTTTTTGAGTTTAGTGTCTCTGGAATCACAGTTTAAACTCACAACTGATGGTGAAGTCAGATTTGAAATGGCAATTCTGAAAATGGCACTTTTAGAAAGCTGGTCTATTCTTACTTTAGCCATTTGGTGCCTACTGCCTGTCTTTGATCACATGTCCTGAGTGGGGTGACAGCTGGGCTTTGTGTATTCCTCCTTGAGAGTCACAAACAATGGGAGCTTAGTTGGGATTATTTGGGTCTTGATGGGCAGGATGGGAGGTAGGAGCTTAGCAAAGCTTCACTTACACCTGAATGGTTGTGGCCTGTCCACACACAAAGGGCTAAATAGCTACCTGTAATCAGTCTGGAGCCAGGGCAGGAAGGGCATGAACATTGCGTACTTCAAAGACATGCCTTTGAAGTCTCCCCCACTTCAAAGGCCCAGCTGGGTATAAGTACTGGACCTCTGACACCAACACTTCAGTACACTTCTGGACCTGTGAATACTCTGCCAGGAAGAAGGGCTGCTGTGCTGATGAAGGCCTGCCACTCTGCCGAACTGCTGCTTGCTGGACTTCTGCTCTGCTGTGCTGACTTGTGCCTGCTGCCCTCTTGCCTGGGAGTGAGAAAGACTGGACCTCAATCTCTCCAACCCAGCATGACTCCCAAGGCTTCTTTATCTGTAGTCTTATGGATATAAAAGACTTCCAAGACTGTCCAAGTGGTGCCACCCCATTCCTGGACCCTTGGAATTAGGTGTTAACTCCAGTGGAAGTGATACATCCTCTGCTGAGTGGGCAGAAGCAATGCATTACTGCTGTTGCATTGAAACTGTTGTGTGGAACAGAATCAGCGCATCGCATTAGGAGACAACACTGCAGCTTTTTCATTGGTGAAGGGTTGGGCATCCCCGTCAACGATAGCCTCGACAACAACGCCAACACTCCGCATCGTAGCCTGTGTACCCACAGGAATCAATACATTGACCCAAAATGGATGCAGCAGGAACCTGAACTCCACCGCATCTTGGCACCAATGCATCACCAACGCTGCATGAGGAATTTCAACACATCTCAACTGCGTGGGGAAAATCCCTGCATCTCCTCAATGGCATGGTTCGGAACAATGAAATACTCTGCAACCCCGAATTAAGGTACTTTGGTTCAGTGGGCCTAATGGGGTCCCTGTAGCCAGCCCGCACTCCATCACAGTTGGCCTGAACTTTTGACTTTGTTCCACTCTGGTGCAAATAGATATCCCCAGTGACGCATTTGACTTCCAAGCACTGTTTTACAGTTTATTCTTTGAAAATTCTTAACTCAATTTTTACCAATTGGATTTTTGGCATGGTGGTCTTGTTTTACTCATTAAATTGTGTTCTATTTTTCAAACTTAGTGTGGGATCCTTTTTGCCTGGTATTTTCACTTTTACTGTGTGAAGGGTTGCACAAATACTTTAAACGTTGCCTTAAAGTTAAGCCTGGCTGCTCTGTCACAAGCTACAAGATGATGAACACAAGTTAATTTGGGGTTTGCTTGTGCGTTACCCTGATAAAAATTGTGGTTGCTGCTTGACCAGGGCTCACACCCCAGTCAACCAATGGCCCAATTTGTAACAAAAGTGGAACTAGGTCACTATCAAAATGATGCATGCTTTATGTAAGGACTGATCATCTTAAAATGGCAAAAGAGGTGCACTTGATGCATCACAATTAAGCCAAATGCATAATTTCTCCATTTAAATTCTCACAGTAAGTTTTTCACTGCTAGATGTAACAGCAATGAATTCCAATTACATACGGAGCACCTAGTTTCTTGTGTGCCAGTTTCCAAATTTCTTATAATTTCTTTAATATACTTTTCTGTAGTT
Organism: Pleurodeles waltl; assembly: GCF_031143425.1. NCBI lineage: Eukaryota > Metazoa > Chordata > Amphibia > Caudata > Salamandridae > Pleurodeles > Pleurodeles waltl. Next base: position 493,166,625 of record NC_090436.1, read on the forward strand.
TTCTAAAGTAAGTTTTTGTAAATCTTGGTGGAAATGCACTCAAAGTAATGGACCTACTCAGACTTTCCATTTTTTTTGGATGTATCTGAAATCTGATTGGCAGTTTGGAGATGACCATTTGCTTTGTTTACCATATTGTGATGTCAGATGATGTTCGGATAGTGATGGTCACACCCACACATTCCCTTTTTGCAAACAAATATTAATTGTGGAATGGGAGAGGGTACAAGGCATATCTGACTCACAAAACAGGCTGGGCAATTACAACAGGTTTAGAAAATACCTGTTTCCTGCAGAAGACATGGCAAAATTTACCTAAGAGATGCAACTGTGCTGCTGCATTGATATAGTTCCTCTTCTAGTAATCAATGACACCATTCTACCAATAATTTTATATATATGAAGAACACAAGGAAGTATACTATTGAAATATCAGTTATCATTTCATGTCCTTGTCACAGTTTGTGTAGGAAAAAACTGCATGTAAGAATTTTTTTTAGACAACACTCAACTCGGTCTCAGAATTTCCTCAAACAGCAGGATTCGTTGATGCAATACCTTGAGCTAAAACAGAATTATATACCCAGTGCATAGTGAAGCTCAGTCTAACAAAGACTAAGATCCAGCTGATTGCCAAAAGATATATATATGACTCCCGCCGATCTTTCCTAGTCTGCTTACTAACACAGTTGCAGACATCTGCTTTCTGCTATCAGCCCTAAGATTTTTCCCCCTCTGACCTTTAATGGCTCCCTTTGTTTAACTCTTCCTCACAGCACTGAGAAGTTCACGTTAACATTAACAACAACAACAAATGGTAACAATTGCATGTGAACCATAGGAAAGATTAGGATAATTCAGCTAAGAATAGTGTTAGGACACACCCATGAAGCCAAGGCCAAGTTCTTCCAATCACATTAACACATAATCCACAAAACTCAACATGGTACTCATGAAAGTGTCAATCCTCCAAAATGATCTTACATAATGAAACCATTATTGAAATTCTCAAGTTAATACTATTAGTAAAAAACCTGCCCTCCTGTACACATGTAGCCCAATCAAACTCACAATAGAAAATAAACCCTGCAGGAATACAGACTATGGGCCCAAGAAAGACAAAAACATATTTATAATAGCAACATTGAAGGGCTACTTGAAGACTATGAATCAGTATGAAGCTTACCTTAGGGAGTCCAGATCATCCCACTAGTTACAAACTATAGGAAAAGAACTGAGCCACTCAAGGGAAACATCTCAGTTTTGATAACCTGGTCAAAATAAAACCACCCACCAAGTTTTAAACCAGCAGCACACAAGTTACCCGCAAGTGCCTCCTACATAATTGCAGGTCATCAGAGAACCTTAGTGTTAGACTTGCATTAATGGCGTGGCCTCGCCTAACTTTTGCCTCTGCTTCCCAGGTTGTTGCTATATGCTCTTTTTGTTACTCAGGGCACTTTGCCACAGCTGACTAGTGCTAAATTGCAAGTGTTCTAGATGTGAAATTGTATGTGTAATTGGCTTTTCAATTGTTTTCCTAGTAAGTCCCTAGTAGAGTGCACTTGAGGTGCCTGGGGCATGTAAATCAAATGTTACTAGTGGGCCTATAGCACTGATTGTGCCACCCACATGATTAGCACCGTAAACATGTCTCAGACCTGCCACTGTAGTGTCTGTGTGTGCAGTTTTAAACTGCCAATTCAACTTCCTTTCTTGTACATGTAAGGCACCCCTAAGGTAGACCCTAGGTAAGCCCATGGGCAGAGTGCAGTGTATGTTAAAGGTAGGACATGTAGTGATGTGTTTTTCCATGTCTTAACAGTGAAATTCTGCTAAATTTGGTTTTCACTGTTGCAAGGCCTATCTCTCCCATAGGTTAACATGGGGGCTGCCGTTAAATATTCTTCAAGTGCAGTTCCCCTTTGTGAGCAGATAGAAATATGGAGTTTGGGGTCCCTGAACTCACAATTTTTAGATTGTTAGTTTGAAAATGCCACTTTTAGAAAGTAGGCATTTTCTTGCTTAAATCATTCTGTGACTCTGCTTGTTTGTGGATTCGCTGTCTGAATCAGACTGACATTTGGGCTGTTTGTGAATCTCCTCTAGACAGTGACACAGAGGGAGCTGGGGTGTAGCCTGCATATCCTGATAAGCCATTGGGGCTAGAGTAGAGGGAGGAGTGGTCACTTACACCTGAATGGGGCTGTACCTGTACTCACACATTGCAGTCTCCAACCCCCTGGTATGTGTCTGGGGCTGGCCAGGGCAAGACTGGATCCTGTAAACAACAGAGACTTCCTTTTGGAGTTTGTCTACTTCAAAGGCCGAATTGGGTATACTGTAAGTAGTGGACCCAAAACCCCAGACTTTTAGATCACTTCTGGATTCAAGAGGAACCTCTGGCAAGGAGAAGAGCTGAAGAGCTGAGGAGAAGTGCTGTCCCTGCCTGTAACTGGGCTTTGTTGAGCTATCCTGCGGTTGCTGCTTCTGCCTGTGAAAGGGGCTAAGACTGGACTTTGTAGTATATTCCTGCTTGAGAAGAATCTCCAAGGGCTTGGACTGAGCTGGCCCCCTGTTCTGAAGTCCCAGGGCCATCAAAGACTTCCTCTGCCACCACGGGACTGTGCCTAATCCAGTCCCTGGGCCCTTGAAAGGAGAAGATGGTGGAAAACCAAGAAAAAACAAGTGTACCGACTTTGGACGACCCGGACTGACGACGCTGCTGGATTACGCTACGCCGCCTGCACCCGAGGCCGTGGTCTTTACTGGAGTGCAACAACCATGCAGGCCTGATGCCGCAGCAGCCCTGCCAAAGTCTGCGACTACGTGAGTCTTTAAGTGCAGTGTCACTAATGTCAGTGACGCCCGACTTCGCTGCACCATGCTGTGACCGCCTGATATTGACCCCACCAGAATTGCGCGGATATAGCGCTTCACACTGACGCCGCCTCACCTCCACCGCTCCACAGCAAGGGCCCAACGCCTCTTTGTGACACTTTCGCTCCTTTGCCCCACAACACCGGAACTAACGCTGCATCAGATTTAGCGACGTCGTGATCCCCGACTTCGTGCACTGGCTTATTTCCTCAATTTTTACAAGGTACTGTACCTGGGGGTCCGTATGACTCTGTGACCGGCACCATTAGCGTTGGATTGTAAGAAACGACTCTGTCACAATGCCACGATCACCAATTTGAAACATTTGTGTTTCTAAGCACTATATTGAAGTTTAATCTTTAAAAATTCATATCTTTGCCTGTGTCTGTTAGATTTTTGTTGTTATGGTCTTGTTTTGCTCAGATAAATATTGACTATTGTTCTAACCTGGTATTGAGTCATTTTGTAGTGTTTATACTGTATTACTGTGTGTGATGGTGTAAATACTTTACACATTGTCTTTGGGTTAAGACTTTCTGCTAGTGCCAAGCTACCAAGTGGGTGGGCTGGGGTAGCCAGGTGTGCTTCTCCTTTGACCTGACTATAGTTAGGGTCCTTGCTTGGACAGGGGGCAACCTGACTGCCAACCAAAAGTCCCATTTCTAACCCTTGGCATTGCTATTGCAGACTCAGTTAACAGTTAATCAAGCTTATCAGTGATTCTTCTATTCTTTCAAGCTTCAACAAGTCTATAGGAAAATCGTCTTTTCTGCATGGTCATCCCAGATTTTCTGCCTTTTGCTGGACTCTATATTTCTTAATTGTAGAACTCTGTGCAATTAACCCTTCTAATCAGGAGCAAAATGTCTGTGCCTCAACTCTCTTTAAACATGTATAATTTGGCTTATTCCTGATTAGTAAATTGAATTTGTCTGTAAATCCCCAGCATATGATGAAAAAAGTGCAGCAAGGGCCTGCAGGCTAAATACCACTTGTGGACTGCAGTACCTATTGTGCCATCTACTATAATGTCAGAGCAAATATGGCTATACATCTATCCTGGGTAGCCTGACTGCTGCAGTGTGCAACCTGCAGTGCAACCTGTCAAAAATAACCCTTTGTGACTGACAGCAACCTCTCTTTTGGATATTAGCAAGTCACCACTATTTAGGCCTTGTGGCCCACAATGTAGGGTGCATGGTACCTAAAAGTGGGACAGGCGTGCATTAATATTACCATAGACCTAAAGTGACAAGTCCCAAAGAGCTATTTTCACTGTAGCAGGCATAGCTGACCTATGTAGAAAACTAGAGTGTCATTTAAAAATATTAATACAGATAACTTAGGAAAGGGAACATCTTGAAAATATTTCTAACATCAGGAAAAAAAATCAGATTCAATGGAGATTTCAGAATCCTGACAAATATTGAAGGAAAATAACTTTTAAAAAGTTACCTTTTCCCTGCTTGAAGTTCCTGGCTGCTACTTTGCATGAAGTCTCCAACAACTCCCAGTCTTTACTCAGTCTGGGAAGAGATGGAAAATCCCTCCAAGTAGGACATAATAGGCTGGCCTGGGCAGAGATGACACCTCTGAGCTCAACAGAATATACAGGGGTGGGGCCACGGCCATTAAGTTGATATTACATTATCAAATCCTGCCTGACATATCCATTTAACCACATGCAAAACAATGACACACTAGCAAGAGAGAGGACAGGATGCCATTACAATTCCTGTATATTCCTAGTCTGGTTACTGAAAGACCCTTCTTTTGTCCTACCAGTCGTCTACTTCTGTTGTTGGTACAGTGTCTGCTTCAAACCAGGGCCCATATTTATACTTGGTTTACACCGAATTAGCGTCATTTTTTTTACGCTAATTCATCGCAAACCTAACTCCATATTTATACTTTGGTGCTAGACACGTCTGCGTTGGGGCAGTTCAGAGTCAAAAAGTATAAATATGGGCTCAGATTTTAGTGTTAGATATTGGAGGACATTCATGTTTACCATAGTACACTCCTTTCACAAACTTCAGAGCCAAAGTTTAGTGTGGCTGAAGAGTTTCACCACACTTGGCATTGTGATCCTGTCTGCAGTAAGGCAACCTGGAACTATGAAAGTGGGTAGTACTGTCCTACAGAACGTTTACCCCATTGAATAGGGAGCCATCCCCACACACAAGATAGTGCCAAGCACATATGTGGCACCCCAAGGAACCTAGTCAGAACACTTTTTAGACTTGTGTAATAAATAAAGTGGATTGAACCTGCTGTCTATTCTTTGTGACCGGCAAGGGTCACTGAAGGACAGGACCTGTTCACCTGTTTGCCTAGGCCAAAGAAGTGGAATCCAAGTGTCAGTTGGCTGACATCCTTTGTAGATACAGGTATACAAAAAGCAAGAGGTCCTTTCTCTACAATTCTCAGTTGACCAGTGGCAACTGGAACTCAGACTGGACTTTGCTGGTGGCCTCGGCCTAGCCCCCTTAGAGTCTCCAGGTGTGTGCATGAGGTTCAGGTGGGCTTAGAAGTATAACTTGTCTGTGGTTGCCTTGGCACCCAGAGAAAGTTTGAAAACTTTTGAGACATTGTGCTCAAGAGCCATGGGAATCAACCATGAGATCCACACCTTGGGTTCGAATTTCAGATTCCTCCCTCTAACAGGCTAGCTTTAGCAGCTCTAAATAAACACAATGCCCCTTTCAGTTTTGAGACTCACAACTGTTTTGAAGCAAAAGCCTTGAAAACTCTAGCACCTTAGCTGTTCTGACCTGTGGCAGAACTCCAACTGGCAGTACCAGGGTGGCTGTTGTAATATCAGACATGTCTCATTGGGAGACAGCATTTTCTTCAAAAAATTGCAAAGTTCCTATTTGGATTAGGACTTTAAAATTTTTTAAAGCTTTTTGCCTTCTAGCTTGTCACCAGACCAATCTACTTGGTGTATCTAAGCAAGAGTCCATCACGCTCAACCTCAAATTGTTCCTAGCTACCGCAATTTGATTCCAGCCATATGAAAATCAGTTTTGACAGTCCACCCCAAGGGAACAGCTCAGCATGAACTGCCAGACCAAGTCCTACCTGGACCGGAAACAAGCATCATGGAACAGTTTTGGGGTATCAACCTTTCATCAGCCAGGCTAGCTTGAATCCAGTGGAACAGTGAGCCAATAACCAACGGCTGGCCATACCCGGAGAACTTAGGGTGACAAATGCATAAAGAAAAGATAATGGACAGAATGCTAAATGTTACCAAACATCACCCCCAGTCAAAGATCTGGGCATTCATCCATTGTTTTCTTGCACACCATGACACCCTAGTTTGGACCCAGTCATTTGCAAATCAGTTTTGATGGTACTCCCCATGACAACAGTTCAGCCTGAACTGCTAGACCAGGTCCTGCCTTGACCAGAAGAAAAACATCTTCAGGACGGTTTGCTCATTATCAGCCAGGCTGCCTTGAATCTAGAGAAACAGTGAGTCCAGGACCCACGTCTGGGCATCCCAGGTGCACTTAGGGCCAGAAATACAAAAAGAACAGATGAAGGATGGAAAGCCGAACAATATCAGATTTTCACACCCAGTACCGAGATATGAGCCTAAATACATCATTTTTTTGCTACGCATGCCATTCCAGTTTGGACTCAGCCATATGCAAATCAGTTTTGAACCTTCTTCCCATGAGAGGAATCCAGCCTGAACTGCTAAACCAAAGCTCCCTGGACTGTAAACAAGCATCATGGGACTGTTTTTGGGTTATCATCGCTCATCAGCCAGGCTAACTTGAATCCAGTGGAACAGTGAACCCATGACCTATGTCTGGGAATACCCAATGCACCAAGGGTGACAAATGTAAAAAGAACAGATGATGGACAGAAAGCTGAGCAATGTCAAGCATTCTCACTGAGTCTCAGATCTGGACCTAAATCCGTTGTTTTCTTGCCCTTCGTGCCTCCCAGGTTTGGACCCAGCCATATGCAAATCAGTCTTGACACTGCTTCCCATGGGAACAGTTCAGCCCTAACTGCCAGACCAGGACCTCCTTGAACCAGAAACAAGAATCCTGGACCAATTTCAGAGTATCAGCCCTTATCAGCAAGGCTAGCTTGAATCCAATGGAACAGTCAGCCTGGGACCCATGTCTGGGCATACCAGGCACTCTTAGGGTGACAAATGCAAAAATAACAGATTAGGGACAGAATGCTGAGCAAGGTTTAACATTCATCCCAGTCACAGATCTGGGCCTAAATCCATCACTTTTTGCCAACCATGTGAACCCTGTTTGGACCCATCTAGATGCATATCAGTCTCGACCCTGCTCCTCATGGGAACAGCCCAGCCTGACCGGCCAGACCAGGTCCTCCCTACACCAGAAATAAGCATCCTGGGACCAGTTTCGGGATATCACTCATAAGCCAGGCTAGCTTGAATCCAGTAGAACAGTGAGCCCAGAACCCACTTCTGGGAGAGTTCCTCCCAGACAGTCACATAATAGAGTGATTAGGCATGAAGGAGTGGGTAATTTGCTACCAGGATGGGGAAGAGTTTTTCGAGCTGAGCACATCACACTTACACCTGAATAGACTGTGCTCTGCCTTCACACAAAGGGCTTATCGACCCTGCATTGTCAAATCAGCCAGCTTTTAGACAATGAAGGGGAGTCAGAAAATGTCCATGCCTTTGAAAGAACCTTTTCTGATGCTTTTTCCACCTTCCAGAAGAAGGGCATTATGGTATTAAAATAGGACCTTTGGACCCACTCTTGAGTTCACTACTGGACATGCAAAAGGACTCTCACAAGACTGCCTGGTGCTGCGACCTGCTGTGAACTCTTCCAGACTGCTACTGTACCTGGAAGGACTGCTGTGCTGTCTAGAGCTAGCTATGATCCCTCAGAGTCCAGCCCTGCTGTTGAGCCCTGAATCTTCGCCTGCACCCAGGACTACAAGAAGTGACACCAAGGGCTAGTTTGCTGACCTTCTGTTCAGAGCCACAGGGCCATAATATGTTTTACTTGAAGCCCAACAGGAATTGTGTTGGAATTAAGACAATCAGTCAGAATCTATATCTTTTTGGTAATAAACAAAGGGGGCTCTAGTCCCTAAAGGTGATGGACTGCTAGCAATTTTGGGTGATGTACTCATCAAAGTATGTCAGAGTTTCAGATTCTGATATGTATCTAAATAGAGAAAGTAAAAAGTGAAAAAAGAGCAAAACAATTTACAAAATCACTCGAAAAACTAGGGCTCTAAACAGGCATTTGTCTGCACAAGGGTGCAGTGTTTCCTCCAAATATAGCTGACCTATGTTGCTGATTAGGAGTGGATGTAACACTCGTAATTCCATGTAGGGTAATCTTGTGCAATGACTCAAAAAGTCAGCAAGAATATGCAGTATTATGCAAGAAGAGTAGCATTTTATGGTATTTTCTTAGCACAAGACTGCCCCTTCACATTTAAAATGAAAGCGAGGATCATTTTGTGCGAAGAAATAGCACTAAAGGCAACAAACATAAGCAGCTGCAGGAGTCGCTGGAGCAGTAGCTCACACACACACACTCACTAAATGTGCTCTTGAAGTGGCATTTTCTTTCCCTCCAAAATACTCTCATGAGCAGGCATAATTGTGTAATTATCAGTAATTCCACATCAAAGAATAATGTGGAATCGCCGACATTATTCCAATTTCTCTGGCATATTTGACATTCTGCACTGACATACAGCTGATTTTGGAAACAAACATATACACCACCAATGCAACCTGCATTATCAAATATTGCATAATAGGTTAGAGATATAGGTGACGTCCTCCTGATTTAGCATGGTAAAAGCTCTTTGCTTCTGAATTTTCATGAGTGGCTCAACTTCATTTTTAATTAAACAGTTACTGTTGAACACAGCTGCCACAGCTTCTTGATCTTACCATAAGAGGAGAAAATAGATCCTTATAAACATCTCAATAACCAAACCAATCAGTGAGAAACAACTTAGGTCCAACAGTTATCACCCTCAAAGTCTAGGCCATTTCAGTCACTTCTTATGTCTCAGGCATACTGCTTCTGAAAAAATGACTCCTTTAGAGAAGTCGAAAAACCGACTATTAAACTTAAAGCCTGTGGATACTCAAAACAAATAATCTTTGCAGATGAATTAAAAGGGCCTCGTGTAATATCAGCCAATCTTTGCTACAACTCAAAGAAAAACCCAGAGAAACCAGATTTGTCTATGTTTTAGTATTTGGCACCTATATTTTAAAACATTGGGACTTACTGAAAAATAACTCACTTTTATCGACCAAAACAATGTTCGCATATAAACGCAGGTCTAATTTATGAGGCAGACTAGTTAAAGTCTATTCCATACCAAAGCCAATGAATACCACCAAAAGTTTTGGTCTTCAACCAATCACATGTCACTGTCATTATGAAAACTGCATTGCATGTTCAAGTTGCAGTGTATTAAAGTCATTTATTCTAAATGGCCTCCCTTTGTCAATCAAACTATTTTCTAAATGCAGCAGAAAGAATGTCATTTTCTGTACTGAATGCTGCAGTGGTCTCTTGTATGTTAGAAAACCCACACAACATACTGTAGTCAGGCGCATTTGGCACCTTCAGTCTTGTATCAGATTCCACATACAACAGGCACCTTTGGTTGCCTATTATGTGCAACACACTCATTCTGCCAGAGATATGGAATGGTAAGTTATCAATATAATAAGAACAATGGCATGAAAAACAATGTTGATTTCCCCCTCTCGATGCATGAAAACAGATGTATTTGGAAGTTAAATATGGTTGCCTAAGGACTTAACATTTGTGTGGAATGGGCCTTTTGTTATCATTACAAAACTAATTGCAATCTAGGGATTGCCATTATATTGCAATACCGTGTACAATCACAATATGCCTCTTTACATTTTACTGTTTCAAATAATTGACGCTGTGCATTAAGTTAATATTTTATTGAGTTTCTTCATTAAAGCAGGCTGCCTCCTTACTGCCTCAAGTTGACTCACCACTTAAATATGGCGCCACTTTTATCTGCAGCTTTCAGAAATGGATTGATATCTATTGTTGCAGATTGCCTTTTGTTAGAAGATGAGGGTGTGTGAAGCCTTCTCAAGTAAAAGCCACATTTTCTGTCAGGGTAAACTGTGCCTAACCCTCTGATAGCTTGTCACAAATGCAGTAAGGCTTAACTCAGAGGCAATGTGTAAAGTATTTATGCAGAGCTAAACAGCAGTAGAGTGAAAATAAATCACAAGAAAAATCCCACACGTATTTAGAAAAACAGAGTTAAAATTGATAAATTATTTGATACTAAAACAAGAAAAATCCAATGAGCTGAACAGTTTTATTGAGCTTTTAGTAAAACTAGTACCTAAAAGATCAAAGCACCAACCATGGACATCTAGTTGTGTGAAACTGGGGAGAGTCAAATGTAATCGCCAACTGCAATGGAGCAGAGTTCGAATACATGAGGTGAACTGGACTTAATCTCTGCTTACCTTTGGACTTAAAAGAAATTTTGTAGGAAAATGTCTGAAAAGGTAAAGTCTTGTGGGGCAAGGCAGGTAGCAGTGTCCAAGGAGGAGGCAGAGTCATGGGGAGCTGTGGGAAAAAGTCATGGTGAAGTGTTCTACATTCAAAGTTAGTCTCTTTTATGGAATTAGAACATCTCCACAATGACAAAGCTGCAGGCTGTAGCCAACAAGGGCACTGCAAGGTTGTTTACCCCTTCTATGAGGAGCCTCTGAATAGTATTTGCTGCTGCAGAGAAGAACAAAACAGGAGCTACTGTGCAGTTTGGCCGACCAGTGATGCACCTTGGGAGGATTACCGAGGAGGTAGGTCCGGCTCTCCTCTTGATTCTCAAGTCACTTTTTTGGGTTAAAATTTTCCAAGTCCCAAATTTAGCTTTTAGACCTTTTGATTACCATTAATACCACTTCCAAAAGGTCCAGGAATGGGTGGGTACCACTTGGTGGGCAGGACTCACTTCAGGCAGGGGACAGGTGCAGGATTCAAGTTTTTGGAGCCTGTTGTGACACGACTGCTCAGAACAGGTGGCCAGTCCTTGGAGACACTCTGGTAGTCCTAGCTTTAAAAAGCAGGCACTCCTTTAGCAGCAGGGCAGGCTTCCAGAAGCAGAGCAGTCCTCTGAAGTACAAAGCAGGCCTCTAACCGTAGGGAAGTCTTCTGAAGTGCATGGCAGACCTTTTGAGTGTCCTACGAAGGTCAAGAAGTAAAGTGAAGAGTGGGTCTGAGGGTATTACTTTTATATCTAGTGCCAGCTTTGAAGTGGAAGAAACATCTAGAGCCCCCCCTCAAATATTCTTCTGGAATTTCCTTCCACCCTGCCCTGGTCCCAGGGTGTCTGGGTTAACAAAAGGGTAATGTGAAATCCTTTGTGAGTGTGCTGAGGCCGCTTCTTTGAAATGTAAGTGGGGTTGTGCATAGATCTGACTCTCCCATCCTGGAAGGATGGGCCATCCAGCCATCACTTAGTCCCCTCTTCTGTTGTTGTCTGGGAGGAACAGACAAACAGTAACTGCCATTCTAATCAAAATCGTGTGACACAGGATACAGGTGGTAGGCACCAAATGATTAGGACAAAAAAAGAAAACTTTCTAGGAGTAGCATTTTCATATTTGTGACATAAAATCCAAATTTAACTTTAAAGAGGATTTTGAATTACAATTCTCTACACACCAAACATTGCTTCTTACCTGTTTCAAAACAGTAGTTATCACTCATTAAATGTTATAAACTAGCCCAATGCTTTCCTATGGGAGAGATAGACCTCACACTAGCAAAAAACAAATTTAGGAATGTTTCACTATTAGAACATGTAAAACCTGAGAGTACATGCCTAACCTTTTAATTCCAATGCACCCTCCTATATGGGTTGCTTAGGGCTTACTTTAGGGGTGACACATTTATTAAAAAAGGAATTTTAGGCTTGGAAAGGTATTTATTTCAACAGGATGAATTGACAGTTTAAAACTGCACACAGGCTGAAATAGCATGCCTGAGACGTTTTAAAAGGTTACTTAAGTAGGTGGTACAATAAATGCTGCAGACCCACTAGTAGTATTTCATTCACATGAATTGGGTACTTGGTGTACCACTTTACTAGGGGTATGTAAGTAAAGTACAAGTTCCAATCAGGTGTTGACCAGTTTTACAATGTTTTAAGGAGTGAGCACAATCACTTTAGCGCTGGTCAACAGTGATAGTGCAGAGTTTAAAAGCCATCAAAAATTAGTTCCGGGTACAGGGAGCAGGCAAAAAGCTTGAGGGAAGACCATCCTAAGGCTGACAGACCTACCCCTTTTCTTTTTTAAATCTGTTGGAACACAACATTTTTTTAAACAATTGTCTATAAAAAAACATCTTTATGATTTCTTGCACATTCCAGGTTCTTTAAAAGAAAAAATATATATATATTTACTCAATCATATTATTACTTTACAGGTGTGAGAGGCAAACAAAGAGATTAATCTAGTTTGTTACTTGGCATATTCTGATCACCCCTGAGATTACAGGATCACATTCCTATATGAAAACCTTACACGTTCATCCCACTCCCCAAATATTTGCTAACTTCTGCATTGCTCCCATTCTTTGAGCATATCTCTTCTCCCCTGCCTGGACATGTTTCATCTTACTTTCCCACCATTCAAAAGATGGAGGAACTACCATTCTCCATTGCTGTAATATCAATGATTTTGCAACCAGAGATTACATGTAAACCTTATCTTTCTGATATACTGAGAGACCAGGGCTACTCGAAATACCAAAAAGTGTCCCGAAGGGGTCTGAACTAATTTGCATCCGGACTTGGCCACTCAACCAACCAAAAATTGTTTCCCAAAATTCATGGAAGTTGTGGCAAGTAAACATACGTGTACCCAATCCCCTGCATTGTAATGGAACCTCTAACATGCCCTGGGTGTAGATGTAAACATTTTCTGGACTCAGGCAGGTGTATAATATAACCTCAATTTTGTAAAAAAGGACATTATTTTAAAATGTGCACCCCTAATAGCTTTATGAGCCCACCTATTGTACTGCTTCCATACCAATATCGATTTTGCACCCCATTTCTATCTTGATCACCTTCAAAACGTCTGGAATCAATTTCTCTTGAAGATGTTGCTGGAGCACTTGAAACTAGTTCCCCACCCTGATCTGACCCTTCATATAACTTGCCCGGATATTAGTGGGGGTTACTGGATTTGTAATTGTCGGAATGGACCAAATAGAGTAGTAGATTTGCAAATATGAAAAGTGAAGCCAGTGGGGAATCTCTAATTTAAGCTGCTCCCACATTTTCATTAGCCCTGTAGTTTCAAACTCCAGAAGCTGTAGATAACCTAGCGTCTCCCATTCCTTCATATTCTTCATTTCAACCTGCAGTCCCAATAGCTTACATTCTTGTAACATCAATAATAGATGTATCTGGGGAAGATGATATTCCTCTTTCAGTTGATTAGAGCTAGATTTCTCTGTCAGAGGAATTTTGTACCTAGTTTGTTTGGGGAGCCTAGGAATTTTGAGGAAGCCGAAAAGCTGGATGCTTTCATCTGCCAACATTCTTTTCAAAAATAAAATTGGTATGCAGATAATGAGATGCTGCTGCTCTACTAATCCAATCAAGAAAGGCCCCTTGGTAATATTTCTCAAAATGGGCCAATGCTAAACCCCGTCTTCAATTCCCAGCTGCAATGTCTCCAATTTAGTACAGGGTTTTTCCCTGACCATATAATCTGCTGCAAAATCTGGTAAATTTCCTTAAAAAATGTTGGGAAATCTTAATGATTACATTCAAAAAGACAAAAAGAAGGGGTGGAAGAATCATGATTTTAATCAGGGAAGTTCGGTCAATAACTGTTAAAGGGAAAATTTGCCATTGACATAATATACTTCTAAACTTATTGAGAGTGGACAGATAATTAAGTGCGTAAAGCTCTTCATACTTGTGAAACATTTATATACCCAGTTATCTAATAGAGCTTTGGGCCTGATACTACACCGCCATATCCAATGGCAATACTGATCCACAACGATTAAACAGAAGTACCTCTGTTCACCCGATAGCCCTCAACTCCGTAAATGTCCAAGGCACTACTTATTTTGGACGCTTCTATAGCTAAATACAAGAAAATATCATCGAGAAATAATAACTTTACTTTAGGCGCACTCTGCAGAGGAGGTGTAATCTGAGAATCTTGATGCAGCGCTGCTGCCAGGGGTTCTATAAACAGTGTGACGAACACCAGAGACATAGGACACCCCTAACACATCTCCTGAGAGATTTACACTTTCCCTGCCACTCTTGAATTAATCACAATAATTGCTTCTGCATTTCAATATAAATTCTGAAGCACACTCACCAATTTATGAGGGAACTTATATCTAGTCAGCATGGCAAATAATACTTCCCATTGAACTAAGTCAAATGCTTTTTCTGCGTCCAACATTATAATGGCAGCCTTGATCATATTCTTAGTAAAGTAATCTAATAACTGTATTAGAAAGTTGGTGTTTGTTGAGATCGTTCTCCCCAGGAGGAATCAACATTGGTCCCTATGGACCACTATCTGGGCCTGAGGAGTAATCTTAGTTGCAGTTATTCTTGAAAATATTTTGTAATTGTTATTTAGAAATCTTACAGGCTGATAAGAACCGGGCTTGTCTGGTGGCTTGTCTTTCTTTAAAAAGCTTACAATGACAGCAACAGTAAAGGTACTCATCACCTCACCCCCATCTAGTATTTCATTAAACAATGTAACTATGATATGAGCAATCTGGTCTACAAGGAGTTTGTAGAGCTCATCTGGTAGCCCATCGCTTCCACATGCTTTCTATTGATGCAGTTTTAAGAGCCTCTTTAACCTCAGCCAGCTCGATTGGGCTATCAGCCACAGTATTGGATTTGTTATCAAGTTCGGGCAGGTTAATAGATCCTAGGTACTCTTTGACTCAAGCTGGTGCGTCAATCACTGGGAAGAAATACAGATTCAAATAGTGTGATAAGAAAACGCGCTTGACCTCCCCTTTCTGGTGTACCCTTGGATTTCATCAAAAATAGTTTTGATCTTTGCACAATTTCATTTTTACTTGGACACTCAAGCTAATTCCCTCCCGATGTGCTTGTTCTCCTTATAATATTGTTGGGGGCATGTGTTTTGATTGACAATTTCCTGCAATAAAAAATGCTCCTTCAAATTTTGCTTGGCCTCCACCAGATGTGCTTCAGAAGGCAGATTATAGACTAATTGATGGGCCAGATTATCCTGCTCTAGCTCACACTATAAAGTAGCATGTTTTTCCTCCTTATCTTAGATTACTATGCCCTATAAGTAATGGCTTCACCCTTGATTAAGGATTTGCATCCCTCCAATACTACAAATGTATTTGCAGTGCTTATATTTCTCACTAGGAACTTGTCAATCGTGGACCGGAGGGTTGCCACCCAGCCTGTATTGGTTAACAGGGATTTATCAAGTAACCAATGTGGTCATTGCCTATCTCTTGTAGAGAACCTTAGCTCGATCAATGGAACCGAATGGTCAGAAAATAGATTAATCAAAATCTTAGCGTGGCACCTGATCCATGAATGTGAAATCAAAAAATAATCTATCTTTGAGGCTGTTAAATCTTTTAGAAAAACACATGAATTCTTGACTTTGAGGGTGGTCCACCCTTCAATGATCTATTAATGTTAAATCCTTCATGAACTTTTAAAAAAAATGGAAGACACACAGTTTATTTTGGGACTTATTTTTACGTGATGAATCCAGAGTGACATCCTGTATAATATTGAAGTCACCTCCTATTACCAAGAGACCAGGTAGAGAGATTAAGGTGGTCATTCCAAGTCTGGCGGGTGGCGGTAGCCGCCCGCCAGGCGGGAACCGCCATTTGCCCGCTACGCGGTCAAAAGACCGCTGCCGCCATTCCAACCTTCCCGCTGGGCCGGAGGGCGCTAACCATGTTAGCGCCCGCCGGCCCAGCGGGAAGGAGGCCTGCAACACAGAAGCCGGCTCCGAATGGAGCCGGCGGTGTTGCGGCCGTGCGACGGGTGCAGTTGCACCCGTCGCGCTTTTCACTGTCTGCTAGGCAGACAGTGAAAAGCCGTCCGGGGCCCTGTTCGGGGGCCCCTGCACTGCCCATGCCAGTGGCATGGGCAGTGCAGGGGCCCCCAGGGGCCCCACGACACCCGTTACCGCCAGCCTCTTCCTAGAGGTGACAACCACCAGAAACAGGCTGGCGGTAAGGGGGTCAGAATCCCCATGGCAGCGCTGCTTGCAGCGCTGCCATGGCGGATTCGCCCAGCCGGGGCAAAAACAGCAGGAAACCGCCGGCCCCGGTTTTCTGACCGCGGCTTTACCGCCGCGGTCAGAATGGGCTAGGAAGCACCGCCAGCCTGTTGGCGGTGCTTCCGTCATCCGCGACCCTGGCGGTAAGTTATTGTATAGCTCCTGCAGAGCAGTTGTATCATCATCTATTGGGCCATAAATGCTAATCAGGTTTAAGGGCTGATTATCCTTTTTAATGCTAACTATTATCCATCTAGCCTGGGAGTCCAATTTAACTTGGCACACTTCATTCTTAAATTCCCGCGTAATCAATATCACCACACCCCGAATTGCTGCACCAGCTAATGTACAAAGAGCCTTTGTGATGTAGCCAGGTATCCGAGGTAGTTTGGCCTGTATTCTGAGGTGCGAATCCTGTAGTAAAATAATCTGTACCTGAGATGCTGGTAGCCATTCTAGAATAGCCCTGAAATTCAACCAATTATTAATCCGTTCACTTTTCAGGATGCTAGTGTAATTATGCCGCTAGGCATGGTAGATTCAAGCCTGTCTTCCAATCACCTTGTTTTTTGTGTTGCTGTGTGAATCCCCAAGATTAACTAAGTCCTCTTATTCTCAAGAGCCCCTCAACATTACTAATGACAGCCAATTTTCCTGTCCCTCCACCCTTCCCACCTACTTTTCCACACAATTCCTTATGCCGCACCTCGTCCTTTAAAGCAGTGGTTCCTAACCTTTTGACTTCTGTAGACCCCCCCTTTATCATTACTGGAACCCAGGGACCCCCACTGAATCATTATTGGAATCCGGGGACCCCACCATTAAGTTATTACTGAAAGCTGGGGACCTAATCTATTAATATTATTTAATTTTCTAAGCAGTTGCGGACCCCCTGAGGAGGCTTTGTGGACCCCCAGCGGTCCCTGGAACAGGTTGGGAACTGCTTTAAAGTCATCATTCAGGTTTACAAATTCTTTGTGACACCTTTGCACTGAGAACACTCAGAAGGAAAACGTTGCAGTATTACAAACTCCTGCGAGAGGATTCATTCCTTGACTCTATAATCACCAAAATTCACCAGGATGGTACATGGATATTTTGCCTTCATGGGACTGAATGATGGTACTCGATGTGCACGTTTTATTGTTAAATCTATATCCTGAGTTGACTTGTCCAAGAGCAAATAATTCTGCACAAGTTCTGCAATAATTTTGGCTACCATAGATCCCGATTCCCAATCCTCTGGCACATCTATGTACCTTAGATTTAAAAATCAAGTACTGTTTTCACATCATCCAGCTTAATTGAAGTTCTTCCAATTCTTGTAGCATTTTTGAGGCACCAGTTTCATATTTGCCCTTTGAGTTCTCCGAGTCTGATCCCCTTTGCTCCATTTGAGAGATGCAGGAGGTAAGTTGTGAGATGCTGCTGTTAATTAGCCCCAACTGTTCATTGGCCTTTTTATGAGTTTCTGCATGTGACACTTCAACTCTCGAAGTTCCAATAAAACCTGATTCAATAATACTTCTATTGAAGGGGCTATTGTGGAAGACCCAGCTGGTATTTCTCCTGCTAAATGTGTTACTGCCCCTTCACTGCTGGTATTCTGGTAGATTATCCTGGATGAAGACAACACTGACGGAATATTACTTGTTCCTACCATTGCCTGACATGGGGCGACGCCCAGATCCTTGGGAGCATTGGTCGTCTCAGGATTGATTGCTAATGTTGCAACTGCTGCTGCTGTTGTTGTAGGTGCTTTTGCAATTACATCCCCTTTTAAATGAGAGTTGTTTGTGGGTTTTAAATGGAAAGTCTCATGAGCTGCAGAGCTTGATGCTGGAAGGGTCTCGCCTGATTGATAGCAGTCTTGTGAGGGGGTGCTACTGTTGCTACTAGTGCATGACAGTGCCTGAGTCGCCTGAACCAATTGCGCTGAAGGTTGTTCTGGTGTAGCCAAATGCAATGAATCTAATCCTGCTTGTGACATTTTTGAGATTTTTGATGAGCATCTTCACTTGGGTGCCTGCGGATCCAACTGGGCATTGTACTCTGGACTTATCAGCCAGCAAGTTATCCCTGCACATAAGGGACTTATGATCTAACACTGTCCATCCCTTGGCAGGTTTTACAGGCTTAGATGGGGCACGTGTTTTCATTGGCTTGTCCTGGGATATACGTTTCATCCCCCAATCCCTTATTTGCAGGTTGTTACAACTTAATTACACACTGGTGAAAGCTGAAGTATCACATGAGGGTCGCAAGCCACATTCGTGCTACATGAACTGCTTCTGCAATGCCTTTATGATCCACCCAACCTTGGAGGCAGCCAAATGCTCCCCCCTCCGATTGCTATCATTCCCCCTTCTCACTTAGTCCTTATAGTCTTTTCTCAACTCTGATCTGTAAATTGGTGCCAAACATGCACTTTGGTATGAAAATAAGCACCCGCTGCTTATGATGTGTCCCCCACCTGCCTACAACAATCCTCGCGCTATGCTGATTCCAGCTAGCAGCACTCCCCTGGCTGGCTGCTTGCTGCTTTAAACCAAGTCGTTTATTGAGCCGGGGTGGGGTTCCTGGAAAATGATCAAACTCCTACCGTCTGGCAGCTGTTTTGAGATATTTTTTAGTCCAGGCATGAATTCCACCGACCGCGCCTACGAGATAACCCGTTCCCTCTTCCTTCCCTGTTACCTGACTGCCAGGAGGAAGGTGGCTTGCCCCACTTTGTGTCGTGCAGAACTGAAATTGGTCATGAATCTTGAAAGCAGTGGCATGAGGAAACTTTAGGGGCCCCCCTTGTAAAGTACATGGAGCTCTGTCCCCCAGACTGCGCGTGCTGCACGGGCCTTTGTTACACCACTGCTTGAAAGGACCTTCGTTCATATCACTGTAGAGTAAGGTAACTATATGTCATAATATTAACGATAAAATAGTGTCTGCAAAATTTTGATTTGTACTACCTTATTAAGAAAGTACAGTCAGGCAAAATAGTTTTACTATTTCTAACTCACGTGTTCTTACCTTGACAATATTGTACAAGTCGAGGTTGTGCAATCAATCTTGTTTCAGGTCATTATTTTACAGTCAATAATTAATGGCTCTGACATGTTCATGAAGAGTCTGTGCACTCCCCATCACTACCCATATGTGAGCTGCATAACAAATATGTCACTTTGCTGTAAAGGCCACATATCAGTATGTGAAGATTATTATATCTGTTAGAAAGTAGTAAGGCAGAGACTCCCTAAAACCCAGAAATAAACAAAGAAAGCATTGGGTAAGCCAATAAGTCTAGACTGGTATGTATTAATGTTTACCACCGAAATCCAGCCACAAAACATTAAGGCCCTCATTATGACATTGGCGGTAAAAGCTGCTTACAGCCGTGCACACCGCCGCGGCCGTGGAATTCCACCACAGCTATTATGACCCACAATTCGGAATCCGCCAAAATTCAGACACCCACACAAGTCCGCCGCACCAAAGGTCAGTGACAAACTGGCGAAAACAAAACCTCCACCGTCACGCCAACAGAAATACTCCCACACTATCACGACAGACGGAACCACGCGGCGGTCTTTCAGGCACCACCTGGCGGTTCAGCGGACTGGCGGCGGACCCCCACCTCCTCTCCCACAACTAACAACATGGGAGGAGCAGGTCTTGGCGATTCTGCATCCTGAGGGCCTTGCAGGAGTAGCTGGAGGAATGGACTCTGGTAAGTCAAACCTTTAACTACTTCATCCCTCACCCACCTGCATGCTATCACCTACCCCCACCCTCGCCCTCACCCCATCACTCCTAGTCCTCACAAATGTCCCACTATCACAAACCACACATCCCAACACCAGGCCCTGCATCCAACACCAAAGCATGGACACCCATCACTAAAGCATGCCCACTGCACATACCCATACCTCCCCCTAAACCATCATCACACAAGGTCCCACACAGGAATGCTAGCACTGGGGTACACGGTCACCCACCCATTGCACACCTTGACACACACAGATGCAATAATCATGCCTTTATACCCCTGCAGGACCCCTACCCAACGTCACCGTACAGGAGGGTCCAAACATGTCCACACCACAAGAAGAGGCCCACAGTGATGACAGCATCTAGATGACCAGGCCGGCCCATCGGGGACCTCGGGACAGTCGGTTCCCCACACCCAGTCAGAGGCCACTACAGAGCTTCCCCCCTCTGGAAACACCAGCACAGCACCCACCCAGCGGGCCCATACCTCCGTCCCCAGGACACGTCAATCAGCAGTGTGTCCACCACTACAGGGAACCCAGGCTAACCCACAACTCCAACAACAACAGGGACCTGGGGGCAGTGGTAGTGGGCACATGATCCAGGGGACAGCGGCCCAGGGACACAGGGGAACTGGGAGGGCTGCTGTGCGACAGGGGGCGGACAGGCAAAGGGAACCCACTCGCCACGAGGCCCTCTCCTCCATCATGGGAGCCTACCACCAGTCCCAGGAGACGATGGCAACGGTACTGGCCAAGTTTCAGGAGACCCAGCGCCTGCAGGAGGAACAGTATATGGGCTTCAGGGAGGAACTCAGAACCATCAGTTCCACCCTGGGCACCATCGTAGGGGTGCTGAAGGAAGTGCTCAACACCAGGAGGGACACTGTGGCACTACAAGGAGCCGCTGACACTAGCCTGGACGATGAACTGCCCACCACCTCCGCCGGCGCTAGTGGACAGGAGGCACAGCCACAGGACCACCACACCAGCACCCCACCCCCTGCAGAGGGAGTCCCTGAGATCCAGGAACAAGACAGAGAACGATGCCAAGACCCCCGCCAAGAAATGAGACCACCCTGATTGTCATCCTACTGTCCCACTTTGTCACCCTGTCCATCCTTAAACTGCCCCAGCTCTACTTCCTATGCCCATTTGGGCAATGCACCTGTGAGACTAATAGACTGGACTCTGCCATAGACATTCCTCCGCCATCACCCCTCACCCTTTTGCTACCCCCTCCAATTTTGAGCACTAAAATAAACACCCTTAAAGCACAAAACAATCTGGAGTCTGTCTGTGATTTTGAAATACTGTGTTAGCAATAACTGTGGCAAAAAGCTCTTTCATTTGTAATGTCAACATACCTATGTCACACAGCTCTATTCCATGAGGAATCAAAGCAGATGTCACACTGTGGGACCCAGATCTGTGAAATCGTGAGGGAAAGTGACAACTCAGTGACCATACACTGGGTGAAAAAGACAGACAGTAGAGATGTAGAGGTGAATAAGTACATGTAGTAGGCAGGTTTGTATTCTTACCTGTGTTTCACTGGAAATATTGCTGGATCACTGAGTCCCTGTTGTCCAAGTCTTCTTCCTCTGCTTCCTCGTCTTCACTGTCCACAGGCTCCACAGCTGCAACAACACCGCCATCTGGACCATCCTCCTGCAGAAAGGGCACCTGTCGTCGCAAAGCCAAGTTGTGAAGCATACAGCAGGCCACGATGATCTGGCACACCCTCTTTGAGATATGTCCCAGGGCATAGAAATCACCTTTCACTGTAGGCAAATCCTCAACCTGAGGGAAAACCATGTAGCTCGGCATGTGTTTCAGCAGGGCAGACAACACTCTGGACAGCACGTTGGAAAACATAGGCTGGGACATCCCTGATGCTATGGCCACTGTTGTTTGAAATGACCCACTTGCAAGGAAATGGAGCACTGACAGCACCTGCACTGGAGGGGGGATTCCTGTGGGATGGCGGATAGCTGACATCAGGTCTGCCTCCAGCTGGGTACACAGTTCCTGGATTGTGGCACGGTCAAGCCTGTATGTGATTATTACGTGTCTTTCCTCCATTGTCCACAGGTCCACCAACGGTCGGTACACCGGAGGATGCCGCCATCTCCTCACATGTCCCAGCGGACGGTGCCTATGAAGGACAACAGCGAGCACAGAGTCAAACAACTCAGAGGTATGTACCCACAGCTTACACAGAACACCATTCATACACAAAAAGTGGCCTGTATGTGTGTTGAGTCTAGGCCTAGGTATGTGTGACGCAGTTGAAAATGAAGCCATGTGGGCCCCTGAAATGGCGGCTGCCTGACCTGTAAAGTGGGACAATGGGATGTGAGGTAACTGCGCTGGCGTTGTACACCGTCGCGGTAGGTGGTCGAAGACCGCGGCGCAATGCTGCATTCGTTAACATTGGACCCTATGGGTCCCAGGAGCCAATGACGATGTACGCCGGCGGGGACGGTACACACCGCCGCAGACGTGACCGCCATTTTCTATCTGTTCAATCACTCAATACCTGATCTTCGACAGGAGAGGACCTACACTGTAAGTGCCGCTGTGACCTCAGTCTGGAAGAGACAATGGCTCGAGTGTCTGGGGAAAGGGTCCCTGCCTTCACATCGGAGGAGTTGGAGAAACTCATGGATGGGGTCCTCCCCCAGTACACGCTACTCTACGGTCCTCCAGACAAACAAGTAAGTGCACTGGGATCATGCTGTATGGGCTCTGCCTGTGTGGAGAGGGGTGGATGTAGGAAGGAAAGGGGGGAGAGTGCGGCGTTCATGAAATGATGGTGAGTGCATGTGCCACATGGCAAGGGTAGGGATGGGGGCCAATCACTTTGACGGTGCAGTTGGTAATAACCTTCTCTTCCCCCTGTACAAATCATGTAGGTCAGCGCCCACCAGAAAAAGCACATTTGGCGTGCCATCGCCAAGGACGTCCGGACCCTGGGGGTCTACCACAGACGGAGCACCCACTGCCGGAAAAGATGGGAGGACATTTGCCGCTGGAGCAAGAAGACGGCGGAGGCTCAGCTGGGGATGGCCTCCCAACGTGGGACGGGTGCCCGTCGCACCATGACCCCCTGATGTTCAGGATCCTGGCGGTGGCGTACCCGGAGTTGGATGGGTGCTTCAGGGCATCACAGCAGCCACAAGGGGGTGATTAAACTCGCATTCTACTGACTTTGCGCGCAGTGGAGGGGTCAGGGTGGGGGAGGTGGGCTGTGGGTTTCCCTAGGCCAGGGCGAGTTCCGTAGGCAAGGTCCCTCCATAAGGCAGGCCATGTGGCACCCCAGCCCACCTCTGTAGAGTGCCAAGTACACCTATTCATGCCCCTGTGTCATCTATGTGTGCAGATGTCGTCCATAGCCTTGTTGGCCATTTCCCAGGAATTGAACAGTGGAGCCCAAGAGCGCGGCGTAGTGCAGGGGGCTTCTGTGTCTGTCGTGTCTGCCAACGGTAGAGGTAATGCATGCACTCAACATGTCTTTCTTCTGTCGTCGTCCCCCTTTTTGTGGTCTCCATGTTCTTGTGTGCATTAGCTTCACCAGGCGGAGGAGCACTGGCACCGGAGCACGAGGGAGCTGCATCCCACATAGCCATGGAGGGCCACACTACGGACTTGGAGTTCACCAGTGGGACGGAGGGCGAGGGGAGCTCCACGGCAGGGACAGAAGCTGAGACCAGTGACACAGACTCATCCTCTGATGGGAGCTCCCTTGTGGTGGCGGCAACATCTGTGCCCCCCCATCTACAGGTACAGCCGCCACCCCACCCCTTCCAGCACCGCCTTCCCAGCAGCCCCTCAGCCTTCGCCCCGTGCCCGCTCACCTGGGAGGGTGGGTATCACCTTCGCCCCAGGCACCTCAGGCCCTGCCCCAGTCAGCCCTGCTGCCCTCAGTGAGGAGGCCATTGACCTCCTCAGGTTCCTCACTGTTGGGCAGTCTACCATTTTGAATGCCATCCAGGGTGTAGAAAGGCAGATGCAACAAACAAATACATTCCTCGAGGGCATTCATTCTGGTCAGGCGGCCCTTGGGCGAGGCCTCAGCACTGATGGCAGCCATTGTCCCTGTTTCTAGCCTCCCCCCTCCAACTTCCTCCACCCCGACCCAATCCCCTGTACCTCAGCCTATCCCAAGCACACCTACAGACCAGCATGCACACACGTCAACACACAAAGGAAGCTCAGGCAAACAAAAGCACCACACATCCCACAGGCACTCACGCAAGCATCACACACATGCAGACACACCAACATCCACTGCCTCCACTGTGTCCCCCTCATCCTCGTCTCCCTCCTCCCTCCCTGTCTCGTCCACACTCACACCTGCATGCACTACCTCTACAGCCACTACGTCCCTCTCCAGCACACCCACCACCACACCCCGCTCACGTGCAGTCACCACCCCCACTACCATTCACACGTCCCCTGTGTCCTCTCCCAGTGTGTCTGTGACGCCCCCTCCGAAGATACACAAACGCAGGCACACACCCACCCAACAGCCTTCCACCTCACAACAGCCTCCAGAGCATGCACCTTCACCCAAAGTCAGCAAACGAACACCACCTACAACCACAACCTCTTCCTCCACTCCCAAACCCCTTCCAGCTACCCGTACCAGTGTGTCAAAAATACTTTTCCAGTCGAACCTTGACCTCTTTCCCACACCTCCCCCACCCCGTCCATATCATAGGTCCCGAACTAGCACCTCAGCCACAACATCTCCGGGACCAGTGGTGGTACCTCGCGCTGTTGAAAGCGCTATTTTTTTTTCTGGCAGCCGGGCCGAAGTAAAGAGCTTGAGTGCTTTTTAAAGAGCACCTCGTGTTGCCCAGAAACCTCACCGCCTTTAAATCACTCAAGCGCGTCGGATCGCGCTGTGTTTTAGCCCCGGGGCACTCCAGGAGAAGGAGAGAAGCTGGCGCGCTCCTCTCAGTGCCCCTGGGGACCTAACGACTCAAGCAGTGTCCCGGGGTCCACGTCGGTTCCCCTGTTGCCAAGGGGATCACAACCGCGACCTGGGAAGGCACAGTATTGGCTCCAGAGAGGAGCCCAGCACGTGAGGGAGCGGCACATCCTCTCCCTGCTTTTCACAGGCAGCCGACCCGGAGACAAGGGGGGCTGCCTCCAACCTCGCAAGACTCGGGGAAGGCACGGGGAGCGCCCCCTTCCCCAATCTCTGCAGTAGTAGCAGGACGCTCTGTTTTTCCTTGATAACAAACGGGCAATTGTGGAACCGAGAAGGGAGACCTCAACAGAGGCCTCCTTCTCCTCGCCTCTGACTATTGTTGGGTCTCGCCTGGCCCCCACCCCGAGGACAGGGTGTGAGGAAGCTGAGGCATGCCCCAATCCAAATCGCAGATCCCTGGTGGGGCCCATTTTCTGCAAGGAGAGGGTGTCTACCACCCCTCTCTCCCAGGAGCACCGTGTGGCCCCTGTGGTACGTGTGGGAGCGCCGGGGGACCTCTCATGCTCTTCTAGGCACTAGAAGTGCCTTCATCATCAAAACCAGGTAATTCCTAGAGAAATAAGATATATTCTAAATTCTTGCTACAGACTGGAGTACATATATTGCCCACCTGCTTGATGAAGTTTTTCATATATGCATGTAAATGTTCCTGTTATGGGCATAACATGCTAATATGTTTTTCTAACTTGCCATAGGTTTTCTAATGTTCCTACTATTGACATTTATGATATTCTAATGACAAGTGCTTTGGTGTAATAACATGTTTCCTGACTACTGCTTATGTTGCAGAATACTGAGTAACCTGTGTGTTATATATGACTACTGCTAGTTTGCAGAGTAACTAATGTGTAAAGTTCTGACAACCGCTAAGGTAGCAGAATAGTACTGATATGTGATGTTTGGTCTAATAATTGCGTTGTGTACAATACAGTATATTTTCATATAATCTGGTGTTGTGTTTCCTTTGTGGTGGGAAAACTGCGTCAAGTGTGTTGTGTGTGTTGTGCAAACGCTTTACACATTGCCTCTGGGATAGGCCTGACTGCTCGTGCCAAGCTACCAAGGGGGTGAGTCGGGGTTATCTTGGATGTGTAACTCCCTTGTCCTGACTAGAGTGGGTAGGTCTGCCTGGCTGAGGTGCATACCCTAGCCAACCAGAAACCCATTTCTAACATTGGTCGTCAGCGGTGAGGCTAGGACTTGCTCTTGCACAATACCATTATTATTTCACTACAAGGATTGCGTTTAGACCATCACATGTTTGGCTTCTCTTAACAGGCTGACATACTGGTAACTTATGATACAAAAAGTAGAATAATTGTTACAGTAGATGCCAGTGCCGTGGGCATAGGGGCAGTGCTTTCACAATTACAGGGATCACAAGAAACAACAGTGGCATTTGCATCGCGTACATTGACCGTAACTGAGCACCACTATGCACTACAAACCACTAATAAGGATTTTGTCTCCTGGTAAAACTGGAAAAGGTTCGGCTAGGTTAGCTAGGTAGGCTTTGCATCTACAGCAGTACAATTACCACATTCAGACAATTTCAGGGTTGTAAAATGTCCAAGCTGACTGTTGGTCTCGCATGCCAATCAACTGGAGGAGTGTGGATGAATAAAGTGTTATTAGAAGAGATCTAGAAGATGTGTGGAGGATGTAGTGTCATGGACACATGGTGCCATAACTGAAGCAGTGTGTTCAAAATAGTAATAGAAATGATAAGACAGGGTAGATGACCATGTGGTTGTAAGACCATTCTGTAAAATAATTGATGAATTTTCAGAAGTGGAAGGAAAAATTGTAATCCGTGGGGGCAAAATAGCACCTCTGACTGATGTATGAAAGGGTCTGTTTGTGGTGGCTCATAAAGGCCACTTGGGTCAGTGACTAAGAAAAGGCTAAGAATGGAGATATGGGGCTGGCTATGGATTATGATCTTGTGGAGTAGGTGGAGAGGTGTTTAGAGTGTAAAGAAAGTGAGTAAAGTTTATACGTGGGATCGCAATGCGATTTAGGTAGAATTCTTGATCCAGGAATCCCTTGGCATAGTGTATGCATGGATTGTATAATGTCACATTTAAACCATATGAAGAGATTTGCAAATGTATTAATAGATGCAAATACTAGATAATTAGTGGTCAAATTCCTTTCTGAGATTTCTACCAGAAAGACTGTCAAGGCCTTACTCAAAGTCTTTCGAGAAGAGGGTTTCCTGAGGGTTGTGATAACTGACAATGGTACTCAGTTAACTTCAAGTGAAATGAAGGAATTTCTAACCACATGTTGCATTAGACAATTAAGCACAGCTCTGTGCAACCCTCAAGCCAATTAAATTGTAGAAAGGGCTAACCGTATGAGTAAAAGTGTTTTACGACTAGCCTAGAAGAACAAATGTTGATCAAGGACATAGTATGGGCATATCACACCACAGTAAACTCTGTTATGAAAAGGGTTACTTTTGAGAAAATGAGGGGCAGGAGCCCCATCACCAAATTAAATCCCTCATGAATGTAAAGCTTGTTAGAAAAAGGGAGCAAACAGGTTAACACAAATGAGTTTGCAGAGAAAGGAGTTCCAACGATGATTTGGACAGGTGATTTTGTAAAAATAAAAGCAGGATGTGTCATAAAAGGGTTGACAAGGTTTTGAGGTCTGTTTGAGATGCAAGAGTTTCATAGGTGACATGTTGTGTTGACAAATGGTGATCGTTAGAATTTGAGTCGCTAGATATGGTAATGGAGGAGAAGGCAGGAGAATAGACGAGGAAGATGGATGCAGTGGGTATATGATGATGGGGAATGAGGAAATGTGGAAGGATAATCAAAGAGACATGCACTCTACTGATTCGAGTTCGCAACTTACTGACCATAACTACACAGGCTGCTGAATTAGCCCAATGATTAGCAAAATTACTAGCTGGATTCCCCAGCTGAGAACACCTCCTAGGTAATTGCAAGACTATGTAAAGTGAGGTTGGTGTTATTCACATGAACTGTTTTTCTTGCATTACATGAACATTTTGTAATGTGATGTGTTTCAAAAAATATATATAACATATGTTTTGCCTTTTTGTTTGTTTCAATTTCAAGGGAGGAGGTGTTGTGATTTATTATTGCTCGTTTTAATACAGCCTAATTCTGTGGCTCCTTTAACATGTAGAATGTTAGTGTACTACAGTTCTACTTCTTGTGTCATCAGCCCAACAGTGTTCTGTTGACTGGTAGTTGCGGCTGACTGATGAAGGGAGCATCACGCTGGGCTGAGCATTTCTGCAATAAAGCTTCTTATTATACTTATAACAGCATAATCACTACAGAACTCTTATGAGGGAATGACCTGCAACTAGTCTATGGAGGATAGCTTGTGGACGTTTTCCAAGTGAAGACCAGAGTTCACCAGGGCTGTTTGCTCTCACCTTTTCTAATCCTGCTGGCCATAGATTAGATCATTAAGTCATCCACAGCAATGAGAAGAAATGGATCCAGTGGACAGCTTGGTCAGAGCTTGACAACCTGGACTTTGCAGATCCCTGGCATTAATGTCTAATACCCATCTGCAGATGAAAGAGAAGACCAACAATGTGGCAGCCACATCAGCACAACTTTGCCTCAACATCCGCAGGGCAAAAATCAAGATACTGAAGGCTAACACCACCAGCACAACTGCAGTCACTCTTGCAAGTGATGCAGTGGGAGAGGTTGAGGCCTTCGCCCACATGGGTGGTGTCACAGACAAGCAAAGTGGCACTGACACTGATGTCAAGTCAAGGGCTGCCTGAATTCAGCTAAAAAAGATCTGGAGCTACAAGGACCTAAAGCTGCAAACTAAGACCAGCCATTTTAACACTAATGTAAAATGGGTCCTTCTGTATGGAGCAGAAACTTGGACGACATCAGTGACCACCACCAACAAAATCCAAATGTTCATCAACACAAAATGTTCATGTTTTTCTGAGGAAAACCACCCAAATCTGATGGCCAAACACCATCAGCACCAACCACTTGTGGCAGGAGACTATCCAAATCCCTGCTCATGGAAAAATCATGAAAAGGTGCTGGCACTGGATAGGTCTCATATTCTGCAAGCCCACATCAAACACCACCAAAGTTCTGACCTGGAACCCTCAGCAAAGTAAATGAGAAAGGGCAAAAAACACCTGGGACCTAGGACTCGAGGCTGACTGTAAGGAGATAGGTTACACCTGGAGTCAGAGTGACAGAAAAGCCCAGGACCGAGATGGCTGGACAGTCCTGGTTGATGGCCTACACCCCAGGAGGGACAGAGGCATAGATAACTAAGTAGGTAGAATTGTGACCACCACCGGGCTGCCAGTCAATGTAAATTTGATGGCAATTTATGGTAGTTCTTCCAACACACATTTTTTTTTCTTGTAGCTCCAGGAAAAGTCTGGTGCTTCCAAACAGAAAACAACACAGATGGGACCCACATACTGGGAGAAAACCCCCCAGTGTGCCAGACTATTTTTTTTATTTTTCAGAAGCAGATCTCTTCTTATTGGGGGTTGTTTCTGAAAATCAAAAGGATTGAGAAGTGAGGCAAAAACAAATGTGGGAATAGCCCTGAAAACGTATATGCCTTCTACACAACTATTGCACTGATGTGTGAACAGAAGGCAGTGAGGTCATTGCCAGGTAGGTTGGATCTCATAATATTGTGGATGGTTCCCTGCAAAAGAACTGAGATCACGGCCTCCCTTGAAGTGGCAGGCTAGTGGATCACCAATCAAGGACTAACGGGCCTCTTAAATTTGTAATTGTAAGCAGTAATCAAAATCAAATTCACGATGTACAAGTGAGCTAAGCTGAAAAGTCAAGTGAGGTAGTTGTATCCATAACTGATATAACCCTTTTACTGATGCCTGATCTCACCCGAGTACACCCGAAAATGTACACATTTGTGCCTGGGATCAAAATACTTTCACACTTTCTACAAAGCAGTGTTGCCATTTGCTTATTCAACAGACGGTTCTAGAGGGGTACCCCCAGAATAGTGCCAAGTGGGGCATTTTAGGCTTCTGTAGATTTTTATCAAGCATTTTTTATTTAAAACAAAGTGCCTCCTAGCCCCACTGTACTGAAGTGCTTCAGGGAGCCTGAGCCAGGTGGTGGATCATGAGAATAGATTTCCGTTGAAAAGTATTGTTTTAAACTTAACAGGTGAAGAGAAAGCTTAACACACTTACAAATACTCCACTGTCTTTTTCTGTGGTTGCATGAAACTATGCTAGTTTTATTGTCAAAAAATATGTTACAATGACAGAAAATACATCACACTGTTGGCAAATTATGAGTAGAAAGTCTGAAAATCTTCTTAGGATTGGCTTGGGTCTTAATGGAATAGCTGATTACAATTTTAAAAAACCCTTCTTCATCCACTCTAATGGGAATTACCTGCATGGAACAGAAGAGGAGAGAAAAACCCTTGCATGTTGCATAGAGGAATTTCTGATTGTTTGAAGAGTCAAGAAAATAGTTTGGCTCTGCTTAGAAAATGTGCTCCTGTATTTTCTATAGGCTTGTATGCCACCCTCTTACTGCCACACTGGAAATAAGTTGGGTTTCAGGATCTGCCAGAAAACGGTGCTTGCTCCCTTGGAGTATCCGTCTAGTAACTGGAGTGTGGAAAATTACCTGAAACAGAGGAAGCTGCTGCCTGCTTGGATGAAGGTCATTAGACCAACTAGTCCAGTGCAATTCTCCTGTTTGCAATTCTGCCACCTCCCTCATAAGGATTCTGAAAACATAGGAAACTATTCATTGTATAGAGGTAGTCCAAATATCAGTGTGAACTAGAAATTATACAGTAGGAAGTGTCTCGACACCAGTTCTGAAGATCTGATAACTTTTTGTCGATGAATAGCACTAAAGGGATCAAATATTCATCTCTCTTAGACTTGCACAATGTGCCTTTTCTACCCAAAAAATAAATAGCCTTGGTGGCTTCTCGAAATGTTATATACTGCCCTGAGCTTTTAGGTATTTAAGCACAAGGTGCTTCATGATGACTCTTTCCTTACCATTCCCAGAAACACCTGATTTAAAATTGGAATGGTTTGTCAGCTCCAATCGCCAGATTTTACCCCCCTGCAATGGATTTCAAGTTGATTGTCAGAGTGCCTACTGCCCAGTCGCGTCTGTCACAATATCAAGGGAGACTATATTATTGTGAAACAACATTGTATGCAGGATATCAGCTACCACCATAGATATTAAGGTACATAAATGTGGAGTTATAAATAGTAATTATTTTCATACCTGCATATACATACTGTTGGAAATGGCTTTTCTGCAGGGACACCCCCAAACTTTTTTCCTTCGTCCTTCCCTTTTTCTGACCTCATGTTTGCTGGCTTTAGGACTCTGCGCACTTTACCACTGCTAATCAGTGCTAAAGTGCATATGCTCTCTCCCTTCAAACATGATAACATTGGTTCACACCCAATTGGCTTATCTAATCTACTCATAAGTCCCCTGTAAAGTGCACTACATGTGCCAGGGCCTGTAGATTAAATGTTACTAGTGGGCCTGCAGCACTGATTGTGCCACCCACATAAGTAGCCCCTTAACCATGCCTCATGCCTGTCATTGCAAGGCCTGTGTGTGCAATCTCATTGCCACTTCGACTTGGCATTTAAAAGTACTTGCCAAGCCTTAAACTCCCCTTTTTCTACACATGTCAACCCTAAGGATTCCCTAGGTAACCCATAGGGCAGGGTGTTGTGTAGACAAAAGTACCTGTGTACTTTACATGTCCTGGTAGTGTAAAACTCCTACATTCGTTTTTACACTGCTGTGAGGACTGCTCCTTTCATAGGCTAACATGGGGGCTGCCCTCATACATTGAGTGGTAGCTGCTGATCTGAAAGGAGTAGGAAGGTCATATTTAGTATGGCCAGAATGGTGATATAAAATCCTGCTGACTGGTGAAGTTGGTTTTAATATTACTATTTTAGAAATGCCACTTGTAGAAAGTGAGCATTTCTTTGCACTTAAATCTTTCTGTGCCTTACAATCCACGTTTGGCTGGGTTTAATTGACAGCTCCTTGTGCATTCACTCAGGCACACCCCGAACACAGGATACTCAGCCTCACTTGCATACATCTGCATTTTGAATGGGTCCTCTTGGGATGGGAGGGTGGAGGGCTTGGCACTTACATGTCAAAGGACAGAAGCCTGCCCTCACACAAAGAACTGCCACACCCCCTACCGGGACCCTGACAGACAGGATGGAACCGAAAGGGGACCTTTTGCACTTCTAAGCTACTCTTAGAAGTCTCCCCCACTTCAAAGGCACATTTGGGTATTTAAGCAGGGTCTCTGACCCTACCAACTTAGACACTTCTTGCGGTAGACACTCTACCTCACAGACACTTCCTGTAGAAGAAACTGGAACCAGAACCTGCATCCTGCCAAGAAGAACTGCCTGGCTGCCCAAAGGACTCACTTATCTGCTTTCTGTGAAGGACTGCTGCCTTGCTGTTGCTCTGCTGCCTTGCTGCTCTCTGGCTGTGGTGAAGAAGTGCTCTCCAAGGGCTTGGATAGAGCTTGCCTCCTGTTCCCTGAAGTCTCAGGACCAAAAAGACTTCATCTCTACAAAAAGGACTCCTCGTGCAGGGAAATGCGATGCACAGCCTGCCAGAAACGACACACAGCCTGCACAGTGGTGAAACTTTCACTACACGCCAAACCGGAATGACACAGCCTGACTTTGCAACAAGAAGATCAATGCAGCGCCAGCGTAGCGACCGGTAATTCAACGCACGACCCACCAGAATGATGCACATCCAAGCCTAATTTAAGCCTGACTGCTCACTGCCAAGCTACCAGAGGGTGGGAAGAGGATAATTTAGATTGTGTTTGACTTACCCTGACTAGAGTGAGGGTCCTTGCTTGGACAGGTGGTAACCTGACTGCCAGCCAAAGACCCCATTTCTAACACCTACTTTGATGATATTAGCCAGCAGTAGGTGTGGTCTATAAACTCCATTGATCCTGATAAAGGTAGTTACCTGGTTCATCGGATTTTCCTGTTTTCCTTTTCTCATAAGGAGATTTCGGCTGCTTCCAGAAGTCAAAAACTAATTGCGAAATATGGGAGGAAATCAAGCAGAATCAGCATGAAAATGGAGATTCATGCATGTAATTTCCCCAAAACGTGAAATCCCTTCTATTCCCCCACCTCTAGAATGATCGGAACCCCTGGTAATGGTAAGGACGGGGAATGGAAATAACGGGTATTTTAAGAGACCTGGGCCAAAGAGGTAGTCTCTGTTGTTGCAGGATGATACTAGATATTCTGGCAGAACACCAGCCTTTAACCTCCATTAAAGACAATTTGAACATTTTTTGCATTTTATGACTTTCCCCATTGGTTACTATCCCAATGCTTTCAAACCGACATTTATTTGTTTTCTTGATGCATATTGAACCCTTTTCCTGATTGTGTTCATATTTATGAATTTTGCCCCTAAGGAACGCCTTTTTTCATGTGGGAACCTACTAAACTTAAGCCAGGGATTTATTTCATTGAAACCACTTCTCCATAGTACATCTTTTCTCCAGTGCCTATCAAGCTGCCTGAACTTTTGCTGTAATAGCTGACCTCCATGCCAGAACCGATCCAGATCCACAACCGCATTCCTAGTAGCACCTCAGACCACATTTCAAATCAATTTCCAGATTGTTCAATTTAGTAGCATTCTAGTTAACGTAGACTCCCAATGCAACACTAAAATTAGCTTTGAGAGGTCAACCACATCCATAAAAGTCTTATTTATTAAATCTGAAGCAAATTAACAAACTATCTCCTGTTCCCTCTGCATTCCCTGTGAAGATTCTTAGCAAAGCACTAAACTCAACTCAACTAAACTAAACTATGCTAAACTAAATAAACTACATTAACTAAACTAAAATAAACTAGTTTAGTAACTAAACTAAATGACTTTCCTGGGCAGAGAAATATTATTGTTCCTAAAGTGGCATGTTTTAAATAGGTAACTTGAGTTCTGCATGGTTGTTGACTGTAGACCATACTTCAGAATGTTACATCTGCTTACAATTTTCCTATTGAATTGAAACTGGTTTTAAAATTTTCCTCAGTAGCTCAGGCACTCCACGGCAGGAATAAGGTTAACTATTACAAGTTGATTCACCGTATTGAGGCAACAAAGTTGTGCTTAGGTGTGTAACCTAAGGCTGTTTCAGTGAATCGTCTACTTATGGATGGATGGTGAAATGAGGCCAGTATAGCAGACTTTCCTCATTCACAAATTTAGAATTATTAGGATTAATTTAGGGATTACTGCTGAGGCACTCAGCAGAAAAGTGAAAACCATTTCAACACCTCATGCCTGTCTGGGTCTTCAAAATACTTCTGAAGGTAAAACTCTCTGGAAATTCACGGAAATGTATTCCATCTCAAGTAAGAGTATGCACCTTTTCAGTGTATGAAAGAGTAGTGAATGTTATATACACATATTAGTAATTCCGTGTGAGCTGATTTCTGACTACTCCCGTTTGACTTTGTGAATCAAGTTTCAAAAGGAACGTAAGCAGAATCTCTATCTAAAGAGATGGAATAGCTTCCAAGTGAAATAATAGCCTCGAATTATAGCATTGGTAAGTGAAAGATAACACAGATATACAAAGAATTAGTAGAATACTTTGATTAATTCTACAATAAAGATATTTAGCAGTTGAAGACATAACAAAAATACGTGAACCTGTAAACAATTTGTGCCTATCGAATGTAGATAAAATTAATTGAACATGACAGCTCTAGTGTAAGTGTGTCACTCAGGACAAAGCCTTTGCGAAACAGACCGAAATTCTCATAGTAGCCGAAGTGGTACAAGATCCGGAAAAATATAAGAGTGAGATGTAATGTTCACCATGAGCGTATCATACGCCAAAGAAAAGAGAAAATGAAAGGCTTTAAGAAAGAATCACAAACGGTTTCAATTATAATACACTGCGCGCGGATAACTGTGAATGGGTGGGCATTTTGATTCAATTTCTCTTTGTTTTTTGTGCAGCTTGGCTGTGCCTTTCATGAAACATTTTTCTTCCAGGTCGCTCAATGACACTTAGGCTCAGACTTTTCCATCGTGATATTTTTTTTCGCTGGCTGCCAATGTTGGACAATCAGAGAAGGTCGTACTGCAATGTAAACTGAGGAGATAAAGAAAATCTGGGCTTTGATAACATGTCATTAAAATGTGATATCCGTGTTTAAGTAGCACACTGCCCTCAACAAAATCAAGTGTTTAGAGTCCACTACCAGCCTGGCCTTTCGACAAGAAAATAATAAGCAATGTTCGTGTCCCATGAAGTATGTCACCTCGTATCAACGGCCAATTACAAGTGGGTACACTGAGCAATGGAAAGATAACATGGTTCTCACAAGGTCATATGAAGGATCATGGGCAGAGCGAAGTATATCAAAGTAATTGTGAAGGAGAAACGCTGTTCCTCCTTTAACCACTGAAAATGTATGTCTAGATCTACTAAAAGTAATAACTCAGGACATACAGTAAGGGCCTGAATTAAGAAAAGGGGCACTGCACCCACTGCAGCGCCACTTTTCTTGCGCCACTTAGCGCCCCCTAACGACACCATGAGTGCTCCGCATCTAAGATATGGCACACCATGGTGGGAGTTAGGGGTAACCAGTGTCAACATTTTTTACTCTGGTTCGGACCTTTGCAGGATTGGTGTGAAAAATGTTGATGATAATCTTGCAAAAGCCCATTGAGGCCCTTTGAAAACAATTGCATGCCTCCTTTTAACGACTGCTCTGAGCAGGCGTTAAAAGTGCCAAAATAAATAATGCAAAGAAATCTTTTAGATTACTTTGAGCCAATTTTTCAGCCCCCTAACAGGGGAACGCCCCCTTTGCATGCATTATGCCTGGTGCAGGCATGATGTAGCGAAAAGAAATACAAAATTGAACAAAGCAGGCATTGCATCATGTTGTGAATTTGGTGCAGAGATTTGGCGTCGATGGGCCACATCGGTGTCAAAAAATATGCTAATGTGACGCAAGGATTATGGACAAGTATCTCTCATGCATGACTGAAATGAACTGATGTATAGGGCAGCCTCCCCATTTGTTCACCATTTCCATACTTATTATCTACCAGACACAGAATCAGAGATTATTACCGTCGGCCATGCGGGGCAGATTGGAGATGTGTGTCTGTCAGTCCACGTCAGTCCCTTGTGTCACAAGGTGTCAGATAGATACATCACAGACATACACAACAATGACCATTTCTTGCACAGAATGTGCTAAGGTGATCTAAAAGAATGACACACAGGCCAAGATTTATCAAAATGTGACGCAGCACACTACAGTACAAGATTTTCCTCTCTTTATAACAGAGTTCTCTACAAAGGTTATATCTTAAGAAGAGTAATTAAGTATAATTAATAAGGAGTCCCTGTAACCAGGGTATATCCTTATGTTTGTGGCCTTGTATTTCATTGGCCTCCGCCTCCTCCTTGTTCTACACCTCCTTTTTCTCCTCTTCCTTGTCCCTCTCCTCCTCATGATCATCATCCTTGAGGTTCTCTGCCTCATGTTCGGTTATTCTCCTACTCCTGGTACACAACTTACTAGATCGGTTATACTCCAGACTTGCCCACACTCTAATAGTTTAGATTAATCTGGCTCCTAATCATTGTCCTCACAGCCCTACTCCTTCTCCGATCCCTTGCGTGTTCCTTCAGGCCTTGATCCTCATCCCCCTTAACCTGTTACTTTTTGTGATTTCCATCTCCTCCCTATCGTCGTTCCCCATCATTCCGATATTTATCTAGGGCCTGGTACTGTCCCAGTCCTCCTGACCCTCTAGAAATTCATGATCCTCCTCTTGTGCCATCCTTTCCAGTCCTGATCCTCATCCTCTTGTCCCTGGTTCTTTTAGTTCTATTGGTCATGGTCCCTCTCACCTTAGCCATTCTTTTCCATCTGGTCATTCTCCTTCTGGCTCACGTCCCCTCCTCAGCTTCCTAGTTCTCCTCTCCTTTTGATCCTCCCGCTGATCCTCCTCTTCATGGCTTTGGTCCTACTCCTCAGTGTCCTGGTCTTCTTCTTACTGATCCTGAACTGAAGCTCCTGATCATTGTCTTTCAACTTCTGATCATCTTGGTTCTGGTCCTCCCGGTATTGATAGTCTGGGTTAATTTAATGTTGGTCATCCTTCACATTAAATTCTCAGATTTTCAGGTTCTGCTGTGCATCTTCCTGATCCCTATCTCAATGAATGCTGTCCACATTGTCCTCTTAGCTTTGGTCTTTCTTGTCCCCGTGTGCTCATGATGTGGTTATTCTGGCTCTGATTCTCTTGGTCTTTGATCTCTTGATTCTGCTGCCTCCTCGTTTTCCTGATCATATTCTGACCTGATCACGTTCCTTCTTTTCTTGCTCCTTCTGAAACTTCTGGTCCTTCTAGTCCTTGTTCGCCTTCTCCTGGACCTAGCCCTCATATTGATCATATTGTTCCATGTGGTCATCATCCTTCTGGCCGTTGTCCCCCTGGGCCTGATTCAGTTCATCTTCTTGGACCTGTTTCAGCTTGTTCTCCTGACTCTGCACCCCCTCCCATGGTGACCCAGCTGGAAATCCATGCCCTCCTCCGCCTGGTTCTCCTTTCCCCTTTCACAGGTGAAGTAGTTTTTTTAGCTGCTTATAGGTTACCATGCTGTGATTTCCTTTCCTTTGCAGGTGTTGCACACCAAGGTGTAGATTTAGGAGAAAATGACTGAGCGTGACGCTGCACCAAATTTGGCAGCCTCGCATACTGTCATTTTCAAAATGCAGGAATGCGCCCTATTTACTAGAATGCAGCGCACCCCTGTGTTTACTCTGTGCCGGTGCTAAATTTGCTGCCATGCGCCAATGCAGCAACCCATGCACCATAGTGCAAGGATTGCTGTGTTGAGGAGAAGATTGTTTTTGGGCAGGAAGGAAGACCTCCCTGCACAAAAACAATCTTAAATGGCGATTTGCTCTTTCTATGTGTGCTACAGAATGCAGCACATATAGAAAGAGCAAAAAATGAGGAGAAATGAAATTATTTCTTCTCGTTGCGCCATGCTAACGCCACACCTGGGGTGGCATTAGATTTTAGAGCTGCCTCAGGTTTACAAAAACTCTTAAATCTGAGGCAGCATCAAAATGCAATGGGTGATGCTGTGGCATGCCCACAGCAATATCCATTGCACGCCCCTTCCACACAAAGTGCTGCGTGTGAAGGGGACGTATGTATAAGGTGGTGTTAAGCCTCAAAAAGTGGCTTAACGCCACCTGGTAAACACGGCACTTGGCATTGCGCCGTCGGAGCATCACAAAAAGTGAAGATCCAGTGGTGCTAGGGGCACTTAAATATACCCCTAACTCTGGTGGTTAATGCAGTTGCTAGAGAGATGTGTGCCATCTCTGGTAAAGGGATTAGTAAATAGCACAAGGTGAGTGTTTGCTTCAGAGTATAGAATGTAATGTGTTGGTCACAACTGTGTTTTTAATATTAAGTATCTCCTTGGGTTAACAATGTTGGAGAGATTCTTGTGTTGGGTGCTGGTCACAAGTTCCAGTCCTGGTAAACTAGCTGAATGAGTAATGCACAAGCTTCATAGAGCTCAATCTAACATTAAGAGCATATAAACTTGAAACCGTGCATGCTGTAACTTAATATTTCGATACTCTAAGTTTGCTAAAATAGACTTCTACTGTTAAGTACCTAAAATTAAATCAAATTTTTACATACATGGTTGTTATGTGTGCACTTAACTCAATAGATAAAAAAAATCTGAGACTCTTGCAGAGCAGTTATAGACTTGCATAATTTGGATGCAACTGTGAGGTAACATGCGAAATTCATCTAAGGCCCCAGCTGTGCTTGATGTGAGCTCCAAACGCTCTCAGCCAGGACAAAACAAAAGGACTCTAACGAGCATGCAGTGAATGCATCGCGATGCCCGTGCTCTCTCCCCAAGTCTTTCCCGCTATTAATGCACAGGTACGACGAATCACCAGGACCAGCCTGAATTTCGCATCTAGGTCAAGAACAGCTGTTCAGTCTGATCTCCGACTGGATACTCCTCTAATATAGTCCAGCACTCAGTTTTCGGAAATTGTAATTAAGCTAGGTTCAATTTTCATAATTAAAAGGGTAGAAAACATTTGGGTTATATTATAAAAAAACTCTATGTAATCTGACAAAAGGGTTGCTTGTCTCTGACCCAAAAGAAATTTTTAAAAAAGTCTGAGGAGACTACTGCCTCTGTGGTGAGGGAGAGGATGAAACGTGGTGAAATAGGGAGTGCTGATTTACATGACCCCCGCAGGACAAGATAGAAAGTACAAGAAAAAAGACAGAACACAATTGAAAGTAGTGGAAACGAAAGAGAATATAACATCTATACAAAGATACAATAGCAAAATAAGTTGGTTTTATCAGTGCACAATGCATCAAGCATTAGAAAGCTAAAATACTTAACGCATGAATAAATAAACCGAATAAGTGTGAAACAATGTAAGGTTCAAGCCTTGAAATATAGTTTATCATCAATGCCGTTAAGGTAGTCATAAGCATGTGAAATCTCAGTCATCTACAGAATACCACTGGAGCAGAGTATAAGTAACAATACAATCACGGGCGCACTCTGAAACTAACAAATCTAACGTTACTCTGTTCAATGTTTGTACCTTTTCACGTGTCCAACCAGTTCGATGTAAGGGAAACGTGTTCTGTGTATAGTGGCTAAATCCCCAGGGTTGAATGTGCTACAT
Organism: Pleurodeles waltl; assembly: GCF_031143425.1. Classification (NCBI taxonomy): domain Eukaryota; kingdom Metazoa; phylum Chordata; class Amphibia; order Caudata; family Salamandridae; genus Pleurodeles; species Pleurodeles waltl. The sequence goes on from NC_090436.1 coordinate 493,206,425, forward strand.
AAAATGTAAAAATAAATAATATGCAATGCTTTAACTGCGTATGCATTTCATCCATAGGATTTCTTCAAAAGTTTACTTTGTATGATTTCTTTTGCTCCACGTATTTCTGTCTAAGCATACAGTGGATGTATCACTGTGAAATGAGCTCACTTCTATAAATTATTCATTTATATTCACCAAATCTGATAGCCAGACAGCCGGTCTTTGAATCTTATTCATCATAATAATTTCAGCAATACAAGTACACTATGTTTATTGTTGTCAACATGAAGGTTACAGTACCTCCCACGGCAGCCTATAAACAGGTTAAGCTGGACCTCGCAGGAGGTTTTCTCACTCCTTTTAGCAGTTAATTCTTCTAAAGTAAGTACTTGGAATGTAATACAAAAGAGTCTACTTCATTTAGTAATCATCGTATCGTATATTCTGTATATTTTTAGACATGCTTTAGATTCTAAAATATATGAGGATAATGAGACAATAAAAGGAGCTGCAAATGTATAATGATATTCAGAAATGTATTTTATTGAGTCAGCAGCCCCTGTTATGATTGGTCTGCTGTGGGGAATCTTGACGTCGTTCAGTGAAAGATATATAAACTCTCTGTTGGATGTACTACAATCACAAATCAGTAGTCATCATCACTACGATTTCTAAAATGCAGTTATTTTATTAATAGCAAAAAAAATATCATTAACCATTTTCTATTTATGCTTTTTCATGTTTTCATAACATAGGGCCTAATTTTACGATTGATGAATTGTACTCTGTCTGTCACGGTGGTGGAAAACATTACCTCTATCATCCTGACAGACTGCGATCCATCATACTGAGGGAGGACCACCAGTCCAACGTTCATCTCTGTACCTTCAGTGGAAGCACTGATGTGGCAATCCCTTTCAAAGTAGAAAAGGTTTGGTGGACCACCACCATGGGTTTTGACAGGAGTCAACCAAACTTTTAAACTTTATTTGGTATTGACAAAGAAAGGGCCTGATTATGAATTTGGTGTTTGGACCGCCACACCACCATGTTGGCAATTCTAAAAAGACTGCTGGGCCAGTGGTCCCTAGCCACCAAGCTCCAGTGCTGTCAGTAGCGTGGCCAGCCACTGAGCCTATTACAAACACATGGTCTCCTTGTTCCAGTTAGCCAATGGCAGCCAGCTACTGCGGCCCACGTTCAGCAAAGTAACACACTCATTGGATGAATTAAAAAACAACACAGCAGACAATTATGGGCATAGTAGACACACCTGCACATCACACTATAAAGCACACTCCTTCACAGACCATGATCCTTTGCATCTCCTCTGCAACCGAGAGACCACATTTGGTATAGGATAGCGTGATTAGGCATCCCTTTTTCACTATCCCATTAAACCCCTTTGACACAATTTTCTCTATTTACTCCCCACATCTTGCTTCTTTTGTAAGAACCTTCCTGTCATCCACTTTAGTTTTCCACCACGTCACATAAAATAAATCCCTTTTTTCAGAGGATGAGTTGAGAGTCATAAGAGTAGAGCCACAATTGTTTGGAGCCAAGTCCAGCACACCCCTCTCAGTAGGAAAATAGAACTGTGACAAAAGATCATCAACAAAGTGAATGCTGTAGGCAACACCATGCGCACAAAGGAGGATATTAGGAAGAGGTGGAACGACCTGAGAGGCAAGGGGTTCCCTAGCCTCCAGGCAGCAGATGGAGGCCAACAAGGCTGGTGGTGGCCCTCCCAGTGCTCCATTACAACTCTGGGGGGAGAAGGTCTTGGTCATCCTGCATCCTATAGGAATACCATGAGTAAAGGAGTCTGGTAAGTTACAACACAAAAACTGTCACTAACCTGCAATATGACTCATGCACACAGCTCAGCTTTTGCCACTGTATTGTTCATTGACTCTAACAACCTTCAATACCCAGAGCATCTGAGATGTAAGTCTGTCAATGTACATTGTTGAGCCTAACATCACAGCTACCACAGCCCATCACATGCCATAAATTGGAATGGTGCCTGTAAGTATCTCAATAATATAAAAATCATCACAGGACTCATGTAATGTTTCAACATGTAAATATATGCTCCAACCTAAACGCAGTCTGGCAACAGATATGAAATACCCATAATTTGTCAAGTGGTGGGAAGTTGAGGGAGTGACCTAACTGCAACTCCCAGGAGCCCTGTTTGTCTAACTCCAAACACCAGCCCAGTGTTCACTTGCCCAAAGACACCTCTGTGTGTACCCTCAAATGAAGTTTACTCACCTGGTAATATGCCATTTGTCAAGTATTAGTACGTAGAAGTATTGACCTGACTGCAAAGCCCAATAGGCCCTGTTTCCCCAACTACCAGGCCAGTGTTCACTTGCCCAAATACATGTTAGTGAACTCTCAAATGAAGTTTACTCATATAGGAGTATACCATTTGCCAAGTGTTGGTAAGTAGAGGGAGTGACCTGATAACAACTTCCAGGAGGCCCTGTTTCTGAAGCTCCAAACACCAGCCCAGTGTTCATTTGCCCAAAGACACGTGTGTGTACCCTCAAAGAGGTTTATTCACCTAGTAGTATGCCATGCCTAGTAGTATGCGGGAAGTAGAGTGATTGACCTGACTGCAAAGTCCATTAGGCCTTATTACTCTAACTCCAAACACCAACCCAGTGTTCACTTGCCTAAGACACCTGTGTGTGTGTGTACCCTCAAATGAAGCATGCTCACCTGGTAATGTCATTTGTCAAGTGTTTGGAAGTGGAGGCATTGACCTGGCTGCAAAGCCCAATATGGTCTGTTTCTCTCATACCAACCACCAGCCCAGTGTGCACTTGCCCACATTCATCTGTTAGTGAACTTCCAAATGAAGTTTACTCACCTGGGAGTGAGCAATATATAGATTGTGTGTCCGTCTAACTAGCTTCATCTTGACCTGGCATCACAACTTGAAACTAGTGAAGACAGGAATGACACCTTACCAAGTTAGTGCACCTTGTATTCCTAAGGCATGAACCTGCATCAGCAGATTGCTAGCAGCAACAAACACATTGACGCACCACTACACACATGATGACTGCAGTTACAGATACATCAAAGTTGTGTGTTTGCCTGTATCACACTCAAAAAGGCCTCCAAATGATCAAATGCACATGTGGCTCTTCACTGTTTTGGCTTCACTGTTGGTAAGAGGTCATTTTCATTCCCTCACCCACACTGCAAATGATCAGCACATCTACTTAGCTGCTTCAGTCCGATAGTCCATGCAAGCTTCACATGTCATGTCAAGCACTCCACAACCATGGTGACATGGCACAAGGGGCTACCCAACAACTTAAGAATGTCCAATGTTTCAACTTACTGTGACACAAAACCTTTGGAGGTAGATTCAACCAATAACAATGTACTCTTTTACTCAACAGGTTGAGCTGGCACAGCCCTTGGGAAGACCTCTTCCACCAGACTAATACTCTACCCCCAGATGAAGCCCTCAGTGATGAAAGTTCTCTTGGACTTGTGGATGTGGAGGATGGCCCTGGCACATCTTGGCAACCTGATCAGACAGCAACAGTGAGTCTCACTGTGTCCACAACTATACGTTCCAGCCCTGTTGCATCAACATCACAGCCAACAACACGCCACCCAGCCTGTGTATCTAGCACAGTTTCTACCATCTTGTGCCCCCAGTCCTGGATCCTGAGGTCTAACAGAACAATCCTGGCAATGAGGTTCCAGGATCCCCAGTGCCAAGGGCACAGGCCTGTGGAGATAGGGTCTGTGGGAGGGGTGTTGTGGGTTGGCAGAGTGAAGCCCCTGAGGTCACTCACAGCCAGGATACCACCAGCCCAGTCTTTGGGGTCTATTAGGAGTCCCAGGGCATGATGGGCCAGGTATTGACTGAAATCCGGGAACTGAAACAGCTACAGAGGGATGCATAGGGTCATGTGTGAACAAATGGAGGCCCACAATTCAAACTGGCCTCCCTTAAAGGGGTGCTGAGGGACATTCATACAACCCTGAGCAGGGCTTTTTCAACCCATCTTTCCCTTCCTTTGGGTCAACAACATCAGGCCCATGTATATCAGCACCAGTCACAGGAAGAGAGTACCAGAGGCACAACCCCCACCAGACACTCCTGCCTCTGTAGCAGTTGATTCCCCCTGGCAAGTGGGGATGTCCATGCAAGAATCCAGGAGGTGTGGAAGGCAAGACACCTATCATTGCCAGCAATAAACCTCTTTCTTAATGTCCTTCTTTGTGTGTGGACTGATCCTGAACCGCATTCCATTTCCAATGTGAGGAATACTCTGGACTTTGGGCTTCCAATGGTGGCGCATCTACTCCAATGATTTCACTCACCATTACTGACCCCTTCACTTTACCTTTTTGTTTCTTTCTGTCACAGATATTTGGGTATAAAGTACCATTGCAATAAATTCACAAGTCACAAACTCATTGTTTTCTATCTTAAATTTCACATTTATTTAGAGATATAGTTATGTCAGAATATATGAACCATACAATGATGATCCAAGGTACTTGTGCAAGCAGAGATTTGTTGCATGTACACCATGTGCAGCTCAAGATTACAAGCATTCCACACAAACACATACATACAAATGTCATGTCAAAGAAGAAATTATGTTACATTGTTCAGCGCATAGGTTGTCAATATGTCTGAAGCATAGCAAATCATACATAATTGAATCATACTGGGTAAATGATCACATTTACAGGTACAGACCTCCAGACCATGGAAGGAAGGGAATCATCAGACACTGTCCTGTAGAATAGGCAAACATTAAAGTGGTTGATGTAATCTGCTGGAGCTATGTTGCCTATCACACCAAAGTAATTCAACATCATATAATGCAAGACTCAAACAGATCGCAGTACAACAGTTTCTGATCACAGGACCACATGAAGATCTCATGGTAAAGGTACCTGAACAAAGAAGAAAATAAGAATTATAGGTAGAAAAACATATGTATGACACAAGTCACAGAGCAAGCATCTAGAGAGCAACATATATTACAATAAATGTGACAAAAACAAAGCAACATCATCAAGATGTAGATGTGTCAAAAGCTACCTCATTAAACAACCTTTAGCTCTTTTTTTCCTGAGCATCAGTTCCCTATTTCCAATCCTTAACTCCACACATTATCACAACCACTGTTCATTGTACAGTCAAAGTCCTGGCATCACATGACATACTCACTCTCATTAGAAGAAGCAGTCAAGATCTTGTTCACCACTACCATCTTTATTTGACATTTCAGGATTCTCACCCGTTGGCACCACATGCTCCGCCTCCTCTGGGATTTAAGGGATATTCCTCTGCAGGATGATGTTATGGAGCATGAAGCATGGCACAGTGATCTGACACACTTTCCTGGGTAAGTAGGGGAGAGCTCCCCCAGTCTTGCTCAGATAGCAGAAGTTGGCCTTCCGGAGCCTAAAAGCCCGCTCCAGTGCCCGACATGTTCTTCCATGGGACTCATAAAAACAGACTTCCCCTGGCATAGTAGGATTCCTCAGCGGTGTCAATAACCAAGGAAGGTTGGATATGCTGAGTCTCCTGTATAGAAATGAGTCATAATTCCAACAATGAGTTGCTCACTTCATGATTGTAGCGCCTACCTTTGCACACACCAAATCAGGACAGATGTTACTTACCAACCAGCCAAGCCCTCTCTGTGGTTGCAGTTGTGACATCAGATGGGGCATGGTGCTGTTCTGCATTTCAAAGGAATAATGGGCTGAACCTGGGAACCAGACACAGACGTTTAAGATGTAGAAATCCGACAAGCAAACAACTTGCATGTTGATAGAATGGAAGTGTTCCTGTTGCAATAGTCTTGCTTGCTGGCCTGCAGTGGCACCAAGGCAACATGTGTGCTATCCATGGCTCCCACCACATGTGGGAGGCTAGCAAAAACATTGAAGTTAGACTTTGCATTGGCTAAGTCGTCACGTCTGGGAAACTTGATAGCTGTCTATATGTTTCAACATTGATGATAGCACATCTCTTAACACAACACTGGGACATACCAACAACTATAGCCACTGTATATTGGAAGGACCGTGTGGCCAGGAAGTGAAATACTGCCATGAGTTGAACAATGAGTGTTATACATGTTGGATTGGCGTTTTCAGGAATCAAAATTGGCTCCAACTGCAGACATAAATCTACAATTGTTTGCCTATTCAGACTGTACTGTTTGATGATGTGGCATTCTTCCATGGTTTGAAGGTCTGGCAATGGATGGTACACTGGTGGTTGTTGCCTCCTGCCCTCCTCAGGGTACCTATTTGTGAAAATTCATAGGTTGGAGCATTAGTCACTGTGTCCACACTAGAATACATTTTGTATAGCAACAAAATCACTTGACAAAGCATTTCTGACTTGAAATACATTCCACCCAGTACACATCACAGCTGTCAACTACACAAGTGTCAAATATGACTTCCATGGCTGTCAACACGTGTGCACAACGTAAATTTGGACAACATCCAATTATCTGCTCCACAGATGCCCCTTGACACTTAACAGCCTGTTCTGACTGCCAAAAATACAGTCAGCAGCGCTGGACAGTGCACCACAGGTATATGCCACTGGTGCCCAGAAACACATAACACTTTTAATTGTGTAATAGAACATACACAACAAGGCTGGTTTAGAATGTTTGTGATGATCCAACACATATATTGGTGTTGGGATGTATTTATAAGGATCAAAAACAGCATTTCTAACCGCAAAAATGATGAATGCCTGCCCTACTTCACATGACATTAGGAACCACCTACAGCCAGCCACGGACGTTTACCTCTTGGTGGCCATTCCGACTACAGTGGTCACAGCCATAGGCTAGCGTTGTTACCTGTGATGGCTGCGGACCAATGGCTGTGGCTGTTGGTGGTGCTAACGATGGACATGGCATACATGTATGCCATGTTTTGCAAATTCACTCATTTGACTCCTGACACTGCTGCAATCAACACCTCCACCACTTCAGCTGATGTGTGCCGCCTCTGGGAGCAATAATGCCAGGGAAAGCAGGTGATAAAGTCCCTAACTTCCTTCCTGAGGAGCTGGGGATTCTCGTTGAGGAGGTCCTTCCTCTGTAAGGTCAGCTCTGTGGCTCATCAGAGGAGCAGGTAAGAACTTCACAGGAATATTTGACTGTTCAACACCATGCTTTCCTTCATCATAGGCTACAATGTGTCTCTGTGTGCCAGTTAGACCTTTTGGGAGCCTGTTGTCACATTTTGTGTGCAATACATGGAATAAACATTGTGCAGGTAGTAGAGAAAATTACTCCATGTAATTCTGATTAATATTGTGTTGTGTGATAAGGCTAGTTCCTCTTTGTGTTGCATTCATATATCTAGGCAAGGAGACTTTACAGCCATACAATGACATATCTTTGAATATGATGGTTGTAAATTTCAAATGACATGTGCATCACAGCATAAGCTGTTCATGCATACTGTTTCAGTCATTTGAGGATATTGTTAGCAATGTGTATAGTGACACAGAGTACTAAGCCCACATTTGACCTTAGCAAACTGATGTATGAGAACCATATAAAAATTACTGTGCCCTTCAGAGTGCCACACAATTCACAACTCACATAGAGGATGGGCACATGATGTACTGTCATGCATAGAAGTGATGGATGGTGTGTCATGAAGGTTCTATATGCTCAGCCTGCAGAGACCAGGGTCTTTCATATGTATCTCCCAGTACGGGTAGAGTCTCTGAGGCACCAGGCCCACTCCTTGTAGACCTGCAGATCCTGGTATGTGGCCAAAATGAGCCTCCAGTGGCAAAACATGGCCTGAAGGCCATTGTCCTTTGATTACATTAGGGATGGGTACTGAGGTAACTCCATGAACTAGTACACTTGTGCATTTTGCCTCATTGTCAATGTGTGTCAGTGACTTATGACAGGTCCCTTACTCCCATATCTCTGTTGTCATCTCTACATAAGTTATATTTGTCCAATACAGGCATATTCCACAAGTGGAAAACCAACAGTATAGACAATTGGTTGATTCCAACGAGAGCATGACATATGACGAATTAGCTTGGTTGCACGCAACCAATCAGACCAAACATACCTTAGTATGATGGATGTCATCTCTATAGGATTGCCACAAATGGTAAAAAGTTTGTCCTGTGCTACAAGTACATACCACACAAACCCACCCTGAAGTGGTATGAGTTAACATAGAGTAGCCCACATATAGGTCTACAGGTAGACTTTCTGTGCCACTGATGGCAGCCCTTTCATTTTCAATTAAGTGTTAAGGTAAAGCCTGTACTATGGTAGTTCCCAAGAGGGACTGTATGCATTGAGTCAATGTGGCTGGATGTACATGTGATTGTCCAGTCTGGCTCAAGGAGTTTACCCTTCAGAAGGCCACAATGGTGTGTTGTGTTTCAGTGTGGCTCACATCACAGTGCAGGTTGCTTGAGCCTGGGCTAACCGATGTCAGTAGGCTTGCTTAGTCAGTATAGGCTATGAGCAGGGTAGTGGGTTAGTCTGCAAATGACTCCAAAAGTACGTAGTCATGTCCTGGTACTAATCAGCATTTGTGCTTTACATTTGTGTTGTGTTTACAATTCCAACATTTTTGTGCCTGGAGTTTCTGAAATGTGTATGACACAACCATTTGGCCAGAAAATGGATCTGTAACCTTTTGATTTGTCTCTTGCATAAATACAGGTCAACACCCATCAGAGAACAAGGGATTTGGAGAACTATTGTCCTGAAGATGCAGACATTGGGGGTCTATATCCAGCTGAGTACCCACTGTCGGAAGAGGTGGGAGGACCTGAGATGCTGGGCCCAGAAGATTGCAGAGGTTCAGCTCGGGCTGTCCTCCCAACGTGGGTGGGGAGCACGTTAGAACCCGCCCCCCCAATGGTCCGCATTCTCGTGTTGGCATACCCTGAGCTTGATGGGCATTTGAAGGGAGCACAGCAGCTACAAGGGGGTGAGTCATTTGCATATTTCTGCCTGTTACATTGCCAAGTTGATGTGTTAGAGTCTGCCATCTCCTCCTGAAGATTGGAGATGGGCCATGTGTGACACACAAGATGAGTGATTGTTTGTGCAGGTATGGTAGCTGGTGCATGCTAATGTGCATTGCCTATTTGCCCAGTGACTTAGGACACTACAGAGTACAGTCCACAACCAATTAACTCTCCAGGATCAAAACATGGCTGAGCACAATGATCAATCAAGTCATATTTTTTTGTTGTGAGTGTCATTTGTACCCAACAGTCCACTTGTCATTAGTGTGTCAGCCCAAACAACATGGAGTAATAGATCACTGTACTCATTCATATGTCTGGCCAAGTGAGTCTACTGACATCTGTCTCCCACCTCCCACAGGCCACTTGTCTTCAGTGTGTGATGAGTGCTCGTGCCTCACTACTGTCTGTCATGTGAAGGTTGCCATCATACATGTGACAGAGCATATATTGCACTTTGGGTTCAGTCTCAGATCAATACTTTCCCTTGACAGGAAATGATTGTTCAGTGACATGATTTTGGTGACATCACTGTTGCCATCATTCCTTGTGCTTACATGTTAGCATGTGTAAATTTCACTTTTGCCCTATCAGTTTCACTGCTTATTTATGCATGGTCTACTTTTTTTCATGGGATGATGTCTGATTTCCTCAAATATGTGTGCATGCCAACACGTGTTTTGAATTGGACATATGTGATGGGGCTACAGTTCATGTGGTGCCACAGACAAGAATGTGTCACAATTGATTGGTTGCTCACACATACCCTCACCCATCATTCCATTTAACTTGCCATGTACAACTGCAATAGCATTGAAGGACATGACAGGTGGGATTACAGTTTTTACCTACAAATGTGCATTTCCATGCCACTGACATAGAATTATTTAGCAATGTGCTTAACACATGTCAAATGGCGAATGTTCATTACCTAAGTGTTGACGTGCATCAGGGAGTGACATGCAGTAATGTGGAATAATCATATGTGGTTGTGTACAAACATTCATCCAAGGACATCTGAGTTTGGATGACAAAAAGAGACAGTAACATGTCTTCACATTGAGCAACATGTTAAGGCTCTTCTACAGGTTTTTGAGAATCCCTGAGCCTCTACAACATTAAAGGGACTATTGGCTTTTACTGATGCATTCAGAGTGTCATATTGTTAAGAGTACCAATCAAGCGAGGTGATTTCCCTAAACCTAGTTGATTCATTGTGGAGTGGATTTGGAGACAAATCTTCCTGACATTTTGCCCAAATTTTCCCCAGTGTGCATTTCTGTACAAAATGTGTTATCTATCTGAGAAACATTACAAGAACCTCCATGATTCCATTTAGACAATGTACATTTAGTGACATGACCATTTTAAATTGTTTGGGAGTGTGACATGGGTGTTTCCATGTCACTTTCTTCTGGCTACTGTACTTCTTTCATCAACATGGCTGGATTATTTGCCCATTATTTCTTCAGGATGTGGCAATGGTTATATGAAGATTGGGTGTATGCATGATCTTGCATGGGATCTGTGGAATTGAACTTGGAATTGCCCTACTATTGAGTAACAACTGGTAACTGAGGGATGTTACATGGGGCAAACCATTGAAGGTGAGAAAGTCTCCTACCTGTTCAATGGATACTGTGATCGCACAACTACACTCATGCAATTGGAGTTGTCTGTGATTCTGAATTTTATGTAGGCAACTGTTGACAGTTTATGTGGCGTACATGCATAATGTGTTGTAAATGTTGGGGGCTTTGCTGGAGTTTGTGACTGGGGGCTACTGTACGGCATAATCATGTTTGCTAATCACAGCTGTTGTTCAAGTGTGATCAGGAACATATAGTGACCCTATTTGTCTTTGTAATTTCAGCATCACCCCAGGCAAGTGGAGGAGACAGGGCGGAACCAAGTGAGGAAGCAGCTGGCCAACGTACCTCTGGTCATGAGACAACCGACACAGAGTGATCCAGTGGCCTGGAGGGTGAGCAGAGTGCCACAGAGGAAACAGGTTCCACATCATCATCTTCAGATTCTTCCTCCCGTGGCCACTCCCTAGTGGTGGCGGACCCATCAGGACCTACTCCTGTTACATCCTTGTCTGCCAACCTCAGTTCCATTACCACCCTCCCAGTTGCTCCCCACCCAGTTGGCCATATCAGCTTACCCAAGAGGGTGGGCATCTTCTTTGCCCAAGGCACCTCACCCCCTGCCCTCGTTAGCCCTGCTGCCCAGAGTGAGGAGGCTATTGACCACCTGAGGAGTATCTCTGTGGGTCAGACTGCCATTCTTAATGCCATCCAGGTACAGGACACCTAGCTCCAGCACATGGTTGCATACCTGGAAGGCATTCATTGTGCTATTGATAACCTATGGAGATCTTTTCAGGCTCTGGCCTCCTCAATGATGGCAGCAATCTATCCCCAACAAACCTCCCCACCACCTACCTCTCCCCTATTCAATTTCCCTATGCCCCTACCTGTTTCAAGATCACAGAGACATCCGCATGTACCCACCTCAACACACACATGCACCACACATAAATACAAACAACACAAGACACATGGGCACCCAAGCACTCAACAGTCACTCTCACACACCACAACACCCACCATTTCTATAGACACCCACAACCAACCTACACACCACAAAGCCATACCCACAGACACTACCTCAACACCCACTGACACACACATCACACTCAATATACCCCTAGAAACCACCTCAACACCCACAGACCGACACACCATAGACACCATACCCCCAGATACCACCCCAGCACCCACACACACAGACACACTCATACCATACCCTCAGACACCACCCCAATACTCACAAACACAGCCACAACACCCACCATACCCCCAGACACCACCCCAACACCCACAAATACAGCCACCACATCCACCATACCCCAGACACCACCCCAACACCCACAAACACAGCCAGTGCTCCCACATTAGCCAGCACATCTACCTTATAGACCCACAAGAAATGCAAACACCCACACACATGCAACAAACACTACCCAAACCCAAGCATTCCTCACACACACACACACACACCAGCAGCATCAACCCCCACAGGCAAGACAAGCACTCCCTCAACCTACCAACCCCTAATGCCTTCTGCTTCTGCAGACCTTGCCCCCTTTCCCCACAAATGTTTCCTTTTTGACCTAGCCCTTACCCCTCTCATCCCAGCTTCTCTCCCAAAACCGAAAGAAGCCCACTCACATCCCAACCCATCCCTTCCACATCCAAGTCCTCCCCTGTCACACCTGCCCCCGCAAGCAGCCATACCCCTCCCACCCTGAAGAAGAAGGCCACCCCTCCAAAGGAGACAACCATCCATCCTAAGAAGACGTCCACTCCTCCAAAGGTGAAGACCACCCCTCCCAAAACCAACCCACCCATTCCAAATACGACCACACCCAAGAATGATCCCTCAGGTGCCTGCATGTCCACTTGATGCCCCTTCTTGTGGAAGTTCTCCGGCAGTGATCATAGTTAAGCGTGTGTACAGTAATGTGCATGGACTTTGCTATGGACTGGCCAATGTCCTTTGATCATCATTGTTTTTCTCGTAATAAACCCAAGGTGTTGTTTTTTGGGTACACATTTGTCCAGCCATTACGTTTCAACCTTTTTGTTGCTCCTGAGTAATTTATTGTCCGAGTCACCAGATCCTCGGGGTCTGTGCATGTTCCCAACACTTCCACCACAAGACAGCTCCAATACACTGATTAGAATTGTCACAGAATCTAAGAGAGTCCGAGGGGGGAAAAGGGGATTAGGAAAGGAACAGCTGGGAAGGAGACCTGTAGGAAGCAAAAAGGTTAGAACACACAATACCACAATTTTATCATATGAATCAATACTAGACTATGACTCAAAACATTATCATTCTGAAAACATGGACAACCTAAGCATAGACTTAAAATGACTAGGCTTCAAGATAACAGGGTACCTGTGAGGGAATCAAGAAAAGTTAAATGCAGCTTTCAGATTCAAGTACCATCCTTTGACTGAAGTTCAGGGAACAATCTGAATGAATTCTAAAACATCATATGAATCAGGTTTTGAGAAAAAAACATATTAGGAACACACAACATTACAACTTGAACTCTGGCTTTTGTTCCCTCAAATTGCAGGAATCATGAATTGCGCACATTGCAGATTTTCACATAGTTAGAAAATGCCATTGAATGATTTGTGCACCATGAATAACTCAAATTAAACTCAAGAAATAAATCATGCGATCTGCCCCACTCAAAGACCACCAAGTAAATGCCTTAAAATGGTAGCACATAATGAACACTGTGATTGTTGAACACAGAAAAAGAATCGCACGGCTTGCCGATTCGAAGGCCACCATGTAACTGCCAAGGACTGGTAGCGCACAATGAATAACATGAAGTAAGCACGAGAAAAGAATTGCGCGTGTTGCCGATTCGAATGCCACCATGTAACTGCCTAGGAATGGTAGCGCACAATGAATATCAAGGTTTAAAGTACAAGAAAACGAATCGCACGTCTTGCCGATTTGAAGGACACCATAGAACTGCCAAGGAATGGTAGCGCACAATGAATAACATGAATTAAGCACGAGAAACGAATTGCGCGTTTTGCCGATTCGAATGCCACTATGGAACTGCCAAGGAATGGCAGCGCACAGTGAATAACATGAATTAAGCACGAGAAACGAATCGCGCGTCTTGCCGATTTGAATGCCACCATGTAACTGCCAAGAAATGGTAGCGCACAAGGAATAACATGAATTAAGCACGAGAAACGAATCGCGGGTTTTGCCAATTCGAATATCCACATGTAAATGCCATGAAACGACCATGCGCACATTCACACGCACAAGAGTCACATCGCTTATAATGCAAAGATTAGGCCCAATAACTCGAGCGTCTTTGATAACGGGGTCGGGGGCCCCGCCCGACCTCCGTCTTACCACTATGATCAAGGATCGCCAAATGATGTGAAAAGAGGCCGAGGCCTGGAGGGTCAAACTAGGCCGCCGGAACTGGAGCTCAGGAAGTTGCTGCTGCTCTGCACTGGGTCCTCTGAATAGTGAGCACGTGGAGCTGTGCTGGCTCCCTTCTATAGAGTCTTGGCCCAGCCCACAAACCACACCCAGGCATGCTGCAGTGAAAACTTCTAGAAGGCTCTGGAAGCGGACCACACCCTGACACAGTCTGAAAGCCTGCAGCAGTACATCACATGTGATCAGTATTTATATGCATGCTGAACATAAGTCTTCAAGATTAAACTCTGCAATGCAAAAGGTTAAACAACATCATATCAGTACAATGCATAAATTATGTTAACTTGAAATTGCTAGGTTTTTGCATTTTAGTCACCTGTAGAGCGCGCACTGCCCTGATGCTGACATTTATGTTGTATGCCTACAGTTGTGTGTGTTGCACTCTGACTGGTGATCTATTTGCTGTGGCTGGCAAGATCTGACTTTGTGGGCAGTGCTGGTGTCACCCAGGAGAAGGGTAAATTCCCACTGTATAGATATGTGGGTGGAAATCAAATGAGGTGTCCCTGCTTTGTGTTTTGTTTGATATGGCAAGCATTTAATCTTGGTTTGGCCAATTTCAACATGTATTGTGTTAAATTTGTCCCTCTGATGTCGATTGGACATGCGTCACGTGTGGAAGCTAGAGTTTTGTGTTCAATTGTTCTACCTTCCTATACATTTGACTGACCATGAATTCATTTTAATGTGTGTACCTTGCAGCTACTTCATCTACATGTGTGACCCATGCTGTTGCTGTTGTACTTGCTTTCTTGGCATGCACTTACACATTTGGCAGATTGGCATGTCGCTTGACTCTACTATTGGTTGTCCCCGAGATACATGAAGGGCCAGATCCCCTGCAAATGGTGTTTTAGGGACATGTGCAAAGTGAAATGTGTCATAGGACAGCATCCTTCCTGGAATCCCCCTGATGCAGGCATCTTTATTGTGCAGGTATTGTTTAAATTGTGAGCTTTGGATATTTGCCTCACATAATATTGTGCATCCCATTGACCTTTCTTTGTGTTGCAATGTGGGTGATATGTGTGGGTCCATCAAAGGGATGTTTCATGGAAGGTGTGTATTGGTTAAAAGACAAATCCATACATATGTGTCTTCAATGTCATAACAGGCCATGGCATATGAGGAATGTAAGGATGTCTGTTTAAATATGTGTGATTTAAATGTGGTGTTGCTGTTGTGTGACACAATGTTCTGTACACTTCAGTGTCCTTGGAACTTGGATGAGAATACACCTGTGTTTTTGTGGAGTGTGGATGTGCAGTGTCAGTAACATGTCCAAAGGAGGCATCATGTGGCTGTGTATGAGTCATCTGTTGTGAAGGACTCTGTTAGAAATGGGGTCTTTGGTTGGCAGTCAGGTTACACCCTGTCCAAGCAAGGACTCTCACTCTAGTCAGGGTAAGTCACACACAATCCAAATTATCCTATGCCCACCCTCTGGTAGCTTGGCACTGAGCAGTCAGGCTTAACTTAGAAGGCAATGTGTAAAGTATTTGTGCAATAAATCATACAATAACACAATATAGCACCATAAATATTCACCACACAGTGGTTAGAAAAATATATAATATTTATCTGGAAAACTGCAGGTCAAAACTATTAAAATGCAATAAGTAAATGTTTAGCTATCACTGAAAAGTGATATAAAGTGTCTTAAGTATTTTAGAAGCAAACAAAGGGGGTCATTCTGACCCTGGCGGTCCAAGACCGCCAGGGCCACAGATGACTGAAGCACCGCCAACAGGCTGGCGGTGCTTCATTGCCCATTCCGACCGTGGCTGTAAAGCTGCAGTCGGAAAACCGGGTCCAGCGGTTTCCCGCCGGATTTCCTCCCGCTGGGCGAATCCTCCATGGGGATTCTAACCCCCTTCCCGCCAGCCTGTTTCTGGTGGTTTTTACCGCCAGGAACAGGCTGGTGGGAACGGGTGTCCTGGGGCCCCTGGGGGCCCCTGCATTGCCCATGCCACTGGCATGGGCAGTGCAGGGGCCCCCTAACAGGGCCCCAGCCTGCTTTTCACTGTTTGCCTAGCAGACAGTGAAAAGCGCAACGGGTGCAACTGCACCCGTCGCACACCTGCAACACTGCCGGCTACATTCGGAGCCGGCTTCTGTGTTGCAGGCCCCTTTCCTTAGATAGCGCCCGCCGGCCCAGCGGGAAAGTTAGAATGGCCCCAGCGGTCTTTTGACCGCGGGGCGGCCTGAATGGCGGTTCCCTCCAGGCGGGCGGCGACCGCCGCCCGCCGGGGTCAGAATGACCCCCAAAGTCTCTTTCAAGCACAAAGTACCTGGTTTGCGTGAAAAATCTCTGCAAAGAAATGCAGAGGAGGAGATGCGTGGAAACAAAGAGGTGTGCATCGATTTCTCAGGCTGCACACGGCGATGCGTCGTTTAGTTTTCACGCAGGGACGGCGATGCATAGATTTACGGCGCTTGGTCGTGGATCCTCTTCGGGTTGCGGGGTTTTCAAATGCCCCGGGGACGATGCGTGGATTTCCTGCGCTGACAGGAGGAAGACACAGGAGCTGAGTTGATCTGCTGGGCATTACGTAGAATTTTCTACCGCACGGCAGGCGCTGCGTCGATTCCTCTCTGGAAGTCGGGCTGCATCATTCCGGCTCGGCTGTGCATTGATCCAGTGGGCGGTGCATCGAATTTCCGGTCGCTACGATGGCGCTGCGTCAGTCTTCTTGGTGCGAAGTCGGGCTGCGTTGTTCCGGTTCAGTGTGCGGTGAAATTTTCACCATGGTGCAGGCTGTGCATCATTTCTGGCAGGCTGTGCATCAAATTTTGCCGCACAAGGAGTCCTTCTTGTAGAGATGAAGTCTTTTGGTCCTGATACTTCAGAGAACAGGAGGCAAGCTCTATCCAAGCCCTTGGAGAGCACTTCTTCACCACAGCCTGAGAGCAGCAAGACAGCAGGGCAACAGCAAGGCAGCATTCCTTCACAGAAAGCAGACAGATGAGTCCTTGGGCAGCCAGGCAGTTCTTCTTGGCAGGATGCAGGTTCTGGTTCAAGTTTCTTCTCCAGGAAGTGTCTGAGTTGGTAGGGGCAGAGACTCTGTTTATATACTCAAATGTGTCTTTGAAGTGGGGAGACTTCTAGGAGTGGCTTAGAAGTGCACCAGGCCCCCTTTCAGTTCAATCCTGTCTGCCAGGGTCCCAGTAGGGTGTGTGGCAGTCCTTTGTGTGAGGGCAGGCCCTCCACCCTCCCAGCCCAGGAAGACCCATTCAAAATGGAGATTTATGCAAGTGAGGCTGAGTATCCTGTGTTTGGGGTGTGTCTGAGTGAATGCACAAGAAGCTGTCAACTAAACCCAGCTAGACGTGGATTGTAAGGCACAGAAAGATTTAAGTGCAGAGAAATGCTCACTTTCTAAAAGTGGCATTTCTAAAATAGTAATATTAAATCAAACTTCACCACTCAGCAGCATTTCATAAATTCTGGCCATACTAAATATGACCTTCCTACTCCTTTCAGATCAACAGCTACCACTCAAACAATGTTAGCCAATGAAAGGAGCAGGCCTCACAGCAGTGTAAACACGAATTTAGGAGTCTTACACCACCAGGACATGTAAACTACACAGGTACATGTCCTGCCTTTGGCCTACACATCACCCTGCCCTATAGATTACCTAGGGCATACCTTAGGGGTGCATTATATGTAGAAAAAGGGGAGTTTTAGGGTTGGCAAGTACTTTTAAATGCCAAGTTGAACTGGCAGTGAAACTGCATACACAGCCCTTGCAATGGCAGGCCTGAGACAAGGATAAGGGGCTACTTCAGTGGGTGGCAAAATCTGTGCTGCAGGCCCACTAGTAGCATTTCATCTACATGTCCTGGGCACATATAGTGCACTGTACTAGGAACTTATAAGTTAATTAAATAGTCCAATTGGGTATGATCCAATGTTACTATGTTTAAAGGGAGAGAGCACATGCACTTTAGCACTGGTTAGCAGTGGTAAAGTGTGCAGAGTCTGAAAAACAGCAAAAACAGTATCTAAAAAGTGGAGGGAGGCAGGCAAAAAGTTAGGGGTGACCACCCTAAGGCTGTCAGGTCTAACACACTCTGACCTGGGACACAAAAAAAGTGTATTTGGTCCACATATCAGCTGGATCGGTTGTTGAGTTTCAGAACATGGTAGGTGTGTGGTCTTATCATTGGTTTCATACACGGCAGAGTGGAGTGCTCCATCTATGAGCAATAGCAGTGGCATACGTGTATGATTGACTCCATGGCAGCACAGGACGGGTGACGTTGCCTGCAGGTGAGATCTTGCCTTTTATGCCTCCTTTCTGCCAACTGGGACGTGGTAGTTGGATCAACTCAGTCACATTGGAGGAAAGGAACATCATAATCTGTCAGGCAGAAGCACCGTGATGGTCTGCGCTGCCTGGCGATGCTGGTGGAACCGTGGCGCTCTTGTATGTGTGGAACTGCATGTATCATAATACGGTGGTCCAAACCGACAGTGGACGGACCACCACCACCGCCATGGCAGTCCTTGGGTTGCCAAACCCGTAATCAGGCCCACGTCTCAAATTTTGAGTTTTTTTTTAAAAACAAAAAACGAATGGCCCATATACTTTAGAAGTTTTCTCCCACGATCATTATTGTCTTTTTCTCTGCTTTGCCACTAGATGTTTCCGGGCAGTGACAGCCAGAAGAAAAAAGACATAACACCATCCATCCTAATTAGGGATGGTGGTTTAAAGCCCTTCCTCTCTCTGACAGCCCCTACTCCTTCGGACCACTGAACGAAGGTTTCCATTAATAGACCCATAGATGGCTCCATTGACAGAAATCTTTTGGACTGCCCATCTCTAATTGAGGTGGGTTGCCTCAGAGGTTGGCAGAAAGAGTACTCAATTTAATTTGCAATGGAGTACCTGGCCTGCCAAAAAGATTCAGTTCCAGACTGTAAATTAACAGGCTCCACTTTCTTCAGCATAGTCAGTAAAATTAGAGATCATAACTCTTCCACCTTTGTTTGCTTGTCTTGTTGTGAAAAACTGGGTTAAGGGTGAAAGCCTCAATCTCAGTTGTGAACCACGATTTTGGTAAGGGTGAACTACTCTAGTCACTAATGTAACCTGTGTGCAACCGTCTGGTAGCTTGGCATAAAAGAAGTCAGGCTTAATGTAGAGGCAATGTGTAAAGATGTCTGCAGCACAGAAATGGAAATAAAGTGAAAACATACTGCAAGAAAATCTCAAACCAATGTAGAAAATATAGGACATTTTCATAAGTAAAATGACACCAGAACCAAAAGAATTCAATCAGTAGAACTGAAGACTTTCAATTTTAAAGTTTTAAGAAAAAACATCATCTAGAAGCACAAAATGCCACTCACATTCATCTAGTCACACTAGACAAGTGAAAAGTCAGGCCAACCGTGATGGAGTGTGGGCTGGATCCAGGAATCCAGGTTAGTCCAGTTGAAAGAGTTATCTTCCCTATCTTCCCTATGTTCGGTGCGCAGAGTTCGGTTCGTGATGAGGAGGCCCAGGGGAGCAAGGAGAGCAGCTGAGTCATGGCGTTAACGGACATGTTCACAGTTGTGAAGAGACCAAATTGTCAGAATTTCATCTTTCTTCGCATGAGGAGCTCAACTTATGCTAGCCAAGGGTCCAGAAACTGGCACTTCTGTGGGATCAGGAGCTCTCTTCAGCAGTGGTCAACAGGGCTCAGGCAGGTCCAGGCAGGTTGAGTGAAGCAGGTCAACTAGGCAGCTGGAGGGAGTCCTCTGGAGCTTGTTGTTTCCCTGTAGCTCAGATGTCTTTTCAGCCAATTGACCATTGGAATCAGTCAGGATAACCTAGGATGAAGGGAGCGGCTTAAGGCTTCCTTCTCAGAGAACAGAGTAGCCCTCAACTAGCAGAACAGCCATTTGGAGGCCAAGGCACTCCTCAAGCAGCAGGGCAGCCACCTGGTTGCAGTAGGACAGCCCTCCTTGGAGCAAGACAGGCATCAAGCAGCAGGGCAGGCCGCTGGGAAGTAATGCAGTCCTTCTTCTGTAATATCCACAGGTCAAGGAGTGTACTAATGAGTGGCTCTGTAGGTCTAATATTTATACCTGGCACCAGCCTTTGAGGTGGGGATTCCCTATACTGTCTTCACATCTGGTTCTCGTAAGTACTTGCTTTCCCCTATGAAGGCAGTCTAGTGTCAGGTTTGTTTGTGTGTGCTAGAGGTAATCCAGAACTTCGGGCCAGATGTAGCAAGAAATGCTTTTGCGACTCGGAAATTGCTAGTCGGTGCGACTCGCAATTTCTGAGTCGCAAAAGCATATGTAGAATAGTGTCTCAGACACCTTCTGCGAGTCGCTATGGGGTCGCAAAGACCCACCTCATTAATATTAATGAGAATTGGTCACATTTTGCGACCCCATAGCGAGACCCTGCACTCACAGGGATGGTGGCCTGCTGAAGACAGCAGACCTCCATGTCTGTGACTGCTTTTTAAATAAAGCAGTTTTTTATTTTTTATTTTGCAGCCCGTTTTCCTTAAAGGAAAACGAGTTGCAAAATAAAAAAAATAACGAAACCATTTGGTTTCGGTTTTTCAGAGTAGGCAGTGGTCCATTGGACCACTGCCTGCTCTGAAAAACCCTTTTTGGCAACATTCACAAAGGGGAAGGGGTCCCACGGGGACCCTTTTCCTTTTGCAAATGGGTTATCACCAGTGTGACACTGGTGGTAACTGCGAATTGCTTTGCGACCGCAATCGCGGTCACAAAGCAATTTAGCTAAGCGATGCGAGTCGCAATTCACAATTTGCGAGTCGGTACCGACTCGCAAATTGTGAATGAGCATCGCATTCAGCATTTTGCATGGCGCAAACTGCGATTTTCGCAGTTTCCACCATGCAAAATGCATGCTACATCTGGCCCTTCGCAAATTACTAAATATGCCATTTTGAGAATTGTGACTTAAAGTCCATTTTTAATTAAAATGTATTCAAAATTACAATTTATTTGAGTGTGAACACAATTTCTCTACCTGACCCCATTAACATGTCATCCTTTATTAAATGTAATAAGAAAATCCAGTGCTAGTCAACAAGAGATATAGGGCCAGATGTAGCAAGGTTCCAAATTGCGAGTTGCAATTTGCGAGTCCCAGCGACTCGCAAATTGCAACTCACAATTTGGAATGCAGAAAGGTGTCTCAGACACCTTCTGCGATTCGCTATGGGGTCGCAAAGACCCACCTCATTAATATTAATGAGGTGGGTCGCAAATTGCAACCCCATAGCTATTCAGGGCACTCACGGGGATGGTGGCCTGCTGGGAACTGCAGACCACCATATCCGTGACTGCTTTTAAATAAAGCAGTCCTTTTTTTTCAAAGTGCAACCCGTTTTCCTTAAAGGAAAATGAGCTGCACTTTGAAAGAAAACCGAAACCTTTAGTTTCTGTATTTTTCAGGGCAGGTAGTGGTCCATTGGACCACTGCCTGCCCTGAAAAATAATTTTTTTTGCCAGACACAAAGGGGAAGCGGTCCCATGGGGACCCCTTCCCGTTTGCGCCTGGGTTACCATCCACTTCAAGTGGATGGTAACTGCGCTTTCACTTGCGACCGCAATCGCAAATGAAAATGCATACCATTGCGAGTCTCTAATAGGAAGGGAACACCCCTTCCTATTTGCGAGTCGGAAATGCATTTTGCGAGTCGGTACCGACTCGCAAAATGCATTTCTACATAGCAAAGTGGCTTTAGCGACTCACAAACGGCGATTTTCGCCGTTTGCGACTCGCTAAAGCTTTGCTACATCTGGCCCATAGCCTTTTCAACAGTGCAACAGTGAAAAATGACTTTAGGAGTTTTTCACTGCAATGACATGTAAAACCTAAACCTACAAGCAAATACAATGCACCCTTCCCTGTGATACTTTAGGGACTATTTTAGGGGTGACATATGTATTAGAATGGAATGGTTAGACCTGGAAAAAGATGCATTTTGTTACGGCTAGCAGCAGTTTAAAACTGTAGTATAGGCTGCAGAGCCAGGCCTGAGGTACTCGAGAAAAGTCTACTTCAGAGGGTGGCACAATGAGTGCTTCAGGCCCAGGGTATTTAAGTGCTCCCTCTCTGAAGGTCCTAGTATCAACTTGATTACAGATGCATCCCAGTAGGTAGACAGTACCACCATGGTCAACAATATGATGTCCCATTCTATCCCTGGGGTCAAACTTCTGTCTCCAACCCAGGGAAAAATCTACCCATAATGAAAGTAACCAGTACAGGCCCCTGACAGCTGACAGTATCAAGAGCCATGCCCATGGCCATCCACTGCCAGTTAGAGGCTCAAACCAGGGGTCTTCGGCAGGCCTCACTTTCAGCATTGGGGCTGGTAGGGAATTCCGTATTTGGTCCTCTGAGGATTCACAGAGTGGGGCCTGGGGGGGCACCAGACCCAGATGTTAGACACCCTACTTCCACTCTCCTTCCTGACAATTCAGGGGTGGTAGCTTGAGACTGGTCTCTCAGCCCGGGATCTATACCCTAAGGCTCAATATATGCCTGGTAAACCAGGGCTTCTAGAGAGGAGCCACTGAACCCTCAAGGGTCTGTCCAGGGCAGGTTTCTGGCCTTCTCTCTCTGTGACAGCACAGGAAGCACTTCCAGGTCAAATGTGTCCTCATCAGAGTCAGCCTTAGGGTGCTCTGTCCTTATTGCTAGCACCCACTGATCCACTAGTTCTCCTGCTGTGGACTGTCTCAACATCCAGCTCCTCAATCTGGACCTTCATGCCCTCATGTTAGGACTAGTACCCCCAGAACCCTGAGCTTTCAGGGCAGTCTGACTGGCCACCCCCGTAGCCTTCTCTTACTGGTGGTAGCTCAATTGCCAGAATGCAGTCATTTAGGCATCTCTGGAATAACTTTGACCTTCCTCTGGGCCATTTCTCCACCTCATCCCAGGGACACCTGAGCAATGAGGCAGAAGAAGTCTTGTGCATGGGCCAGAGTTACCCTACAACCCTGTCTGGTGCACTGCTCTGGTGAAACCAGTCTTTTTCTACCACCTTGGTCTGCATGGCAGAGATATCCATTAGGGCTGTCCCAATAACTGTGATGTAATTTATGCCGGGACTCCCACCCTCTGGGATCACAAGTTTATGTTTGGAGTCCACCTCCCTGTAAAGAGACACCAGGACGTTCTCTTCTCTCTGCTCCTGGGGACTAACTCACTCTAGGGCCACAATGGTCATCCCTTTAGAGTTCCAACCAGTTGATGGTTTTTTATGAGAGACCGATTCCCCCTGCTCACACACCCCACTGGGAGCAATCAAAGCAGCAGTGTTGAAACTAGGGTGCCATGGGCCACCACCCACTAGTGTGGTAAAGCACAACATGACAAGCATACAGCCTCCATTTTAGATTGCACATTTTAGCTTAGCATTTCTTTCTGATAGTGACTTTTGACATGTTTTTTACTCATGTGATAATGTACTGAGTACATGCAGCCTATTTATTGTAAGCTTTGCTGTCATGCAGTCTGTACACTCCGTCCAAGGCTAGGCACAGAGAATGTGATGCCCTTGTATCATGATTGTCTGTGGAGACAGCTCCTCACTAACATAAACATCATCACATCAGTTGTGCACCTCTGACACAGTGCCATATGAACAGTGTTTTCATTATAAAATTGCCTCTGTGCTGCATTCAATAAAGGAGCACTTCTTCTGGGATTGTCCTGGAATGTAGTGTATTGTGACCAAGGTGCAGCCTTGCTGACTCTGACCTCCATCATGCAAAGGACGGTAACCTGCACTACACCAGACTGGCTTCCTGCTGGTACTCCCACTATGCTCTTGATAGTGTAGGTAGTAACAGATGTTACTGTACAAGCACAGTAACATTATCATGGCCGAACTGTTTATCTTTATCCCCATTTTTGTAACGTTGGTTACCGTGCTTTGTTTCATCTGCCTAATATTTGCAGCTCAAGCTGTTTATGCAAGAATGCAACTGTTCTAATAAATGTTTGAAAACACATTTTCGTAGCTTTCTTGTGTTCTATCTTGGGTATGCAAAGTGACAATTAAAGAGCAGACCTGTTTCCACTATTTCCTAGGGAATCTAAGTAGTCATGGTCGAGGTTGCAACTACCATATTGTACCCTGATTAGTTTATGGGCTCAGATGGGGCAACATTTTCTGATTGTATAGATGGACTGAGTCCCTATAACCTAAAAATTATATTGATCTGATACACAATCCTATTTGATTTGAAGGAACACCCTATTCTTAGAAGGGGTATGGGAACCCCAGCCCCCCCATCTCATAGCTGGGACTTGTTTGTGTCATATCCTTAACCACCTTTACTTGTTGGGGTGAACCTTAACCAACCTCCTTGGGGTTACTCCCAGGTACCTTCTCGTAGACCCTGGTGCTAAGCCAGATATCTGCGACCTTGGCAAGCTCCTGGGTTCAGTAAGCTTGGTTTCTATCAGGTAACAGTGCAGTTCTGGAAGAAAGTTGCTGAACAAGTTCTCTCTCAAAATCAGATATTATAGCTCTTGATAAAAATTCACTTTATTGCCCTACACCCAACCATCCAGTACCTTCCTGGAAAAGTCCATAAAATCTACCCAGTACTTACATGGCAACTCCTTACTGTCCCTAAATTTCATTCTATACTTTTCCTTAATAAGACCATAGTTCTTGACAAGTGTGCCCTTCATGAGGGGATACCTTACCCTGTTCCCCTTCCCTAGGGCCAGTAGTGAAATTGATCCCTCATTGAGAATGTGCCTCCTGAGACTGCCTCCTCGATGTCCCTCAGAGAACATATGCATCTCTTGGGAAACCTCGTCTGCCTCGAACCACTTGTCGATGTCATCATCCACAATAAAATCCTGCATCAATCCTTGGGTGTATGGACCATCCCAACTCCATTGGACACTCAGCAGTCTCTGCCACTATTACCTCTGTGACCTGCTTGACCATTAAGTCAAGCTTCCTTAGATTCACATCATGAGTTCACATACGATTCTTTTACTTCAGAGCTAGCTTTCCTTCCTCCATGGTCCTTTCCTGGGCTCTCTTTGTCTCATCCATTGTTGCCTTTACAGCCAATTCCTGCTCAAAAAGCTGTAAGTTGAACTACCTTTCAGCTTTCCTGTTATCCAGTTCCTCAGAGGATAGAATTGGGAGTAAACACTGCTTCCTGGGCTGGATACACTCTTGTGGGTTTCCCACTCTCCTCTGGCTATGGGGCCAGAGGATTCACTTATATTAAAGGTCTGGAACTTTTGCAAAATTATCTTCCTCAGCCTCTATTTCATTCTTCTCCTCAACAGTTTAATTTTCTTCATCAACACCCTCCTGTGCTGCAACTTGCATTCTGTGAACCTCCTCATAGGCTTGGATGGCTGTCTCACACTTTGGAGACCCCTTGTCTAACTTCAGCACCCATTCACTTCACAACTTTTTCAGCTCAGCCATACTGCAGCTTTTAAGGATGTTGAGATCAAACTATATCTTTGCAGGCAAGACTCACAGGTGCACAAAATGTGAAGCAGGAATTACATTTAGAAAAAAAAAAAGAAAAATAGCTAAACAGGTAGAATTTAAAACATGGTTGAATCTGATGTCTGATTACTTATATGCAAATTTAGTTTTGTACAAATCACTGAGTGGCACTGCACAGACACAAGTATTTGGTCCCACCACTAAACACAAATGTAAGGCATTGGGTTACTGGTTGAGAGGGCTGGAAGCCCCACTCATGCAACAGCCACACCCCTTGTCAGGATGAACCTTAAAAGTTAGTTATTAACCTGTGCTTAACCCATGCTTTACCCTCCGGCTTCGTGGCATAAAGGCAAAAATCTGGGGAAGACCCTGCAAAAAAGGGTCAGGGCCAACACTTGTAATCATTGATTTGTCGTTTTCCAATTTACTTATCATATCTACGTCTTCTTTGGTCTCATTCAGTATTGACATGCCAAAATTCCAGGTGTCAATATCTTTAAGTGCAACTGTATGAAAAATGTAAACAACATTCTCATTTGGGAGACAGGGGGTAAAGGTTGACTTTAATTTCAAGCTATACCAGTAGCAGGAGCTACACTATACAATTGCCAAATATCAAAAGATTACCTATGTGAATGTCACAACACAGAGGCCTTCATAAATGTGGTCCTTAGTTAGTGCCTAATTTAGAAAGTAAGTTGGGGTTACTCAAGGTTTCCTCAGGGAGTTGCTAGTGCTTGATGACCCCAACTTATGCGTCAGTGAACCAAGTTCCTTTTACCAAGCAGACTGCGGCTGGGTGAGAGATGGATCTTGATGTGGCGCGTTCTCAAATTGCCAGGAGTCCATGGTTTAGCAGCACTGAGGTAGTGGTTGTTCAGAGGACTGTTATGTGTTACTGTAACACAGTGAAGGATAAATGTATCATGTAGGAGATAGCATTAAATACCAATTAAAAGGTGTAAATCCTATAATAGAAAATATAATTCAGATAAGAGATGTATTGAACTGGCAGAAGTGAAACCTATTCGTATGTGTAACAACACACACTGCCAGTAGTATGTACTAACAATGACACCTGAAATCATTTAGTGAATCCTGAGCCTCTAATTCTTGTCCTGCATTAGGTATGTAGATTGCAATGTAAAAAGATACTTTTATTTTAAATCACATCGAGTTAATTACAACACAAATAATTAAGTGCTTTCAAATGGATTCACAAGATTGTACAGGGTTTAAGCTAATATGTAGTTTTCAAAGAACAAATCTAATTAAAGATGAGTGGATCAAAGTCTCTGCTCTCTACTTTGTCAGTTGACTGTTTTGAATACGGAAAAAATGTTTTACACCAACTAGTGTTGTTCGCAGTCCTTAATTTCTTATCAATTAAACAGAATACATTTTCTGCAACAATTAGTTGCCTGTTCTTACTAAATATGCTAGTGCAAATATGAACGGATATAATATTAGTTTATGAGTAATCAGATTTAAAGGTATTTTGAGTTAAATGATTCAGGTAGAGTTAACACTTAACACATTTAGGGCCAGATGTAGCAAAACTCCAAATTGCGAGTTGCAATTTGCGAGTCCCAGCGACTCACAAATTGCAACTCGCAATTTGGAATGCAGAAAGGTGTCTCAGGCACCTTCTGCGAGTCGCTATGGGGTCGCAAAGACCCACATCATTAATATTAATGAGGTGGGTCGCAATTTGCGACCCCATAGCGATTCAGGGCACTCACGGGGATGGTGGCCTGCTGGAGACAGCAGACCACCATGTCCCTGACTGCTTTTAAATAAAGCAGTCTTTTTTTTTCAAAGTGTAGCCCGTTTTCCTTAAAGGAAAACGAGCTGCAGTTTGAAAAAAAAACGAAACCTTTAGTTTCGGTATTTTTCAGGGCAGGTAGTGGTCCCTTGGACCACTGCCTGCTCTGAATTCTTTTTTTTTTTTTTCCAGACACAAAGGGGAAGGGGTCCCATGGGGACCCCTTCCCGTTTGCGCCTGGGTTACCATCCACTTCAAGTGGATGGTAACTGCGCTTTCATTTGCGACCGCAATCGCGGTCACAAATGAAAATGCATAGCATTGCGAGTCGCAAATAGGAAGGGAACACCCCTTCCTATTTGCGAGTCGGAAATGCATTTTGCGAGTCGGTTCTGACTCGCAAAATGCATTTCTACATAGCAAAGAGGCTTTTGCGACTCGCAAACGGCGATTTTCGCTGTTTGCGACTCGCAAAGCCCTTGCTACATCTGGCCCTTAGTGAATAAGACCCCAACTTCTTTCTTACCATGCAGCACCAAGCATCATCCTGTTTATGTCCCGACCTTACAAAAAATAGGCTTGGGCAATTTGTTTTAACTATGTCGGAGTAATCAGAGTAATTGCTGAAGTTGTGTGTTGCTCTTTGGTGTGAGATTACTAAAAAACAAATGATTATGCCCTTTCATGTAATTATGAGTAATTTAGAAGAAAAATCCTAACCCAGGAGCATAGGAAAATGAATTTAGCAACCTTGGGCAGCTCCTGGCTGCTGCTGTTAATGTACTGTTGCATTTAGCACCATTTTGTAGCTCAAAATCCATCCTCCTGTCAATATTGTGCTTAGAAAATATTGGTAACCTCTGGGTTATTCTCCTTGTTTCATCCTGCATAATTTTGCATAATTCTGATGTAATTTCATGTAATTACAATACAGCAAAATAGGCAAACTACGCCAACCCTAAAGAAAGCTAAAAGTGTCAGTAGTAGCCTGCTAAGGACTGAATTAATGTAGCACTATATTCTAGCACCGTACTATCAGAGGGAAGGACGAGTTGCACTATCACAATCTTTATTTCACAGCATGTCTTGTTCACTGCTGATGCATGGCTAATGTTCAACTATTACCATTTCAGAAATAGATTTCTCTCCCAGAGTATGTCCACTGAAAACCACAACATTTTATCAAAACTCAAAAGTTTCCAGTTCCATGTATAATAAATTATGCAAAATAGAATCGGTATTGTGCTTCTGTAAAAGACTTTTCAACTGCATAGAGGTCTGTCTTTGTATAAGGGAAGGAAGATGGATTGCATGGGTGCCTAAGGCAGAGGTTGAACAGCAAGTAGAGGTTAAAGACAAAAGCTGCAGTACCTTTATTAAACACGCAGATTACGTAAAGTGTTCAGTCAAGCTGCACACTGGGCAGGCATCATTGTTACACATGACATTTAAATTCAATATGTGGGCTAGAATACTCTGAGAAAAAACATTTATTTTGAAATGATTGACTTTAAAGATATTTACATTTGATTATAATTGTACTTAGTTTTGTGCAAACAAGAGCGTCACAAC
Organism: Pleurodeles waltl; assembly: GCF_031143425.1. Lineage (NCBI taxonomy): Eukaryota > Metazoa > Chordata > Amphibia > Caudata > Salamandridae > Pleurodeles > Pleurodeles waltl. Next base: position 493,235,341 of record NC_090436.1, read on the forward strand.
TCCATCTTGTGCCCTATGTTCGGTGAGTTTTACTCACTGACTTCACATCACCTTTCCCTTGTGGCACCTCCCTGCCCAAAGTACTCCAAGCCACCCTTCCCTTGTAGTACTTTCCAGTCTCAAGCACTCTATGGTCTCCTTCCCTGGAATCTTTAACTATTTACCTTCCTCTTTTGTTGATGTACAAGTTTAGTCTATTTTCTACCTGCAGATTATCATGTGTCTATTTTGGATAGTTATGCTTCCGTTCTGAACCACTGAACTGTACCATCATGCACTTGGGGTTCCATTGTACTTGTTTATTGATGCCAATTACCCTCTGCACCTGCAAGGCCCCATATCTGTTGTATGTAACATGTGATCTTCTCTAAGGTCTTTGGAATATTCCACGCTTCCACATGGGACACGTGCCTTCTGGAGCACTCATTTTTCCAGCATAAATACCTCCTCTTAACCTGCATCAGTGCTTGGCCTTATTCCAGTCCTGTGCAAACATCATCCCTGCACTCACCTCCTTTGTCGCCTGGAACTTCCAGCGTGCTAGTCTCCTAAGCCTTCCTGAGGATCATGTGATCCTGGTGTCTGCAATGCTTCCAGTGTCTTCCTTTATGATCTAGAATTCCCCTTCCTCTTGAGTTTCTTGCACTGAGTCTCCTGTTGTCTTCAGATTGCAGTTAAAGTACTAGACATGGCAAAGTTCTTTCCCCTCAGTTTAGAGTGCACTAGTCCATAAGCGAGGAAACAATTCAAAGACTGATTCCTGACGCAAGTGCATATTTACTTGTTTTATTCCATCCCTCTTCCTCCTCCGGGGCAGTTTTTGAAACCAGACCATTGTTTCTCAGCTGGGATTGGTATCCAGCATCATCTCCGTGGTTGGAACCAGGTGAGTGTGTGGCGCAAGAGAAGGGTTGAATTCCACAGAGGAATCCGAGTATTGTGACCTCTTCTGGCCAGGTTAATATCAACACTGTTTCCAGTTCTGGACTTTTTGTATGACAATCTAATACATTCTGGGTGAGGACATATTTTTAAGCTTCTATTGAACTAATTAGACTAGCACACCTGAAAAAAATATTTGTAGGTGAAAAGTTCAGACCCGAAAAGTGTGATCACCCTACATATAAGATAGCTTGTATATCATTAGCATCAGTGATGCTGAAGTAGTTTATTAAATGAACGCTTGGCAAGCCCAACTTCACGGTCTACTATGTGAAAAAACCTCTATGTTTCTATAGAAGAAGGAAGGACGTTGTCACAGAAACAGACATTCAGACCCATGAGATTGGCTGAGAGAACTAGACTTGCCGAAGCAAAACGCATGCTTTGCAGTACCGTGCAAAAAGAATGTATAGGCTACAAATTAGTCATTAGGACTGTAATTAGTTGCCAGGGTCTCTTGTGACAATTACAATCCACTCAAGCTTTGCTCTTGCGGTTTTTGATGTCACAAGAAACATTTCATTGAAATTACAGCCTTATTATTCATTGTAGGCCTGGCATAATTCCTCATATTAGATAGCATTATGTTTCGAGCATTAATCAGAAGAGAACGAAATAATCACAGACAATCAGCAGGCTGTAACCGTTTTCCAGAGCTTTGTTAAACTGAGCTGCTTTTATAGTAATGCGCGACTAAAAATAATATTATTGTAAATTGTTATTACCAAATGTGCTCCAATTCCGTCAAATATGTGACTGACGGTTTCAGTTGAATATTTTATATCCAATATTACTCTTAGTCTCCAGAGACATTAAACGGCGTGCTAAAACTATAGAATATCGAATTTTAGTTTATATACTGCAGGTTGGGTGAGACATTTGCGCATCTGATATACGATTACATTCGTTTTCCAGACTCAATCCTTAAAGTACAGCGCAGTTGACAAACAGGTGGATTTTATCACACTCACAAGTCCTATTATGGTAACTGTTCATTTGTCTTTGCTAAAATTACTTGAAAACTATAGGACACATTACAGCATAAATGTACCAGGTGCTGGGACATAGTACAACATAAATGTTGCAGGTGCGGTGTTTACTTTTTGCACAATTCAGGCTGCGCTGCAATGCGGAAAAAGAACTCTTTCGCTTTATGAAAAACATTTACACAAATTAAAGGTGTAGCACAAAAGATTACAGAGGATGACAAGGAAGAAAGAAATCACTACTAAAGAGTGCATCCTAATTGTATTTTAGTGGATTCTATATAATCTAGTCACAGATAGACGTGACTGGTGCCACAACTCACAGCAGATGAATAGTTGAAGGATTAAGAAGTCATATTTCGTGGTTGAATATGGAGGGACCCTAGATGGCAAGGTCTGTAGTAGTGGAGGTAAGGTGTAAATTCTCAGGTTGGTATTAAAAGAGGTATTTACTAGACATGAGGTTGTATCAGGGTGGGCCCACTGCATCCGCCTTCAGCGCGTAAAAGCCAGTTCATTTAACCGGATATTGCTTTGGGTTAGTTCTTTATTTTAGACAGCGTGGCCCGGAAATGGAAACAGAAAGAGGCAAACAGTCCTCACTCTTTCCGAACTGTTACGAAAATGAAGTACTGACTCAGACAAAATATCCGGATAAATGAATTGACATTATGCCTTGTGGCGCATAAAAAGGGGTTCTGGTCTTTGGGATGAACTGGCACAGGCACAGCTCATCATCAAATATTCGCATGTGGTTTGCGCAATGTAAACAATACCACTGGAATTGTGTGACTGTGCCGCAGGAGAGGTTTCAGCTCAATTATACATTCGTCGTAACTGCTGCACCTTCCTTAATATGCTTCATCATTTTGGATTCTAACTCAGAGGGAGCAAATGTTACGACGATGGGACTGAAGTTCAATGCAGACAAATACTGCAAACGTCTAACGGGTTATTTGGTTGTACGAGCATAGATACCACTAACATTGGATGTAATTTGTAGAGGTGCGCAAACTTACACGTGTTTAAGGGAAATGCACGTCTCACGCCTCACCTAGAAAAAATTATCCCGGAGAAGTATTTTGCATCTAAGAAATAGCGTGGCAGTGCACGTCTCACAAGCGGCTCTCGTTTTGTTTTGCTCCATTTTGCTCCAGCTTAACTATCCATGTGGTTTCCAGTTCCCTATGCTCTATCCACATTCCATCCGAGTCCACTTCACCCATTTTTTGCACTTTAGTTTTACTATTTGTCAGTTTCTTACTTCCCCAGTGTGTTTATTTCCATTTTTGCTTCCTTTTTAGGGTCGAGCGTGCAAGCGCTCTGGCCCTTGTTGTAATTGCTCTGTGGCCTTTAAACCACTCTCATGTCACGCCCATCAGATTCTTTGGTTCGTGGGCTTGCCTTTTAAAATTTGCTTGATTTCATTTGTGAAGGGCATGTATGCATCATGCCTTTTGCGGTGTTTAGTCCTCCTCAACAGCACCAGTAAACTACTGAAAACATATGAGGCATCATGTTTTCCGCATGGCTTCTGGACTACTTTTTGTTTTTATTGCATATGCAGCGCGATCTCTCTGGGCAGAAGGCAAGCGCTTTGCATGACATCAACCCTGTTCTGTTACATAGATAATTGCATAACTGCTGATACGTTTGACTGCAAGCGAACTTCCGTTTCCTTTTGTGTGCTCCTTCATCCTGATGCTCATGGCATGGTGCTTTAAATCGTCTCACTCATGTAAAACTGTATTACTTTTCATTTTCAATTTATTTGGCAAGAAAAGTCCGGTTAGGAGTTTACAAAGCTAATAACTCTAAGTTGAACAAATGCGAGACCCATTACAGTTCGCCATTCCCCCTTTCCACTGTTCCCAGCCATGTCTGAGGTAGGCAGCACAACTGTCTCTGAGTCCTGCACCCCTAGTAGCTTACAGCAGCATGAGGTAGTTACACTGCACTTCATTTTAAGAAAGGGTGAGCGTAACTCCCATACTTCCGTGTAGCATAATCACAGAGAATCACCTAAGAGTTCCTCAATATTATGTTTGAATTATGCAATAAGTAATTCTGAGTTTCGTGCTATTTCCTAGTGCAAATATGCCACATTATGTCCAAAATGGACCCAAAGATGCTTTTTGTGCTAAGAAATAAATGCAGTGGGACATCTATAATACATTAGAAGCACATGCGTTTTGAAAACAATTGCACCCATCAGCTGAATACAGGCCATACACAATTAGGTAGAAAATTGATATGGCAGTTACTTGCCACTACATAAACTATAAAATAAACTAGCACACTCATTGTATGATGCCATCAATGATGTCATTTGAGATGTCATTAGTGATGTCATAAATGATGTCATAGAACATGTCATAAGTGATATAATATGTGAGGTCACAAGCAGAGCATGGCGGGCGCAAGTTATACTTAACTCTGCTTACTATAACTAGTGAAATGATGTTGCCACTGACATATTCATCTAACTACAACGTTACTTTAACCTTTGTTTTTTTCAGCGACTTTCTAAGGTTTTTTAAAAATGAAAACAGATCTTTTTATCACACCTAACTATAATGTTACTTCAACTTTCATTTTTGTCACTGAATTTTCAGGGGTTTTTAATGTAAAACAATATTTTACTATTTTATTGACTGCTTTTCTACACTTTGGCTAAGAACGCGGTGAAAGTCCTGAACTTAGCTTGAACTGCTGAAATTATTTTTAATTGTCAAATTTGAGCATTTGCAAAGTATCTTTGAAACATTGATCACAAACACATGGTTTTAGACAACTCAATACTTAACTTGTACAGAGGTGTTCCTATGAGAAGATTGCAGAACCCAATACCCTTATCTTGTTTGGATTTTTTCTGGAAATGGATCATGCCCTGATGAAGTTCGTTTTGGGTGAAACACATTGGCTGTGCTTTTTGTATGAAGAAGAAAAAAGAACTTAAAGGACGAAGAAAATCTTCGGACTGTTATTGTGCATTGTGTTGATTTTCTCAATAAATTTGTTTCTATCTCTTACTTATGTATGCTGCCTCTCTAATATATATAAAATATATTTTATTATCCTACATAAAGCCAACCCTCCTGATGCGGTCAGGCCACAGGTAGACAGCCTCTTACTGCACATGGCCTTTGGCTGTGCACAGGAGAGGGGTTGCCATAGGGCTTTGTTTGTAGTCGGGCCCTGCATCCAACTCCCCACAGGCAGTCTCCCAGAGGCAGCCAACCCCGCACTGGACACAACCTTTGGCAGGGCCTTTGTTGAAGCATGTCTCTGCTTTCAACTACCTGCAGGCAGCCAACCACAGATTGTGCACAGCCCCTGTATATGTGTAGTGGCGGGGTTGGTCACGGTGCTTGGTCTACCACCATGCCCCGTGGCTAAACCCCCAACAAACTGCCAATCCCACACTGTGCAGAGATGTTTGTTAGCACAATGTTGTGTTGGCCTTTGGGACCTGGAGAACCCATCCCTTGATGACAAAACATATATATTAAGAGGGGGATGCTTCCTGACCCAATCCTCTCTTGGCTCCGTGGACGCCATCCCCAAGGGTCAAATACAATTTAACAGGAAAGGAGGGCATGTAAACACCTCCATGTGGCTTAGTAGGCCTCAGGGACCATGTCACTTGGGGCTAAATACAATAGAAAATAGGAGGGGGCTACTCTGCCTCCCTCTTTAAGACTTATTGAGCCCCAGGGACCTCATCCCCTGGGGCCAAACCCTAAAAGGAGGGGAGTGTGCAGCCCTCCTTCCTGAGCCTTATTAGGCCACCACTCAGATCCCATCCCTGGGGCCAAACCATTAAAAAAGAGAAAGAGGATCATGTGGCACCCCCCTTGAGCCTTCATAGGTCACCCAGGAACTCTACCCCTGGGGCTGTTTTGTAATTTAAAAGAGACAGGTGGCTGCACAGCCCCCTCCTAGAGCCTTATCAGGGCCCGGGGACCTCACACCCCTCAGGGCTGGGCTTGATTTTAAAGTGAAAAGGGGCCACATGGCCTCATTCTTAAGCTTCATTAAGCCCAGGTACCTCACCACCCTTGGTCATATTTTTTTAAAGGGGAGTCTCATTAGGCCCCAGAAATCCCATTCCACAGGGCTGATTATTTTTTAAAGTGGAGGGAGATGTGTGCCACTCCTTCCTGAGCCTCAGCAGGCCGTTGGGACCCCATCCACCAAGGGTATATTTAATTTAAAGGGGAGGGGGGCACATTGCCCGTCCCCAAGCCTATTATGCTTCTGGGGACCCCATTACCTAGTGCCAGGTACATTATTTATGTGGAGGGGGTATGTGGCCCCAATTCTTGAGCCATGTTTGACTCAGGGACCCCATCCCAGGGCCCAATGTGTTAATTAAGGGGAGGGAGGCATGCAGCCTCCTTCCCGGGCCTTAAAAAGGCCAAGAGGACCCAGTCACCTATGAATGTGCTTTGTTAATGGTGAAGGGTCCTATTTGGCACTGGAGACCCCATCCTGTAGGGCCTGTCCTTATGGTAAGTGGACGGCCCGGTGCCCCCCTGGCAGCTGCAATACACGTTGATAGCCGCGGAAGAGCCCAAGGGCCCCCATGGTGCCAGTGTGCTGAGGGAGTTAGTGTTGCTCCCACCCAGAGTGAGCGGTATCAGTGCAGCAGGGAAACAGATCTCAAGTCTGCTCCCAACCAGCTGGAGCATCTTCAAAGCTCCTGCCCACTAGGAGCTGATTTTGTGTTTCTTCCCATTTGGCAGGCATTTCAAAAATACTTCAGCAAGGGGGAAGCAAACACAACCTTCCCTGCCCATGCTGGTGCAGGAAAGGAAACTACTGTGTCCCAGGGATGTTCTCCCTGGGACACAGTATGTGATTCAGCCCAGAGAGATGGGGTCCCTGGTTATATTAAGCTCAGGGAAGGAGTCTGTGTGGCCCCCCTCCCTTTTAAAAAGTTAATTGGCCACAGGGCGTTTATTTTCCACGGGCCCTTGAAGGCTCAAAGAAGGAAGGCATGCACACGCTTCCCTTTGTTGGACGTTTCAGCCTCAGGAGTGAGCATCCCGGGGCCTTTAATGTCTCGGGAAGTGTGCCTCTTACCTCCTCCTGTTTAATTAAATGAAGCTGCCCCGAGGGATTAGGTCCCTGGGGCCTTAAAAGACTCGAGGAGGGAAGCCAAGTGAACCTCTTCCATTTTCTGGACATTTCTCCCACATGGGTGGGCTCACAGGATCTACAGTGGCTCGGAAAGGGAGCCACACACTCTCATCGCCTTAATTAAACAATGTGACCCTGGTCTGCAATTTGTTAATTTTTTGGATCACACTGGAGCCCAGTGGGAACACAGGAAAATTTACTGTTTTTTTTTTTTTCAATTTTGGCTCCACGGGGGTCCTTCTCGGTGTCTTACCTAGAGGGCCTAGGGGGCAGGACATCCCTACCCCACCTCTTTATGTCTTTTTTTCAAAGTTCAGTACTGGGGACTAAATCCTTGAATCCTCTAATGGCTGCCAGCAAAAAGTTTCTGATGTTGTTGGCAGCCAATGAAAGTGCTCACTCCAGCAGGAGTCTGATTTCCACAGGAGCGCACAGGCACAAAGGAAAAAGACTTCCGGAGCAAATTTAAAAAAAACTACAGAACACACTTACACCAAGATTTTCCAAATGGAGCAAAACTTATTAGCAGCTGGAAAACCGTGACTGCCACTGAGTTTACATTTTTCAAAAGAATTTGCCACTCGTGATCTGCTGTCTGGAAAGTTTTGGGGTGATCAGTTAAGCGGAGGCTAAAAAAAGGGGGAGTCCCGAAACACTTTTCCCCCTATTAATTTTACCATAGGGATTTTGAACAGCGATAGCGCAGAAACCACTGGACGGAATTACACCAAATTTGGCAGAATGCTTAGGCTTGGTCCAGAAAGTGACCATTTTGTGATTTGGTGTAAATCCGTTCAGTAGTTTTACAGAAAGTAAAGAAAATCCAAATTTGTATATATAGGGATGTGAAGGCTCTGCAAACAATCCCAATCTCATGCAGAGATCTGATTTGCTGGAAATTGTTCAACAAAGAAGTGTTGGCAGCTATGTTGGGACTCGGCTCCAGCCGAGTCCCAGAATAAATGATGTAAAAAAACAAAAGAGGCCAGGGCAGGGACAGCTTCACTCCTTGGCTCTGGTGCTGGTATCCCAGAGGGTACCCCCCTGGAGCAATAAAGCATTTTTTAAAAAGTTTTCACTGTGATTCATGGTGAATCTGGCAAATTGTTTTTAAAAATTGAAGCGCAGGCTCACAGATGGGCCAAGTCCCAGTGGAATTCCCATTTTCATGTGGCCCTTGGCCCACCAACTCCCCAGGGCAAAGAAAATAATGTGTGCAGGGGTCACCCGGTCCCCCACAGCCCTGGGGACTGTCACGTCACCATTGCTGAAATCAAATCTAATGCAAAGGGAGTTACACAGCACCCCTGTCCTGAGGACCACCACCTCCCAGGGGCACTAAACACAAACTGTGTGGGGGGGCTGCATGCCCCCCACTGCAGCCCTGTGGACCACCATCTGGCCAGGGCATACATTTTAAAACACATAGCCCCCAAGCCCCAGGGACCACCACCTCTCCAGGGATATTAAAGTTGGACGGGGTCTGTGTGTCTCTGCTTCCAACTTCCCGCAGGCAGCCAACCACAGATTGTGCACAGCCTTTGGATGTATGTAGCCCCCCAGGGCTGGCTCCTGCTATGTCCTGGGGTGCCCACCCCAGGACATAGTTGCTTGCTTTTGCTCGGTGGGAGCTAACAGCTCCCACCAAGTAAAACCAAACAAAGTCTCTTTTTTAACAATGAGAGCTGTCAAACAGCTCCCGGTGTTAGAAAGCAGAGTTTTCATCTGTTTCCCTGCACCCAAATATGCATGCAGGGAAACAAATAAAAACACTTTCATAAGCAGGGAGCTGCTACTTAAAGGTGCTCCCTGCTTGTGGGAACAATGCCAGCTCCCACAGGATAGCGGGAACTGGCGAGGACTGTGGGGGCCTTGAGGTTCCCCCTGCTTTCCTGTCACTCTCTCTCATCCATCTCATATTGGGATGGAAGAGAGAGAGAGATAGTCATTGCAATGGTCTCTCTTTGCAATAACTACAATAAGCAGTCACTTGTGGCATAATGATTAGGGCCTCAGACTCTTACAGAGAGTCTGCCTTCCCCTGTTCCTGTCCAAGGCCACCAAGACCATCTGCGGAGTTCCCCAGGGATCCTCACTCAGCCCCACCCTCTTCAATGTCTACATGGCTCCGCTCACCAACATCGTCCGATCCCACTGCCTCAACATCGTCTCCTATGCAGACGACACTCAGCTCATCCTCTCTCTCTCGAAGGACCCCGCAACCGCCAAGAACAACCTCTACCCGGACTCCACGCCATCGCCAGCTGGATGAAAGAAAACCACCTCAAGCTAAACTCGGAGAAAACTGAGATCATCATCTTCGGCCCCAACAGATCAGCATGGGACGACTCCTGGTGGCCTGCCACCCTGGGGTCGGCCCCAAAGCCCACCACCGATGCACACAACCTCGGCTTCATACTGGACTCTTCTCTCTCTGTGACCCAGCAAGTCAACGGCATCACATCCTCATGCTACAACACCCTTCGCATTCTCCGCAAGACCTTCAGATGGATCCCCGTGGAAACCAGAAGAATGGTCACACATGCCCTCGTCAGCAGTAGAGTGGACTACGGCAACGCCCTCTACGCGGGAACAACGGCCAAGCTCGAGAGGAAACTCCAGCGCATCCAGACTGCCTCTGCACGACTCATCCTCAACCTCCCTTGCCACGAACACATCTCAGCCCACCTCAGAGATCTCCACTGGCTCCCCGTCGACAAAAGGATCGTCTTCAAGTTCCTGATCCATGGTCACAAAGCTCTCCACGACGCCGGACCATCTTATCTCAATGAGCGTCTCAACTTCCACATCTCTAAACGCCAACTCTGCTCCGACAACCTCGCCCTTGCTATCGTCACCCTCATTCACCGCACCACATCTGGCGGTAGATCCTTCTCCCACCTTGCTGCAAAACATGGAACGCCCTCCCTGTCAACCTACGTCTGACCCAGGACCTCCTGACCTTCAGGAAGCACCTCAAGACCGGGCTCTTCGAGCAGTAGTTCCCCCACCACAGTGCCTTGAGACCCTGCTGGGTGAGCAGCGCGCTTAACAAATCACTGATTGATTGATTGATTTACACTGAAAGTTGAGGATTTCAGTCCAGGTATGCCTGTGTTCATTTCCCTACTTTAATTTCTCTTTAACTTTAAAAGTTTAAGGTTTATACTGTAAGGTGATCTCATTCTTTTTAATTGACAATAACATTTTTCTTTTCAATTTGTCCAGAAATATATTTTTCTAAGTGTATCATTCACCAAAGCCTAAAAAAACTCTCTATCTCTCCCTCTCTCACTCTCTTTCTATTTCTCTCTCTCAATTTCTCTTTTGCATTCTCTTTCTCTCACTCACTCACACTCAGACTCTTATGCACCCTCTCACAGACCCTCTCATACACTCACACACCCACTCACAGACCCACTCAAAGCCCTGTGCACCTACTCACAACCCCACTCACTCCCTTGTGCACCCACTCACAGACCCACTCAGACACTCACACACCCAGCCACAGACCCACTGAAACTCTCATGCACCCGTTCACAAACCCACACAGACACTGACACACCAACTAAGACACTGATGCACCTCCTCTCACACCCAGAAAGACAATCAAGCACCTACTCATAGACCCACTCACACTCTCACACATCCGATCATAGATCCATTGAAATCCTCACACACCCACTCCCAGACCCACCCAGACACTGGAGCACCACCTAAGACACTGAGGCACCCACTCTCACATACAGACAGACACACTCACAACTACTCTCAACCCAAGATACACCCTCTCACACCTCTTCTCACACCCAGAGAATCAGACCATGGCCAGCTCCCACTGCACATGGCCATAGGGCAGAGAGCAATGTGGGGTTGGGTGGTTAAGAACAGAAATTCACTGAAAAAACAAAGGTTACAGGAATGTAATAGTTAAGAAATAGAATTTAAAAAAAAGAAATTCACTTGATAAACAAGGGTTACAGGGACATTATAGTTAGGCTCACATTTTAAACATACCATTCACCTGTTATAGTTCATTCAAGTAACTATAACTTTTCATTTTTTTAGAGTATATATATATATACATATATATATATATATATATATATTTAATTCACTGAACAAGTTAAAGGTTACAATAATGTTATAGTTAGGTTCACATTTCAGACATACAAAACCAGTGAAATTCAGCAGTTATAGTTCCATATCATTTGAGATATCATCAGTAATGTCACTGATCATTTCATGAGTGATGTAATTGTCAGAAGCAGTGCAGTATGGGGGAACAAGTTATAGATAGCAGAGGGAACTGAACTACAGAACATGGATGGGATATATAGAAGAGATGTTGTTCACTTCACAGATGAAGGCAACATGAGCCCTCCTTATGACATTGGCAGTGACTGTTAAAGTGGCAGTAATACCGCCAACAGGCTGGTGGTAATTACCGCCAAATTATGACCATGGCAGTGATCCCTCCCACAGACAGCCAATGTACTACACCAATCCAGGGCGTTAACACCACTGACCACCCCGGTAGCCAACAACAGCCAGGAGGAAGACATGGTATCGCTCATCATATTATGACACAGCAAACTACCAAGATTTCTGTGGCGGTACCAACGCCATCAAAAGCGTGGCAGAGACAGAACACAGAAAACAAAAGACTCACTAAAACGTACAAAGAGGATTCTGCCGCCTGGAACACCAACGCAGATGATGATCGTGAGTACAGCCACCTAGCACACAAGGAAGGAAAGGAAGGAAAAGGAGAGTGACACATACACACGCACAACACACACTATACACACACACCATACACACAATCAGTTGCAGAGTAAAACCAATGTTACAGGACCCATGTCTAATTAAAACAACATTGAGGTTTAAGTGACACTTATTTGATGCCAACAGCCACCATATTGTCCATTCAAAAACAAAAGCATCTGTCAATGCTCAGAAAGGGCCAGTGGCCAGTCCAAAGTCTAAAAGGCCCAACTTGACTCCCGACTATATGGACTCCACTGTGCAAGGGCATCATGTTGGAAATGGGAAGGCACCTCGGGGGAAGAAGGGGGGGGGCACCTCAGCTGAAGTGGGTTACATGCCCACTGGTTCTGGAGGGGGCTCCATGCCCAATTGTCCTTGGTGGGGAGTGCATGGCCACAGTTTCTGAAGTGGGGAACATGCCCACCTGATCTGGAGGGGGCTCCATGTCCAGTTGTCCCTGGTGGGGAGTGCAAGGCCATAGTCTGAATTGGGGAACATGCCCACTCGTTCTGGAGGGGGCTCCATGCCCAATTGTCCCTTGTGGGTGGCCTACATGCCCTCTGCTGGAGGTGAGGGCTCCTTGCCCACTGCTGGTGGAGGTGTTACCCTGGCTGCCTCTGCTGGAGGTGAGGGCTTTTTGCCCACTGCTGGTGGGGGTGTTACCCTGGCTGCCTCTGCTGGAGGTGAGGGCTCCATGCCCAATTGTCCCTGGTGGGTGTCCTACATGCCCTCTGCTGGAGGTGAGGGCTCCATGCCCCTGGTGTTGGAGGGGGCCTCTTGCCTCTCTTTGCCAGTGGAGTGGGAACCTTCCCTTTCTTGGGTTGTAGAGTGGGTACCTTCCCTTTCTTGCATGGTGGAGTGGGAACTTTCCCTTTCTTGCCTCCAGGACTAGGAGGTGCCTCCACTGTCCCCGTCTCCTGTAACTTGGTTTTCATCACCCTAGTCCTCCTTTTCTGAGGTGCAGGTATGCTCACAGTAGGAGTGTCAGCCATCGCACTCTGGGGCCCCTTTGTGCCAGCAGCTGAGGATTTGATGGCAGACTGTTTGGCTGAGGTGCTGTGCTGGGTCGTTGGGACCCTGTTATTATGGGCGGGACAGAGGGGTGGAGGGGGAGGGAAGAGGTCAAGATGGGCAAGGAAAAGCTTCTTAGGTATGTTGGGGCAGGATGTGGGAGGAGGGATGGGAGTGGAGGTTGAGGTTTGTGGTTGTCAGAGGTGTACGTCTGCTGGACTTGGGTGCAGGTGCCTGGACAGTGTGCGTGTGTGAGGTGGATGGCTGTTGGGAGTCTGAGTGCGTGCATTTGTGTCTCTTAGGAAGGGGACAGACAGGGTGGGAGAGGACAAAGGGGACACGTGGATGGATGTTGTGGAGGTGTACGCAAGTGAGGTGTGTGTGCTGCATGATGTGGTGATGGTGGTGGTGGCTGTTGATGCAGTGCATATAGGTATGAGTGCAGATGTGACTGTGAGGAAGGAGGAGGAGGAGGAGGAGGAGGAGACAGTGGAGGGAGTGGATGTGTGTGCAACTGTCTGCCTGTGTTTGACTGTGCTACTCTTGTGTGATGTTTTGTGTGCAAGTTTGTCTGTATCTGTGCCTGGGATGGGTTGGGGTTGAGGAGATTGGGACTGGGAAGTGGTAGTTGGAGGGGGGACAGTAGGAACAGGAACACTGGGTGTCATCAGAGAGGAGGCCAGAGCCTGAAATGATTTCTGTAGGGCCGCCAAGCCACCGTGGATGCCCTCCAGCAACGCATTGCATTGCTACATCTGGGATGCCAGCCCCTGGATGACATTCACTATGGTTGACTGCCCTACGGAGATGGATCTCTGGAGGTCAATAGCCTCCTCACTGAGGGCAGGAGGGCTCCTGGGTGAGCAGGCACGGGCAACTAGGTGGGGGGCTACTGCGAGGGTGGTGCTGGTAGGGAGGTGGCAGCTGTAGCTGGGGTGGTTCCAGAGGTGCCCACCACCACCAGGGAGCTTCCATCGGAGGAGGTATCAGAGTCAGTGTTGTCACCTCCTGTCTCCACTCGCCCTCCATCCCACTGGTCCACTCGGCGTCAGTGGTCTCTTCCTCCTGGGTCTTGTGGGATGCAGCTCCCCCAGATCCTGGTGCCCGTGCTCCTCCGCCAGATGATGCTAATGCACACATAGACAGAATGACAAAAGAAAATAGAGGGAGAGAGAGAAAGGGAGCACTGGGTCAATTACAGCACCAACACCACAACTGGCATACACATTACCATCACACACAGGGATCACAATTGGGCACTATGCATCACACTGGCATTCCATTGGCTAGGTACCACAGCAAGATGAGAGCCAACCACCGCCAGCTGCACCCCTCCTGGGATCCACTAAGCCCTGTCTGACCTGGAATGCCATCTAGCTAGAATACAAGATTTTGCTATTCACCCATTTACCAATGTCTGAGCTGGCATTAAGGGGCACCCACTTACTGAAACCTATGACCTGGATCCCATGCCAGCCAAAACAAATGGTTGTCACGCTCACTGTACTCACCCCCTTGTCTTTGCTCTGCTGCCCTCAAGCGCCCATCCAGCTCTTGGTAGGCCACCACAAGTATGCAGGCCATCAGGGCGGTCAGGTTCCGACGGGCACCCCGTCCTCTTTGGGAGACCATCCCCAGCTGGTCCTCCGCAGTCTTCTGGGCCCAGCGTTTCAGGTCCTCCCAGCTTTTCCTGCAGTGGGTGCTCCACCTGCCATAGACCCCCAGGGTCCACATGTCATTGGCAATGGCACGCCACAATCCCTTCTTCTGATGGGCGCTGACTTGCAGAGGTAATACAGACAAGAGGACACCATTAACCAGACAATCCGGCCTGTCACACATATGGCCCACAAATTACATTTCCATCTCCATTGGCACACACATCACCTGGATCCCTGCATGTACACTACCACCAAAGATACCCCACACCTTGTCGCATGCATCGTCCCCTTGGTGTATTCACCTGTTGGTCTTGAGGCCCATACAGCTGTCCATACAGGCACAGGACCCCATCCACCAGGTGCTCTAACTCCTCCGAAGTGAAGGCAGTGGCCCTTTCCCCGGTCACACAGGCCATGGCAGGATCCAGACACAGGTCACAGCAGCACACGCAGTGTAGGTGTTGTCCTGTGGAAAGTCAGGAATCAAGTGAGGTTATAGATTGAAAATGGCGGTCACGTCTGTGGTGGTGTACACCGTCACCCCCGCTGGTGATCCTCATTGGATGCTGTACTCCATAGAACCCCATGTTAGCTAATGAGGAATAGCACAGCGGTGCAAGACCGTCTTCCGCCATGACGCCCAACACCGGCGGAGTTACATCACTTCCACCTGTCCATACATACAGGACAGGCAGTTGCCATTTCATGGTGGTGGACAACAATCAGAAATTTGAAACTGCGTCATTGCTGTGAATTGTACTTACAATGCCATTCACATTGTCCAATTACATACATGCCGAATTGCATTGGGGTGGTGGTTTCATTGTTCAGTTTGTGACACCCTTCTCACTCTTGTGTCCCTTAGATACCTACCACTGCAGAGGAAAAGGAGGAGGAGGCAAGTCCCTGTGTACAGACCCCTTGTAGACTTGGCTACACTGGAGGAGAGGCATATAATACTGACCTACAGACTGGACAGGGTCACAATCACAGAGCTGTGTACTCAATTGGAGCCTGATCTGATATCAGTTATCCGTCATCCTACCGGGATCACCCTTCTTGTGCAAGTTCTATCAGTGCTCCATTTCCTGGCAACTGGTTCTTTCCAAGTGACAGTGGGCTTGGCAGCAGGAATGTCACAGCCAATGTTCTCAGTAGTGCTGGCAAGGGTTTTGTCTTCCTTGGTCAAACACATGTGCAGCCACATCGCTTTCCCCCAAGTGGCAGATTTGGCCACTTGAAGGCTGGATTCTATGCAATGTGGAATATTCCTAATATTTTTGGGGTGATTGATGAAACACATATTGCATTTGTCCCCCCACCCCGGCACAATGAACAGGTGTTCAGGAATCAGAAGAGTTTCCACTCACTCAATGTGCAAATGGTGTGCCTGGCGGACCAGTACATCTCCCACGTCACTGCCAAGTATCCTGGGTTGGTACATTACGTCTTTGTCCTGAGGAATAGCAGCATCCCAAATGTGATGGCACAATTACAGAGGCACAGGGTGTGGCTGATAGGTGAGCATGAGTCCCCCCACCAAGATAAGTCAGTGCACGCCGTCTGGAGTCATCACCCACACCATTGTGTAAGGCTATTGTTTGTCACTCAATTCTTGCAGGTGACTCTGGCTACCCAAACCTGTCTTGTCTCCTGACCCCTGTGAGGAATGCCAGGACAGGGGCTGAGAAACTGAATAATGATGCACATGGGCGAACTAGGCGAATCATAGAATGTACCTTCGGCCTCTTGAAGGCCAGGTTCAGATGTCTCCATCTGACAGGTGGATCCATGTGCTACTCCCCTGAGAAGGTATGCCAGATAGTTGTAGTATGCTGCATGTTTCACAACCTGGCCCTCAGACAACATGTGCCTTATCTGCAGGAGGAGAACATTTGAAATGCCCCTGTGGCAGCAGTGGACCCTGAGGACAGTGAGGATGAGGAGGCAGAGGATGAGGATGAAGCCCAGGGTATTGGTTGAGTCTGTTTGTAGCCCAGGTCCAGTGTCCAAGGGCGATAGGAAGGGGAGCAATGGCAGATCAAAGTGGACAAGGTGAGACAGTGGAACACAAGGGGGACAGTCAGGTGCGGCTCATTTCCAGGCAGTGGTCTTGGTCTTGGTCTTGGCAACTGTCTCTGCCCTCTGTCTGGGTTGCAGGGAACGTTTGTGTGGTAGTTTACCTTCTGCAGGGGAGGGGTGCTGGTGGCCTGTGGGTCCTGTGGCAGAGCCTCCTGTACACTAGCTGCAGCAGATGTGGTGGGCTGTTCAGTTGACTGACTATTGGAAGGGGCCCGCTGAGGTGCTGTTTGTTCCTTCATGATGTTGTCCGCATCAGACAGCACCCCTGCTATGGAGCCCATGGTGGTCTTTCCTGATCTCCTGATGGTGTACCTCCTGCAGCTGTTGGTTCTCCTGCATGTTGTTAAGAATCTGGCCCATCTTGTCCTGGGATTGTTGGGAATCCCCCAGGACATTAGTGAGTGCCTCCTGGAGAGTCGGTTCCCTGGGCCAGTCCTCCCACTGGCACACATCTGTCCTACGAGTGTCCCTCTACCCCTGTCCCTGTGTCCCCTGAAAAGTGTGTCCACTGGCACTGACCCCGGAACCCTGATTGTCTTGGCTGCAAGGTGTGGACTGGGGTCCCTGTACAGGTGGGCACACTGCTGATTGACATGTCCTGAGGATCAAGGTGTGGGGATGTTGGGTGGGTGCTGTGGTGTTGGATACTTACGGGGGAGGCTATGTGATGGACTGGCAGTGGGCTGGGATAGCTGACTGACCAGTGGTCCCTGATGGCCAGGTAAGTTATCCAGATCCACAAGTCCAGAGTAACTGTCACCACTTGGGGCATCTTCTGTTGGAGGGCTGGATAGTCATGGCACCTCCTCGCCGCTGGGATTGGCTGGGGCACCTATGGGGACCTAAGTGATGTATTATGCTTCATGTATGTGACATACTCTACATCCCTAGCTTCCCCTATATCATTGCTGTTGCCCTGCCACCTTTGTTTGCGTATGGTGATATTTTGTGGGATTGATAGTTCTCCATGCTCTGCATGCATTGGTGGTGGGTGTACATGCAGGGCTGGGAGGGCTGTACATGCATTGGTATGGCATGGTGGGCTTGGCATTGGGGTTAGTCAAATGTGTAGTTGCAGTGTGTGGGATGGAGTGAAGTGATGGGAGTCAGGGTGAGGGGGTGAGATGGCATGCAGATACGGGGGTGATAAGTAGTAAATATTGACTCCCCAGTGTCCAGTCCTCTGGGTACTTCAGTGAGTCCCTCAGGATTCAGGATTGCCATGACTTGCTCCTCCCATGCTGTCAGCTGTGGGGAAGGAGGTGGGGGTCACCGCCAGTCCTCTGGATGGCGAGCTGGTGTCTTGCTGCCACGGATCGTACCTTACCCCATAGGTCGTTCCACCTCTTCCTAATGTGATCCCTTGTTCTTGGATGCTGTCCCATGGTGTTCACCCTGTCCACATTTCTCTGCCATAGCTCTATCTTCCTGGTAATGCATATATGCTGCATCTGTGCTCCGAAGAGCTGTGGCTATACCCTGACTATTTCCTCCACCATGATTCGCAACTCCTCATCTGTGAAACAGGGGTTCCTTAGTGGGGACATGGGTGTTGTGTGGTGTGTGTTGTGCAGAGGGTGTTCAGTAATGTGGTGGGGTGTGGGATGTGGAGTGCGTGATGGATGTATGGGTGGTTGTGGTTTGTGTGTGTGTAGTTGTCTCTGTGATTTGCATGGCTAGCTATTGCAGTCTTTTCGTGTCGGCAAAGGGTTGTGTGTAATGTGTGTGTGTGTTTTATAGTGCTGTGGGTGGGTGTGTGTGGTGTGTGTATGAGTGTCAGGTGTGTGATTTTAGTTTTTCCCAATGTTGTGTTGTTTTGTATTTAGGTGGCCATTCTCACTGAGCCAGTGTGTACCACTGATGGTTCACCACCGTTGAATGTCCGCTGTGGTGACTCGTGAGTCATAATGTGGTGGGCGTTGTTTTGTTGGTGTAACGGTATGGGTGTTCATATCATCAGTTTACCACTGACCTTTGGTCTGGCGGATTTGTGTTTGTGGCAGTATTCTGTCGGTCTAGTGTGAGTGTGTCATAATATGGCGAATGGATGTTCGCCTCCGCGACGGTATGTTGACGGCGGTCACCGCAGCAGTAAGCAGCATTTGTGACCAATGTCATAATGACCACCATAGTGTTTCTTAGCAACTTGAAACCCTGCATCTACTCTTATGTGTACTGATCATATTCTCATAATAAACACTAAGGCTCTTCTTAAAGCCACCCCATATCCCAAACACTATGTAAGTTTTAATGAAAATGTAATTTATTTTAATAAAAAATGATTTTGACTCAGATTTGCAAACCAAAAGCACAAATTCAAGGCACAAAACCTAACATATTGTTCATCCATCTATTTTTCAGTGGATGTATGAATGTCAGTGTGTCCATCAAAAGGTGCATTTACGTGTCTGAGTAGGTATTAGTATTTGAGTGGGTGTTTGGGTGTCACTGTGTCTGTGAATAGGTGAATGAGTGTGTCAGTGGGTCTGTGATTGGGTTTATGAGTGGGTGCACTAGTTTCTGAGTGGGTCTTTGAGTGTGTGTCTGAGTGTCTGAATTGGTATTTCAGTGGTGTACAAGTGTCTTAGTTGGTCTCTGAGTCTGTGTATAAATGTCTGAGTGGGTCTGTAACTGGGTCATTGAGTGACTGAAAGGGTCTTCAAGAGGGTTTATGAGGGTCAGTGCATCTCTCAGTGGGTGCATGAGTGTCTGTGTGGATCTGTAAGTAGGTGTGTGAGTGGGTGTCTGAGTGTCTGAATAGGTCTTTTAGCGAGTGCTTGAATATATGATTGCCTATTTGAGAGGGTGTATGAGTGTCACTATGTCTGTGAGTGGGTGCATGAGTGTGTCAGCGGGTTTTTAAGTAAGTGTATGAGTGAGTGACTGAGTGGGTCTGTGAGTGGGTGTATGAGTGTCTGAGTGGGTGGGTCTGAGAGTAGGTGTCTTAGTGCCTGAATGAGTTTTTGAGTGGTTCTATGAGGGTCAGTGTGTCTCTCTGTGGGTGCATGAGTGTCTGTGTAGATCTGTGAGTGGGTGTGTGAAACTGTGAGTGGGTCTGTCAATGGGTGTCTGTCTGAATAGATCTTTCAGTGGGTGTACGAGTGACTGAGTAGGTATTTGAGTGGGTGTATGAACAATCAAATAAACCTATTTTCAGCTTGGACTAAGGGGGCCAGATCGGCAAAACTCAAAATCTCTGCTCCATATATGGCCTCCGCCACGGTATTAGCCCTATAAACTTCCAGGGCTGGGGTACAACACCTATACTTTGTTACTGATATAGATGCCTTTTGACTTAATACAGCTCTTTGACTTAATACAGCTCTGTTTTTTGCTATTTGGGGAGCCCAGGGCAAATTGTCAGCTAATCTGATGCCCAGATAATGACAATGGCTCACTTGCTCCAGTGGCACCCTCTCCACCTCCATTCTGCCTCTAAAAGAGTGGTGAGGATTCAATGCCATAAAGTTACATTTAGTGTGATGTATCTCTAGTTCCCGCTTCTTGCAGAAAGACACAAAATGATCCAGGAATGACTGAAGTCCCATATGGATTCTGAAAAGAGGCCGTGTATTGTCTGTAAATATCATGATAGGTGATTTTTCTTGCAGATTTTGGTGCATCATGCCTACAGTCACTCAATCATACAACCACTTCATTAATATACACACTAAACAATGTGGGGGCAAGGACAAAATCTTGTCTTACTAACCGGTTTATCAGTTTCCTTTATGTTAGGTTGCCCCCCCATGTTCCACCTGATTGATGCACATGTTTCAAAGTGCAAAACCCTCATTATTTT
The DNA here is from genome assembly GCF_031143425.1 of Pleurodeles waltl. Lineage (NCBI taxonomy): Eukaryota > Metazoa > Chordata > Amphibia > Caudata > Salamandridae > Pleurodeles > Pleurodeles waltl. The sequence goes on from NC_090436.1 coordinate 493,255,740, forward strand.
CAGGAGATCTCCAGGAATACCATAATCCTCCAAAACCTTCCACGGGCTGGCCCTAGCAACCAGGTCAAATGTTGCTCTCAGGTCCATGTAGGTCACGTGTAGACGGTCCCTCTTCAGGTCGATATATATATATATATATATATATATATATATATATATATATATATAGCACACCATCAAGAGGCGAAAGACCTAGTCAACTGTGCTGATCCTACACCTAGCCTGACTGTCTGAGAGAATGTGATTATCAGTAATCTACATGTGGAGTTTGAATAGCACCTGCCTGCAAAAGATCTTTTGACTCTTGTCAATAAGGCTGATTGGCCAGTAGTTAGAGGGGGCATCACGCCTGCATTTCTTGTGAATAGGGATGATAATGGTGCCGCACCAGAATGGCAGAATGTTCTCCCCTCTCACAATGACATTACTCAGGGTGTTTAGTTAGGGGACCCAGATGTCTGGTTTGGAAATAAACAGATCTCCCAGAATGCCGATGGGGCTGGGAGCCTTTTCCCTACTAATTTGTGAGAGTGCCTGTTTTGTTTCTGCCTGCTCAAATTCCACAGGGGTACAGTCATGGGTGGGCAAAAGAAATGCTGTAGAAGTATCACTGGAGGGCAGGGGATAGCTGGACCACATACTGTATAGTTCAGGAGGTGTGGGTAACCCATGCATCTGGTTGTACCACTGCTTCTAGGTGATTATCAATAGTACAATTTCCATTGGCTATGGGTTTCCAGAATGCCTTTGAGGTCCTATCAGGAAAAGATTGAGTGACGTTGTCCCATTATGTCCCTATAACCTTTCGTGTTTTCAGTGAATTTCCATGATTTTTTTAACATAACGTAAAGTAGTTTTAATTACTATACGTTAATGCAACTGCGCTGCGTATGGCCTTTGGCCATGCACGACTTGGGTTGGTTGAATGGCAACCAACTTGCTATAACTACCCAACCCCATGCCACGCACGGCCTTCAGCTGTGCACGACATGGGTTCGCTGCAGAGCCATAACATTCAGCCAGGCCCTGCATTCAACCCTGTGTAACCACTCAACCCTGCAGGCATATGTATCTGAGTGGGTCTGGGAGTGTGTGCTTGTGTATCTCAGTGGGTCTGTCCGTGGGCGCTTGGGTTCTGAGTGGGACTGTGAGTGGGTGCATGAGTCTCTGAGTTGATGTGTGAGTGGGTGAATGACTTTGTCTGATTGAGAGTGTGAATGGGTTTATGTGGTTCTGCATGGGGCTGTCAGTGGTTGTGTGAGAGTCTGAGTGGACCTGTGAGTGTGTGCATGGGTACCTCAGTGCGTCTGTCCAGCAGTGCATAGGTCTCTGAATGTGTCTGTGAGTGCGTGTGTGAGTCTCTCAGTGGATGCGTGAGTAGATGAATGATTCTGAGTTGGTCTGTGAGTTGATGTATGACTGTCTGAGTGGGTCCATGAGTAGGTGCATGAATGTCGGAGTGAGTCTGTGAGTGGGTGGAGGAGTGTCTGAGTGGGTCTGTGAGTAGGTGTGTGAGTGTCAGAGTGGGTCGATTAGTGGGTGCATGAGTGTCTGAGTGGGACTGTGAATGGGTCTGTGAGGGTCAGATTGTGTCTGTGAGTAGGTGAGTGAGTACCTCAGTGGGTCTGTCCATGGGCGCATGGGCCTCTGAGTGGGTCTGTGAGTGGGTGCATGAGTCTCTGAGTGGATGTGTGAGTGGATGCATGACTTTTTGAGTGGGTCTGTGAGTGGATGCATGGCTGTCTGATTGGGTCTCTGAGAAGGTATGTGAGTGTCTGATTGAGTATGTGAATGAGTTCATGAGGGTCTGAATAGGACTTTATGTGGTAGCATGAGTGTCTGACTGGGTCTGTGAGTGGGTGCATGAGTGTCTGAGTGGGTCTGTGAGTAGGCGCATGAGTTTCGGAATGGGTCTGTGAGTGGGTGCATGAGTGTCTTAGTAGGTCTGTGAGTGGGTACATGAGTGTCTGAGTAGGTCTGTGAGAGAATGTGTGAGGGTCTGAGTGGGTCACACACAAACACACATACACATATTTCACTAAAAAATGGTTAAAGTGACGTTATAGTTATGTGCTGAAATTAAACAAAATCTAATATTTAAAAAACACAAAACACTGAAATTCACCACTTAATATTTAATGATCCACACATTACTTGAGCCCCACCATGCACCGCTTATGACCTCACTCATTACGTCACTTATGATAATTTAAATAACATCATTGATGGCATCACTGGTGACATCTTTAATGTATCCCGGGAGTGGCCTGTGGTTGGCCCCCTGCGAACGCCAAATACCTCACTGAACACAACATTTGGGACCCTATGAGAAGCAGAAGGCAGGCAAAAATTAAACACATTAATTTAATAATTGCTTGCGCTCCACCAGGTCTCCTGAGAGCCCTATGGAAGGGAGTAAATATTTGAGTACAACAAATTAAATTTATGAGGAAAAAGCAAAAAAGGAACAAAAACATTTTGGGCTTTTTCTTTCATTATTCTTTAAAAAACGGTCTTAAATGTTAAATGAAAGAATTGACACATATACTGGCTGTCCCAAATGGTGGTTTGTAGTTCATCCATCACATGGCTTTTGAAGGAGGATACATGCTAAACAAAGCAAAAGATGTAGAGAACAAAGACAAGATGATAATCACACTCATACAAAGACATAGGCTATCAAAAATGTCCATTGCTGTATGGCCAGTGGAAAAGAGGCATGGAAAACAACATAAAATTGGCAGCCTATGACAAACACACATACTGGCAATGCCAAATGACCACTGAGACATGGCCAGCAAATACCAAGGAGATTCAACAAATGGTTGACCTATCCTACTTGGAGCAATTACCCTCCAAAATCACATCTTGTAGTGTTGCAGAGAAATGATTTACAGACAGCACAGATAGCTGTGCATCTCACATTATGCTTTTTCCTGGAATAGGACTTTCACTACATAACATGGAGTAATGGCATAATCTTTGTAATTCTACATGAATGTTATGTGAAATTACCAAAATTATGCCAAACAAAAGTGTTTTTTTAATTTTGGCCCCGGTCTGTTAATGTCCAGTGTAGTTTTATTGATATTTAAAAGTAGACCTTACTGCATTTCCTCATTTTACTTGAGATGCAGCTTGTTGCATTCCATGGTTTTAGCTGACATGAGTTTCTCCTCCCTGAGGCACATATACAGAGAGCTTCCTCAAGGCTCAGTAAGTCTTGCTGTCCTGAGAATAGTGTTGATGTGCATTAATTGAACACAAGTCCCTATTCAATGCTATTTAATTAGGTTCTGGAGCAGTGGTTCCCAACCTGTGGTCCGGGGACCCATGGGCGTCTGCAAAGCCTCCTCAGTGGGTCCGTGACTGCTTAGAAAATTAAATAATATTAATAGATTAATAAAGTTTATATACATGAAATGGCTAAATGTACAATTGAAAACTTTAATCCATACTGTAAATGTCAAGGAATTTGAAATTGGAGGCTATAAATTAAATTAGTGCCCTTAGATTGATTTGTGAGAGCAGTGCAGGTTCATCAAAAAGAATATAGTATGGTCGATGTGTGGCTTTATTTTGATTTAGAAGAGGTCCAACCTTCCTATTTAATTTGTTTTTTTCTGTTTTTCATTTATATTTGTTTGCACATTAACTAAAGTGTGTTATTATTTGTGTATATTTTGCATTTCAAATCATTGACAATATTTAGGCAGGGGTCCCCCTTTCAGTAATGTCTCAGTTGGGTGCGCCGGATTCCAACAATGATTCAGTGGGGGTCCTCGGTTCCGGTAAAGATAAAGTGGGGGTCCACAGAAACCAAAAGGTTGGCAACCACTGTTCTAGAATTTGACAAACATAATCCATTCCCACACACACATTACTAATAAAAAATGTCTTCCTCGTGCTGAATGCACCTTAAATTTCATTCTTGGATCATCAACTGAGAAAGTCCTAGCCAAATGTACCTCAAAGCACCACTCATGCAAGCTGAAACCATGGAACGCCGCAAGCTATGTGTGAAGCATAATTAAACAATAAATTCATGTCCATTTTTTAAATAAGTAAAACATATTGTCATGTATCAATAATGCTACTTTTTCATGGAATTCACATCCACCTATTAAAGTATCTACACTCATACAAACCAATGATTTTTTACTTACCAGTAATCTTCAGTACTATGAGTTTAAGCCTTCCTTCCCATAGTCCTTACTAGATGATCAATCCCACTCCCAGACAAGCCTTCAAAATGCCCCTGTTGTGCAAGTTACCTTGTTTACATACCTAATAGGGAACATGGGGCCTAATTACTACCTTGGTGGATGGGATGCTCTGTCTCAATGGTGATAGATATCCCACCCACTGTATTACAAGTTGCATTATATCCTACAGAACTTGTAAAACGGTGGCCAGAAATTGTCACATTTGTGACGGAGTATCGCATCCACCAAGGTCGTATTGAGGCCCATAATGTTTTTTGATTTTTGTGTATTTACATATTTTTTTAACCGCTTGGGTGCCCAGGACGGGGTGATCTCGTCCTCGGTGCTGGTTCCCTGGTGCCGAGGATGAGACCACCTCGTCCTGCTATGGGCCCCTGGGCCAGGCACCCCCCTCCCCTGGGCAGGGATGGAAGGGTAATCGCTTCCCCTTCCACCCCCCCCATGATCCCCTTGTGGCGTCTGATGAGGTCAGCGAGCATCTGATGACGTCAGCGCACTTTTGCACGCTGACCTCATCAGAGGCCTTCCCCTGGCGCTGGAAGCTCAGCTTCCAGCGCCCGATCGAAGGAGAAATGAAATCACGTGGAGGGGGAAGGAGAGGAAAGGCTTTTCCTCTCCTTTCAGGCCTCTCTGAGCATTTCTTTCAGGCTTCTCTGAGCATTTCTTCTCTGAGCATTTCTGCTGCCCGATCGCAATGCAATCAGGCAGCAGAAATGCCACCAGACACCAGGGATTTTTTTTTGTGTTTTTATTTACTTCATAAAGAGAGCAGCCCCTTGGGAAAGGGCCGCTCTCCAGGGAGGGCAATTTATTTTTTGGCTGTTTCTGCCCCCACTGGGGGCAGAAACCCCCCTAGGCACCAGGGATTTTTTGTTTTTGTGTTTTTTATTTGTGGGGAGCGACCCCTTAGGCAAGGGTCGCTCTCCTGTGGGCAAACGTTTTTCTAGGCCATTTCTGCCCCCCTTGGGGGCAGATTGGCCTATTTTTATTAGGCCAATCTGCCCCCAAGGGGGGCAGAAACCACTAGACACCAGGGATTTTTTTTATTTTAAATGTACACATAAGGGGAGCGGCCCCTTGGGCAAGGGCAGCTCCCCGGGGGGGAAATAATTTTACGGCTGTTTCTGCCCCCCCTGGGGGCAGATCGGCCTAATAAAATTAGGCCAATCTACCCCCAGGGGGGAGAAACCCCCTAGACACCAGGTATTTATTTATTTTTTGTTTGTTATATGTGGGGCGTGACCCCTTTGGCAAGGGTCACTCCCCTGGGGCAAAATTAATTCTAGGCCGTTTCTGCCCCCCTTGTGGGCAGATCAGCCTATTTCTATTAGGCTAATCTGCCCCCAAGGGGGGCAGAAACCACTAGACACCAGGGATTTTTTTTTGTCAGTTTCATTTGAGGGGAGCGACCCCTTAGGCAAGGGTCGCTCCCCTGGGGGCAAAATTAATTCTAGGACGTTTCTGACCCCCTTGGGGGCAGATCGGCCTATTGTAATTAGGCTGATCTGCCCCCGGGGGGCAGAAACCTCTAGGCACCAGATCGGCCTATTTTTATTTGGCCAATCTGACCCTGGGGGGAAGAAACCACTAGACACCAGGGATTTTTATTTTTTTGTAAAAATGTCACGCAAGGGGAGCGACTTCTTAGGCAAGGGTCGTTCCCCTGGGGGGCAAATTTATTTTAGACCATTTCTGCCCCGCTTGGGGGCTGAGCTGCCTATTTTTATTAGGCCGATCTGCCTCTAATGAGGGCAGAATCCACTAGGCACCAGGGATTTTTTTTTGTGCCAATTTCACGCAAGGGGAGCAACCCCTTAGACAAGGGTCGTTCCCCTTGGGGGGCAAATTTATTTTTGGCCATTTCTGCTCCCCTTGGGGACAGATCAGCCTATTTCTATTAGGCCGATCTGCCCCCAGGGGGCAGAAACCACTTAGGCACCAAGGATTGGTGTGTGTGTTTTGTTTGGGGGGGCAGCCCCTTGGGCAAGGGTCGCTCCCCATGGGGGCACATTACTGTTGCCCATATCTGCCCCCCTTGGGGGCAGATCGGCTTATTTTTGGAAGGCCCATCTGCCCCCAAGGGGGACAGAAAGCCCACCAGAGACCAGGGACGATTTATTTTCAAAATAAGAGGGTGTGGACATGGCCATACCCCCTCCGCAAATAAATGGGGCCAAAGTTGTTCTGCCCACCAGTGGGCAGATGGGGCAATTACCCCCGATCCACACCCCGGCGGGCAGGAAGTCTACTAAATGCCAGGGAATTCAAATAAAAAGTGGGGTGGTGGCTACCAACCAGTATGGGCATGGTTATGCCCCCACCCCAACTGAAGGGGGTAACAGTCTTTCATCTCTCCCCCGCACACTAAAACATCTTATCCCACTGCAAGCAAGTGAACATTTGATTAATTGGGGTTTTGGTTTTACATTTGGGCCATGAGAGCTTGGCTAACTCTCAAAATCGTCCCATTTGGAATGGTGAGGGCTGCACTTATTGGACTTTGGGACGCTGCCATGTAGAAAAATCCACAAGACCTAGACACATCTGAAAACTAAACATCTGGGTGAGTCCAGGGTGGTGTGCTTCACATGCACCCACCACCATTTTCTTAACCACAATGCCCTGAAAACCTCCAACTTTGCTGGAAATCACACATTTTTCCCACATTTTTGTGATGGAACCTACTGGAATCTGCAGGAATCCACAAAATTCCTACCACCCAGCATTGTCTCATCTATACCGACAGAAATTCTGCCCCACTTGTCAGCCTAAAAATGTTTTTTTCCAAACTGCCCTTTTGGACCCACTTTGGTTCCCCCTCAATTTTGACATGTTTTTGGCTCTTCCCTGCCACAGGCACTTGGCCCACCTACACAAGTGAGGTATCATTTTTACCGGGAGACTAAGGGGAACGTTGGGTGGTAGGAAATTTGTCCCGGTGCGGTGATCCCACACAGAAATGTGGGGAAAATGTGATTTTTTAGCTAAATTTGAGGTTTGTTGAGGATTCTTGGTAAGAAAACACTGGGGTTTCCACGCAAGTCACATCTCCCTGGACTCCCTCAGGTGTCTAGTTTTCAGAAATGTCTGGGTTTGGTAGGTTTCCCTGTATGGCTGCTGAGCCCAAGACCAAAAATGCAGGTGACACCGCAAAACCAGGAAGTTTTGTATTTGATAATTTTGATGTGTCCAGGTAGTGTCTTGGGGCATTTCCTTTCGCGGGCACTGGGCCTACCCACACAAGTGAGGTACCATTCTCATCAGAAGACTTGGGGGAACACTGGGTGGAAGAAAATTTGTGGATCCTCTCAGATTCCTGAAATTTCTGTCACTGAAATGTGAGGAAAAAGTGTTTTTTTGGCCAAATGTTGATGTTTGCAAATGATTCTGGGTAACAGAACCTGGGAAGAGCCCAACAAGTCACCCCATCTTGGATTCCCCTAGGTGTCTAGTTTTCAAAAATGTGCAGGTTTGGTAGGTTTCCCTAGATGCTGGCTGAGCTGGAGGCCAAAATCTACAGCTAGGCACTTTGCAAAAAACACCTCTTTTTTCTGTAGAAAAATGTGATGTGTCCACGTTGTGTTTTGGAGCATTTCCTGTCGCGGGCACTATGCCTACCCACACAAGTGAGGTACCTTTTTTATCGGGAGACTTGGGGGAACATAGAATAGCAAAACAAGTGTTATTGCCCCTTGTCTTTCTCTACATTTTTTCCTTCCAAATATAAGACAGTGTGTAAAAAAGACATCTATTTGAGAAATGCCCTGTAATTCACATGCTAGTATGGGCACCCCAGAATTCAGAGATGTGCAAATAACCACTGCTCCTCAACATCTTATCTTGTGCCCAGTTTGGAAATACAAAGGTTTTCTTGATACCTATTTTTGACTATTTGTATTTCAGCAAATGAATTGCTGTATACCCTGTATAGAATGAAAACCCACTGGAAGGTGCAGCTCATTTATTGGCTCTGGGTACCTAGGGTTCTTGATGAAGCCCTATATATCCCCGCAACCAGAAGAGTCCAGTGGAAGTAACAGTATATTGCTTTCAAAAATCTGACATTGCAGGAAAAAATTACAGAGTAAAACATAGAGAAAAATTGCAGTTTTTTTCACCTCAATTTCAATATTTTTTTATTTCAGTTGTTATTTTCTGCAGGAAACCCTTGTACGATCTACACAAATTACCCATTGGTGAATTTAGAATTTTGTCTACTTTTCAGAAATGTTTAGGTTTCTGGGATCCAGCATTGGTTTCACACCCATTTCTGTCACTGACTGGAAGGAGGCTGAAAGCACAAAAAATCGTAGAAATGGGGTATGTCCCAGTAAAATGCCAAAATTGTGTTGAAAAATTGGGTTTTCTGATTCAAGTCTGCCTGTTCCTGAAAGCTGGGAATCTGGTTATTTTAGCACTGCAAACCCTTGTTGATGCCATTTTCAGGAGAAAAAAAACACAAGCCTTCTTCTGCAGCTCTTTTTTCCCATTTAAAAAAAAAAAAAAAACGAATGTTTCACTGTATTTTGGCTAATTTCTTGGCCTCCTTCAGGGGAATCCACAAAGTCTGGGTACTTCTAGAATCCCTAGGATGTTGGAAAAAAGGGCGCAAATTTGGCATGGGTAGCTTATGTGGATAAAAAGTTATGAGGGCCTAAGCGAAAACTATTCCAAATAGGCAACAACAGGCCTGGCAAAGGAGGGGGAAAAGGCCTGGCAGCGAAGGGGTTAAATAACCCACTTTTACTTTTATGTGCTACCTTTTTCCTCCTTCACTTACATTTACATTAAAAACTAATAGTTCAAACAGGGATGGAGTGAGGGACCATACGACTCTGACAAGGAAGACTTTGACACAGAATTAAGATTACAGATAACTAATTAATAATTTAACCCTCCTCATTCAAGTTTCTTGACCAACTCCTTACTAAATGAAGAAGTAACACATAATTGGTACCTAACCACCAAAGGCACACGCATGCTCACCAGGAATTGATTGTAAACAAATTTGCAGCAGACAAAACAGTTTCACCAAAAGTTGTGGAAGCAAAATTACCCATTTGTAGTCTATGATGTTTGTCAAATGTAAAGAAGAGTAGACCAAGTAGCTGCCATGCAAACTCCTTTAAAAAACAAAACAACTTTCTGCCCAGGTGACCTCCATAGTTTACTTTTCTTGAATTTGAGAAGACAATGGAAACATAAATTTTAAATATTGGCCCTCATTACAACCCTGGCGGTCGGTGTTAAAGCGGCGGTAATACCGCAAACAATCCGGCGGAGAATAAAATGGGATTACGACCGTGGTGGAAACCGCCAACATAGACAGCCACTTTAACACTACGACCGCCATGGCGGTACAAACAAACAGCGCGGCGGACACCGCCAACAGACAGGCGTAAGACAATGTACCACCCACCCTAACACAACATGCCTATCCGCCACCTTTTCCGGGGCAGAACCAACACAAACAAAAACATGGCGGAAACAGTACAGAGAAGGGAAAATACTCACCTTTCCACACACCACGAGGAACCAGGACGCCATGGAGCCCGAATTGCAGATACTGCCGATGACGGTCTTCCTACTCCTCTATTTGGAGCTCCAACGACGGCGGCGACGACCATGGTGAGTACCTCACCTACAACACAGGGGAGGGGGGAGGGAAAAGAGAGTGACACACACACGCAACACGCAACACCCCCACCCACAACACCATACACACAAATACATGCTGCAACAAAGGAAATGATTTGAATGAATGTGAAATATCATTATCAAAATTCAAAATCCAGTATATACAGTTATGTACACCAAATACACAAGTCCGTATAGTGCACCAATCATTGTCCGCAGACCACTGGGCCCAAAATGAATGGGCGAGGCCCACACATGATACCTGACTCCAAACGGAGAGAACACTGGAGGGGCATCAGATAGAAAATATACAGGCATCTCATGGGGAGGGGGAGGTGGGGCAGCTCAACCTGATGAACGCACAACGCCACTGCTCCATGAGGGGCCTTCATGCCCACAGTTTGGTCCTGGGGAGTGCAAAGCCACAGTCTCTCAAGTCTTTCCAGTGGGTGGTTTGCCCACTGCTTTATCCTGGAGAGTGCAAAGCCACAGTCTCTCAAGTCTTTCCAGTGGGTGGTTTGCCCACTGCTGTATCCTGGGGAGTGCAAAACCACAGTCTCTCAAGTCTTTCCAGTGGGTGGTTTGCCCACTGCTGTATCCTGGGGAGTGCAAAGCCACAGTCTCTCAAGTGGATAACAGTCTCACTTGTTCTGGAGGGGGCTTTGTGCCCAGAGTGCTTCATCCTGCCAAAGGACTGAGGTATTGGATGTATCTCTCCACTGGTTCTGGAGTGGGCTTGGTGTCCAGAGTGCTTCATCCTGCCAAGGACTGAGGTAGTGGATGTATCTCTCCACTGGTTCTGGAGGGGGCTTTGTGCCCAGAGTGCTTCATCCTGCCAAGGACTGAGGTAGTGGATGTATCTCTCCACTGGTTCTGGAGGGGGCTTTGTGTCCAGAGTGCTTTATCCTGCCAAGGACTGAGGTAGTGGATGTATCTCTCCACTGGTTCTGGAGGGGGCATTGTGCCCAGAGTGCTCCACATGCAGTGTGGCCGGAACAATACACTCTCCTGGGTGTGTGTGCCATGAGATTGCCGAGGTACAGGTTGTATGATACGCCATGGAGGCAGAGACATACCCCACACTGCTGCGGCTTCGCAGTCCATATGCAGGTGACAACTGTGATGACAGTGATGCTTCATGGAAGCTGCCCAGAATCCTTGAACTCACCACCAGCCTCGGACGACTGACCACTGGGGATGGTAGCCATGTCTGCGGTGGTGCCACTGTCTGAGGACGTCACGGGGCCGCTGGTGGTGCTTGCTGCAGTGTCAGTCATGGCGGTGCTTGCGGCGGTGTCAGTTGCGGTGGTGCTTGCGGCGGCGGTGCTGGCTGCGCGGTCTGTGGCGGCGGTGCTGGCTGCATGGTCTGTGGCGGCGGTGCTGGCTGCGTGGTCTGTGGTGGCGGTGCTGGCTGCGGGGTCTGTGGCAGCAGTGCTGGCGGCGGTGTCTGTGGCGGCGGTGCTGGCGGCGGGGTCTGTGGCAGTGGTGCTGGCATCGGGGTCTGTGGCGGCGGTGCAGGTGGCAGTGTTCTCCACCGTACAGGTTGGTGTGGACGTGGACAGAAGGTGTGACACTGGTCCCTCAGTCTGTGCCACCATGCCCTCTCCTGACCTGCCCTTCCATTTTTGGCCCTTCCCCACCTTTAATGGTGCCGCAGTTTTCTTGCCACTATCCCCTTTTGTTTTTGCTGACCCCTTGGTGGCAGGTGTTTTTGGCTTCTCCCTCCGGGATGTGGGCACCTTTTTAACCTTGGCAGGTGGCGGAATGTCCTTACCCTCGCTCTGTGGCACACTGGCAGCCCTGATGGTTGGCGCACTCCATGACCCCGCAGTTGCTGGCACCACTGTGCCTGGGGATGTGGTGGCTGAGGTGCTGGGCTGGGACATGCAAAGCCTGGCCCTAGGGGAAGGACAGGGGGGAGGTGTAGGGAAGAGGTCAATGTTAACCAGGAAAAGTTTTTTAGACAAACTGGGACGGGTAGATGGCGGGGGTTTGGGAGTGGAGGAAGAGTTAGTGGTTGTAGGAGGTGTACGTCTGCTGAATTTGGGTGAAGGTGCATGGGCTGGAGTCTGTTGTGAGGTGGATGGCTGTTGGGTGGGTGTGTGCCTGCGTTTGTGTACTTTGGGAGGAGGGCTCACTGACACACTGGGAGAGGACACTGGGGATGTGTGAATGGTAGTGGGGATGGTGAGAACACGTGAGCGGTGTGTGGTGATGGGCGTGCTGGTGATGGAGGTAGTGGCTGAGGATGTAGTGCATGCAGGTGTGAGTGGAGACAAGACTGGGAGAGAGAAGGGAGATGTGGAGGAGTGGGACACAGTGGGGGGAGTGGATGTTGGTATGTGTGCATGAGTGTGATGCATGTGTGAGTGCCTGTGGGATGTGTGGTGCTTATGTTTGCCTGAGCCACTCTTGTGTGTTGATGTGTGTGCATGCTGGTCTGATGGTGTGCTTGGGATAGGCTGAGGTACTGGGGATTGGGACTGGGTGGAGGAGGTTGAAGGGGGGGAGGCTGGACACAGGGACAATGGCTGCCATGAGTGCTGAGGCCAGAGCCTGAAATGCTCTCTGTTGGGCTGCCTGGCCAGCATGAATGCCCTCCAGGTATGCATTTGTTTGTTGCAAATGCCTTTCAACACCATGGATGGCATTCAGAATGGTAGACTGCCCAACAGTGATGGATATCAGGAGGTCAATAGCTTCCTCACTGAGGGCAGCAGGGCTGACTGGGGTAGGACCTGAGGTTCCTCGGGCGAAGGAGATGCCCACCCTCCTGGGTGAGCGGGCACGGACAGACGCTGAGGGGCTGCTGGGAGGGCGGTGCTAGTAGGGGGGTGGCAGCTGTACCTGTTGATGTGGTGGGCACAGAGAGGCCCACCACCGCAAGGGAGCTCCCATCAGAGGAGGAGTCGCTGTCGCTGGTCTCTGCTCCTGTCCCTGCCGTGGAGCTCCCCTCACGCTCCGTCCCACTGGTGGCTTCAGACTGCGTTGTTTCGCCCCCTAGGGCCAAGTGGGATGCAGCTCCCTCCTGCTCCGGTGCCAATGCTCCTCCGTCTGATGATGCTATTGCACACAAGAACATCACAAAAAGGGAGGGAGAAAGACAGGAGAAAGACATGTTCAATGCATGCAACACCACTACAGTTGGCGGACACAACAGACACAGCAGCCCTCTGCACTACATCATGCACTTATAGTTCCTATATTAATCACATGCCCATGGGGTACAAGGCCTAAGCCTGATTGCTGCACACCTGGAAGTCACAGGAGATTGACTAGGTGTAGATGGCACTAACCACTAGTGGGGTGCCACATAGCCTGCCTCACAAGGGACCTTGCCTGCCAAGCTCACCCTGGCCTAGGGGAACCCACTGCCCACCTCCCCCATCCAGCTCGTAATGCGCACAGAGTCAGCTGAATGAGAGTGAAGTCACCCCCTTGTGGCTGCTGTGATGCCCTCAAGCGCCCATCCAACTCCGGATATGCCACCACCAGGATCCGGAACATCAGGGCGGTTATGGTGCGACGGGCACCCCTCCCATGTTGGGAGGCCATCCCCAGCTGGGCCTCTGCCGTCTTCTTGCTCCAGCGGCGCAGGTCCTCCCATCTTTTACGGCAGTAGGTGCTCCGTCTGTGGTGGACCCCCAGGGTCCGGACGTCCTTGGCGATGGCACACCAAACAGCCTTCTTCTGGTGGGTGCTGACCTAGAGGAATGGTACAGGGGGAAAGGAAATTCTTTACCCGTCCAGACCGTCATACGCATTGGCCTCGTTCCCACCCTTGCCCTGACGCACATGCACTCACCGTCCGCATATGCAGGCCTCAGCCCCCCCATGTATCTTCCATCCACACCACTCCAGACAGGCATTGCCCATGTAGCATGCTCACAGTGTACTCACCTGTTTGTCTGGAGGACCATACAATTGTGTGTACTGGGGAGGACCCCATCCACTAATTTCTCCAACTCCTCCGAAGTGAAGGCAGGGGCCCTTTCCCCAGACACATGAGCCATCGTCACTTCCAGACACAGGTCACAGCAGCACTTGCAGTGTAGGTCCTCTCCTGTTGAAGGTCAGGTATCAAGTGAGTGAACAGACAGAAAATAGCAGTCACGTCCGCGGCGGAGCATACCGTCACTGCCGGCGTACATCGTCATTGGCTCCTCGGACCCATAGGGTCTAATGTTAACAAATGCAGGATTGCGGTGCGGTCTTCATATCCCCTTGTCCCACCTTACAGGTCAGACAGCCGCCATTTCAGGGGGCCACATGTCATTTATAATAACTGCGTCACACCAATGTAGGCCTTGAATACACACAGTTACAGGCACATCGCAGATTAATAAATGTGTGCAAATTACATTTTGTGATTCCTCAGTGTTGGCTGACTCTCTGCTCGCTGTTCTCCTCCATAGGGCATGTCTGCTGAGGCAGGTGATGAAATGGTGGCATCCTCCGGTGTACAGATCGCTGGTGGACCTGTTGACAATGGAAGAGAGACACATCATAGTCACCTACAGACTTGATCGTGCAACAATCCAGGAACTGTGTGCCCAGTTAGAGCCAGACCTGATGTCAGCTATCCGCCATCCCACAGGGATACCCCCTCCCCAGATAGTGTTCCTTCTGCAGCCGCTGGGTCTCCTGAAACTTGGCTAGTACCATTGCCATTGTCTCCTGGGAATGATGGTAAGCTCCCATGATGTTGGAGATTGCCTTGTGGAGAGTGTGTTCCCTGGGCCTGTCCTCCCCCTGTCGCACAGCAGTCCTCCCAGCTTCCATGTTATCCTGTGCCTCTGTCCCCTAAACCGTGTGCCCACTGCCCCCAGGTCCCTGATTGTCTTGGGTGGTGGGTTTGCCTGGGTTCCCTATAGTGGTGGACACACTGCTGATTGATGTGTCCGGGGGACAAAGGGATGGGCCTGCTGGGTGGGTGCTGTGGTGGTGTTTCCTGAGGGGGGAGGCTCTGTGGTGGCTTGTGCCAGTGTCAGGGGAACCGGCTGTCCAGAGGTCCCTGATGGGCCGGGCTGGTCATCTTGTTCCAGTTGTGCAGAGCTGCTGTCAGCACTGTGGGTCTCTTCTGTGGGGGACTGGATATGTCTGGTACCTCCTGTCAGGTGAGGTTGGGTAGGGGTCCTGCAGGGGTGTGAAGGCATGATTATTGCATCTGTGTGTGCCATTATGTGCGATGGGTGAGTGACCCTGTACTCCAGTGCTTGCATTCTTGGCTTGGTCCTTGTGTGATATTTGGTTTGGGGTCTGTGTGGGTATCTGTAGTGGACATGCTTTGGTGATGGGTGTCCATGCTTTGGTGTTGCATGCAGGGCTTGGTATTGGGATGGGTGGGTTGTGATAGTGGGGCATATGTGAGGTGTTGGAGTGATGGGGGTGAGGGTGGGAGTATGTGATGGCATGCAGGTAGGGTGGGGGGGATAAAGTAGTAAAGAGTTGACTTACCAGAGTCCAGTCCTCCTGCTACTCCTGCGAGGCCCTCAGGATACAGTATTGCCAAGACCTGCTCCTCCCATGTTGTTAGTTGTTGGGGCGGAGGTGGGGGTCCACCGCCAGTCCTCTGTACAGCAATCTGGTGTCTGGGGACCACGGAATGCACCTTCCCCGTAGGTCATTCCACCTCTTCCTGATGTCATCCCGTGTTCTTGGATGCTGTCCCACTGCGTTGACCATGTCGACAATTCTCCGCCATAGCTCCATCTTCCTTGCAATGGAGGTGTGGTGCACCTGTGATCCGAATAGCTCTGGCTCTACCCGGACGATTTCTTCCATCATGACCCTGAGCTCCTCCTCAAGTGGTGTGGGTGATGTGTGAGGTGGTGTGTGTTGTGATGTGTAAGGGGATGTGTTGGTATGTGTTGTTTGAGGTGCGTGGATGTTGTGTATGTGATGGTGTTGTGTGTCTGTGGATGCTGGTGTTGTTTATGGTGGTGTCTCTCCCTGGCATGGTTTCAGAATTCTGGTTGTAAGGGTTTGTGGGTGATGTGGGTGTGTGTTTTATATTGGATTGGGTGTGTGGGTGTGGTGTCTGTATGTGTATCAGGTATGTATATTTTGATTTGTCCAATGTGGTTGTGTTTTGTAAATGTGTGTGTATTTTGAGCGCAGCGGTGTGTACCGCCAATGGAATACCGCGGTTGAAAGACCACTGCATTGATTCTTGGGTCGTGATAGTGTGGGTGTATTCCTGTTGGCGTGACGGTGTCGGTTTTGTTATCGCTAGTTTATCACTGACCTTTGGTGTGGTGGACTTGTGTGGGTGTCTGTATTATGGCAGATTCCGGGCTCTGGGTCGTAATAGCTGTAGCGGAATTCCGCGGCAGCAGCGGTATGTTGGCGGTCTTCTGCACGGCGGTAAGCGGGATTTACCGCCAGGGTTGTAATGAGGGCCATTGTGTTGAAATGGTTTTCCTTAGACATCTGATTATGGACCCACGTTACATTTTTTACCTTTAGACGAAGTACCAAAAATATCAAATAATGTATATATTCTAAATGAACACCTTCTTCGATTGTAGATTAACATTATCCTTTGAATGCAAATCCATTTTTACTTGATTTTGAGTCTCAGAAACAAAATGATGGCAAGACAATGTTTCATTCCACATGAAACTCTGAATTAATCTTTGGGTAAAATGCAGAACCTATAAATAAAAATTTATTTGGAGGAAATTATAGAAATAGGGAATAAGACAAAAGAGCACATACTTCCTGAAGTCTACACCCTGGCATGATTGCTAGCAAGAACAAAAAATGAAATGTTAAAAAATGGAATTAGCTATGGTTATAGAAAAAGAGGAAAGTTCCTGGGACTTTTCAGTCTCATTTCCAGGGGACACCAAGAAGCCATTGGATTTATCAACACTGCCTCATCATCATGTTTTCCATAAATATGTGTAGGAGAGATAGAGGTGGATATGCATGCAAGAGGCATTTTGCTCAATGAAAAGATCATTGTTTCTCTTTTCAAGCTCTAGAATTTGGATGAGAAGAACAAAACATTCGTAGAGCATCTTCTTCACTTGCAAAGAGCAAATGTTCCCTCCAACTTAATCTTTTACAATACATGTAAAAATAGATGAAAAACAACATAGAAGTGAAACATACTGCTCAACCTTTCCACATATGTCTTCATGTACATTCTACCTCCACAGAAGATACACTGCCAAAAGGGCTTCTAAATATGTGACTCCCATAAATAAATGTCCCTGGTAGCCTTGGTCACAGATGTAGAATGACTACCCTGTGTTTATTGATGTGAGACCTGCTTGTGCCGCTGCACAAGGACTCGTCAACCTCCCAGAAAGTAGAAGAAATGATACAGAGCCCTGAGGATAGCTGTTAGTTCACTCTATTGTCAGACTGTCCTTTACGTCTTCCAGTGTGGACATCAATGCTTGCCCAATCTTTCAGCATAATTTCCTTAATGGCTGGATGTAAAGGGTAAGATCTCCGTTTCAACCGGCTCATCCTGAGATGTAAAAGAAGTCTGAAAATCAAGAATAGTCTTACCTTATTTTTAAGCTCTGGTGATGTCATTTTTCCTGGCAGTGATAACTTTATAGGTCTTGATACGCAGTCTTGTCAATAATGTCCTGGGGTTGTTTTTTCTGGCAACATGGTCTATCTATCCCTCTCCCTCCTTTTCTATCTTTCTCTATCATGCTCACTCTCTCTCTCTGTCCGTATGTAAACAAAGTAAAAAAAAGTCACATTTTACGTTACAACTTCCTAAAATAGATGCTGAACAACAATGTTCAACCTCCACATGTTACTGCAAATGGCAGAGAATGGCATAGCCTGTCGGACCCTGCAACCATGCCTCCCTCGTTTGTCCAAAGGTCACAGGGCAGTGTGGAACACAATTGCTTCCTGAGTGTTCTATTCAACACTGGGGTAAGATCAAGAATCCCCATACTTACTGCAGTCGAATCGACATCCACAAGGTTTATCAAATTACATGGTGCGAAATAAAGATAGAGACTTCTACCACTGTAACTTTGGCACTCACTGCACAAGGGTCGCAAGGGGACTGACCTGTTGGTCATGGAGACAAGATGAAAATAGGAAGTATAGGAGCACTAGTAATTAAACAAGAAAAAGGGGCAGCTTGAAGACCTATCTGAGGAGTGCTATGTTTTACCTAAGAAGGTGGAGAATGGAAACTCTTTCTCATCTATGGAAAAAAGTCAAACCCACTTGTGTGCCAACAAGCGCTCATAACATATTTCTTTCCTATGCATAGCTGTGGATATGAGTTGGTAGCACTTGAGGGTGGGTTTTCAGCTGCTGCTTACAGTGTATAAACGTATAAACTACTCATCACTATTCAGTCTTTGATTTCTGTATTCATGTGTTAAACTGATACTAATGAGGTAAGACCGTTGCTAGTGCATTGTTAAAGTCTGCAACTGATGGATTCAGAAAAGGATTGGAACTGTGGCATGGACAAAAAGATCCTTACATGTTTAAATGTATTTCAGTTATGGAAGAAATAACCACTGATTCTTTGTCATCAAAATGTTTTGGTTTTTTTTCACACAAATCCGTTACACCACAGACACTGTTCTCAATTCAGCAGATATTTTATTAAGCTAATTAGAGTAGAGCACAGCCCCAAACATTTTTCATCATCTTTCTAGGTCTGATGTCTGAGTATTGTGCCTACTAGCATCACATTTTAATTATATTTTCGCAATGTGCCATAATATTCTGCACAAACCTTTCCTCATTGAAGCAGGTGCTTTTAATGGCTCATAAAATGGACATAGAAGAACCTAGATCCATAACTCATAAGAGTTATCTAAAAGAATTCGGCACACACAGAGGGGTTTCCTTTGGAGTAAAGCATTGTATATTTTACTCAAACTATTTTACTTTGGGCGATAAAAAGGGCAGTGTTAATAAAAGGATATCCCCGTACTTCCGTGCGAGATTAAATCATTATTTCTTGGCGAATAGAATTTTCAAAAGGATCCGGTCCATGTATATACTTTACATTCTTGAGAAAACTTTTTAATTAGCACACTATCTGAATCCCTTAAAGACAAACATAACCCTAAATGGCAAAATTGTGAATGCACATTGCCATAAAATGTGCTGCATAATATCGCATAAACTGCGTTTTCTTGCCACATATTTTAACTAACCCAGCAACATCATTTGGCTCTCCATAACAACGGCTTTACAAATTACAAAAAGCACATGATTCAAGTCTTTAAATTCAGGGACTATCTACATTCCAGAATCCAGAGGAAAGTCCAGTGGAAACAGAGCACAACCCAGTGATTTTAACTGCACTGGAAAAGATGTCTAAAATATTTAAACTTGAACGAGAGACATGCATAAGTCGCGGGGCTGCATTTTCCATACACAATCCCTTGCAATTCTATCATTCCAGAATACTATAATTTTAATAAATGTTCTGTGCAATACATTCTAAAGAGGACTAGAGGACTTTATAATGGCGTAATTTATATTTAGTACCAGTTAGATGTCGGTGCACTATTTTCAAAAAGTTGTCAATGACATATGTACATTTTTTCTTCTGATTCCTTTTGAATTTTTAGGATATTTCTCAGATCCTAATTCTCCCTATGCCAAGCAAAAACACAAAAACAAGCAAATTGAATACGAGCAAAAAACCTGGTCACCAGAGGATCATTTCCTGAATTTAACACCCATCCCAGGATGAGCGTTCCAAGTACTGTTTGGAGACCCATTAACCTTTCGAAAATGTTTTTTATATTATTTATAAAAGTCCTAGGTTGTTCTATTCATGTGGATTGGTAAAAGCACATTTCCAAATATAGTTAAACAAATCTACATATTAATCAGATTTTGAGGTGTGGCTGCAGACAGCTCGAGCTGCCTGTCACAGGCAGAATTGTAATCAATACTTTTATACCTATTCGAGTGAGGCTCATGTTTGCTCATGATTGAATGGGCCTTTCTAATTTGAATTTACTCGTCCTGATTCGAAAGCGTTGCTCAACATTCTTTAACTTGTCTTCCCTCTGGAGTATTTAGGTGTCACCCTTGTTTTTACTTGGTTGAGTGCATCCTTCCACTGTTGATGTCAGGGAAATTTCTTTTTTTCAGAATGGTGATTTAACACTTCCTGGGAGTGCAATATCTATCTATCTATCTATCTATCTATCTATCTATCTATCTATCTATCTATCTATCTATCTATCTATCTATCTATCTATTCCCCCCCAGCCTTGCTCCCTGTGATCAAACCTAGGCTCAGGATCTTTTCCTCACTCCTCTTCTCCTCTCTACCCACCACACCAGTCATCATTCCTCCTTCCTACATCTACCAAGCACTGCTAAAGCTCGATGTTGCTGTCTTTCACTACTTCCGTCCCACACCTCTTCTAAGCTCTCTCATGCATTTCATCTCGCCAGAGTTTTCCCCTTCACTCTCCAACCCTTTTCTGCCACAGATTCTTCCATCACCTGCTGATGCAGATATGCCAATTAAGAAAATTTTTAATGATCTATATGTTATTACTAATGAGAAAATGTGTAGAGAAAATAATCATAGAAAATTAATGTGCATGTTTGAAAAATGTGCCCTCGGGGTATGATCACCATGTGTACTAAAACGACTGAAAATGTGCAAAATAATGAACATATATGAGAAAAATGTAATAATATGTCATAATGAGATGTATAACCTATGTTTTACATTAATTTATAGTACTAAGTTAGCTGAACTAAAGGCCTGGTTCCACTGGGCCTCGCACTCTTGAAACATGGAAAAACCTGATGCCTTTCAAAGGACTGGAACCGCTGTATGCAATCTTGACCCGTTCGAAGTTCAAGTTACTTAGCTAGAATTTTCTGCAATGTACCGGCGGACAGGAGATGATGAAGACAATTTAATACAATTATGTGTAGAGCAGGCTAAATGTACTTTCCCAGGACTTGAACTAAAGAGGCACTGACTGGAGAGCCATATGGAACAATTTTGATACCTGAAGGGCTGGATGATGAGGGCATCGCATGCAGAACCAATCCGCTTCTTGTGACTTGGGACATATGAAAATTAGTAGATTTGGTAAACAAAAACTATAGGTTAAAGTCACATCTGCTGACTGACTGACCAATTAGCAATTAGTGGGATGGACTGAGAGACCCTAATAAAAAGTCATGACAAGGGGTGAAAAATCAGAATTGCGGGAAGAAAATTGATGACGTCAGGAGACTCTGTCCACGGTGCTGATATTGGGTTCACACTCTGTGAGCAGATCTGTATTTAACTAATTGATGACCTGAAGATGAAGACCGACTTGTTGTTGATCCATCCTGGATAGGTAGCTTAGAAAATGTGACAGACGATTTTGTGCCTTTTCTTCTAGGTACCAACTGCGCTGTTTTATAGAGATTCTCAGAATTTTCCAGATTTATGTTTTCTCTAAATTGTTTTTTGCATGAAGACCCCGATGCTAATGCTAATCTTGGTTAGGTAGGCTGTTAGGGGTGACGTCGACAGTGACAAATGACAGACGAACTTAATTGCTGAATTACATTATTAATGCTGGTATTCATAGCTTATGGTATTGCATTGTCACATATGTTTTGTTTAAGAAATAATATCTTTCTATTAATGAATTAATAAAAGTTTGATTTGAATAAAGGTTGAACTAACAAGTTATCTAGAATTGTAATCAATAGGGAAATAAAAATTGTAAAATTCTTTCCTTCGTAGTGGTTATTCTTGATTTATATGTTTTTTCATAGAATGTTTCTTGATTATTGATGTTAGCTACTGTTTCAGTAGTCACTGCATGAGTAGGATACTCCATGCGATTCAAAAGGCTCATCGACCTATACGCATCCCCTTGTAAGTTTACTTACTACCATCCAGGTGCGCTGGCACACCTATCTCTCATCCCCAATCCCAGATACTTTTCAAGTTGTGTCAGCACTGGCAAAGAAAATAGCATCAGTCAGAAATCTCGGTACAGGTATATTCTATACTTTCAGGATGACTGCCAGTAAGTGTGATGCCACATGGCATGATGCACCGTAGCCACCATCTACATGAAATCATAAATAATGTTCAAACATTGCTGAATTGTATTTATTTTCCATACTGGTAATATGGCAAGCATATGGAGCCTGCACACACCACGATGGACACCTTGAAACAACACAAAATGCACCACCGAAATAGACAGCCATCACTACTGGTTTTACCAATGTTGATATATCTTAATTAGTATTGGCAAAGCCAAAAACGGCAATCAACAAGCTTTGGCAAAGCAAGACCAATTGAATCTGCCTGTGCTTGTTCATAAAGTAATTGACATACCATTTTAATGTACTATTTATTGACCTCATGCATATGTCCATTGTTATTGATCTCCTGTGAGTGTAGGTTTCAAGAAGCAATTTGGCATAGGTTGTGTAGAAATAGTTGTTCATCAATTTACTCACTGAGCTCAGATGATCCACATTTGTATCTCAAAGCTCTGAACTGGTATCTGCCAAAAACGTGCCCATGTCATGCCGTCAATTTTCCTATAAATGGTATTGCATAAATAACACCACTGCAGCCACTGCAGTCACTCCATCATGAAGACATCTCAGACTCGAAAACAACCTGGTTAACCTTACCATGAAAGCATCTTTCACAAAGCACATTTTTCTGCTCCTAATATGTCAAAAGAGCTTTTCACAATTACTAAGAAAATGACTTCTCCTTCAGTGACATCCGTGTCGATTAACTGAAACTGAGTAAAACTCAATCCGACTATTGGTGGGTCAAAATCAGTAAAAAAGAGCCAACATTGAGGCACTCATTCACATTGTCTGCTGACCTTCAAGTGGACATTTTAGAGGCTTCTGAGTAATTTGTTATGCCATCAAAATCATGTGTAATCTTGCACTACACTCAGGCATGGCTCGCAGGGCACGAAAGGGGCAGGGCGGCATGCGAGGGGGGCAATAAACATTAAAATAAATTACATTTTAAAGCAACACTTACCTTCTCCGCCACCATGCCACTCCTCTTGCTTCTGTCACTGCTGCAGGCACAGGCTCCCAGCCTGCCCTGCGGCCAATACTGACGCTGTTCAAAGCAGTGTCAGGACTGGCTGGAGTCACCCATCCAGGGCGCTCCCAGGCAGACTGGGACCCTGGGCAGGCTCTCTCAGCCCAGCAACTCTGTTGCTAGGCTGAAGAGAGCACGCTGCACATGTGTGTTTGGACATGTGTTTGGCTGGCCCGAGACGGCTGGCCAAACATACATGTGCACTGAGCAGGAGTGCACAAATTGCTGCATTGCCCTTCTCTGCCCCGAGAAGCCATTCCATGTGCATTGTGTGTGTGTTTCCATGCAACTCCTGTGAATTTCAACGCATTCCCAGATTCACCCGAACTGGTTAATCTGTGATTGCACTAAAATGCTTCCCAGGGAAGGGGTAACAAGGAGAAATCTATTTATTTCTCCTTGTTACATCCTCTTTCTATGTGTACTCCGTTCTGCAGCACACATAGACAGAGGAATATGCCTTAGGGGATTGTTTTTGTACATCAAGGTTCCCTTTTCTGCACAAAAGCAATCCTGCATGGAACAGAGGCACACTTCCACTATGATCTAAGGGTGCCAGTGTTGGCGCAAAGCAGCCAAATAGTCAGTAGTGCAGGGGAAAAGGCAAGAATACACCTTATTGACTTAAATACAGCATATTCCTGACCTTTCTCTGTTACGCAGGGCACCACAGCAAGGCGACTTGCTGCTCTGCACGGTGTGTCTTTTTCATAAATATGCCCCCTGTTATTTTGTGTAAAGCACAGCATGAACCCTTCTTGAATCAACTACTTAAAAGCCATGTGTTTAGAGCTTTTGCCCATAACCTTTTCCCCAACTAGTTTGCTAAGGAGCTGGACATGGCTTTGCAAACTGACCCTTCTTTTTTATTACTACAATTCGTCTCTGTTCCTTCACAAGTATGTATGCAGATGATAAGCAGCCTAAAGAGTAAACAACCAGGTCGAAATTCAAACGTTTGCTATGTGTTGAATGAAAGCTACTCCTGAAAGTCAGAAGACTTATAAGTAACCATATAAAGTGGATTAGAGACCTGACTCCGGCTGATTTATCTCAATGGCAGGCAGAAATGTGGCGCGCCCCCACCCCTCCAGCATATGGTGCAAAGTCTGTGCATCTAGATTGACTCTGACCTAGTTCTAAACAGAGAGGTGTAGTCTTTACTGTCTCCGTGCAAAATGCATTTTGGCCTCCATTTTCTTCTCACCTTGGTCACTGCAATAGACGTGTGTGCACACATTATGCTATCTTGCTCGTTAAAGACATCTAAAATTTAGCAGTTGAGAGGCGGGTAACGCTAAGGATATGTGACCATACTTCCCTTTCAATGTGTGTGCCTTTTGCCTTCAAGGTTGTATTTGCTGCCACAGAGCTTTTTGTGCGTCTGGTCCGTCTGATGCACGAGCAAGAGCTTTTTACTCTCCGAGGCTTATACAAGGGGTCAGATTAGTCTCTGACGCTAGCCTCGTGAAACTAAGGGCCAGATGTAGCAAAGGTTTGCGACTCGCAAACGGGCAGAATCGCAATTTGCGACAGTGCAAAATCGGAAATGGGATGCAAAAAGCCCATTTCCGACTCGCAAAAAGCGATGGGACCCGTTTGCGAGTCGCATCCGTTGCGACCCCATTTTGCGACCCGCAAATACCAAGTCGCAATTTGCGAGTCGCAAACCTTATGCAATTGCAACTCGCAAATTGCGACTAGTCGCAAAAAGGCCATTTTGCATGTCCCATTTACCACTAACTCAGAGCAGGTGGTAACCATTACCAAAGTATAAAAGGAGACCCAGAAGGCATCTGGGTTACACAAGATGGCGGAGATATACCTGATAGCAGTGAGAAGGAGAGTCCACGCAGCCCAGCAGAGGAGGAGGAGGGGCCACAGACAGGAGAAGATATATAGAACAAGGCAGACTCTTTTTCAGCAAACTGAGGATGAGATCTATGACAAATACCGCCTTAGCAGCGCAGCCATCCTAGAATTAATAGATTTACTCAAACCACAGCTAGAGCACCAAACTCTGCGTGGCTGCGCCGTCCCTACGCATGTGCAAGTGCTATGCTCACTGCACCTCTTGGCCTCAGGGAGCTATCAGGGGGTCATTGCTGTGGCAGGTGGGGTATCCCAAAGTGCAGTGTCAAGGTTCCTCAGGGCCTTCCTAGATGCCTTAGTCACGCACATGTCCCACTTCATATACTTACCAAGGAATGAGGCAGAAATGAACAGCACCAAGCTGGACTTTTACCGCATTGCCCACTTTCCCCATGTCATAGGGTGTGTAGATGGGACACACATTCAAATATGCCCCCCTGCTAATCTAGAACACATTTTCCGCAACAGAAAGTGTACCCACTCACTCAATATTCAGGTTGTTTGTGACGCCCATTATGTCATCACTGACATTGTAGCTAAGTTTCCAGGCAGTACCCATGACTCATACATTTTTAGGCATAGTGGGATACATCAACGCCTGGAACGTGGGGAATTCGGAGACGGTTACCTCCTAGGTAGAGCCACAGACACTTGCAGACATACACACAGGTCACTGTGCACGACAATCTGGACTTCCTAACAGTGTACTTTTGTGCCCAACAGGTGACAGTGCATATGCTCTCAGGCCTTGGATCATGACTCCGTTTTTAACACCCAGCAATGATTCAGAGAGGCAATACAACAGTGCACATAAGAGGACCAGGAACCTCATTGAGCGCACCTTCGGACTCCTGAAGGCAAGATTCAGATGCCTCCACCGCAGTGGAGGTGCCCTCCAATACACCCCCATTACCGCATTTAAAATTGTGGTCGCATCCGCCATCCTCCACAACATAGCCTCCCGACGTGGGTTACCTCTCACCCCTGCAGACCCAGATCCTGATGATGAAGAGCAAGAACAACCATATCGCCATCATGGGGATAGGAGTTTGGCAAATCAAGGCAGACTGAGACGGGAACACATTGCAACACAATATTTTGGACGGTACGTGTCAACTCCAACCATACTCACCTATTAACCAAAAACTCCATTTGTTAAGTGGCAAAAAAATAACTGTTTTATTAGTGTATTAAATAAACTATTCACAAGTGAAGATTGTCCATGGGCAGTAAAATGCCAACCAGGCATGTGGCACATTAACGTCATGTGCCACATTTAATGGTCCAGGGTGATCTCTAAGACCTTCTGCCCCTCCTGCCAGCCTGGCTGGTCCCTGCTGCTTCCGTGGTGCTCTGCCTTCCACTCCTGAGCACCCTGCTGTCAGTGACAGAGACACTGCTCACTGTTGAGCCCTCCTCACTGTCCTGGGGTGTTTCCCCTGTGGCCCTCGACATTTCCCGTGTCTCCATCAGTTCGATAATGTGGGTGAGATGTCCCAGGCCCCTTGCCACATCCCCAGCGAAATGGCCCATCTCCACTTGCAGCCCAACTGTCCTCCTCGACAGGCCTGTGGTATTCATGGCGAGCCTGCCGATGGATGTGGCCATCCTGTCCAGTCTGTGCATGATCTGCCGATCCCTGCGCCGCCCACCCTCTGCCTGGGCCAGTAGTCCTCCCGCCAGTTCCCTCATGGCAAGGGCAAGGTCCCCAGTGTTACTGCAGATCATGTCCATCCGTGTGTTGAGGTGCTGCATGCTGGCATGGTTGTTGCGCACAAAGCGGTGCAGCACACCACTAATTCTGCCCAAAATTCTGTTCTGCAGGCGCTGACCACGCAGCAGATGTGCCTCCCTGGTGGTTGGAGGAAGTAGCCCGGATGCAGACTGCAGCCCAGATGGTATTGACCTGCGACGCCTGCGCAGCGGTGGCTGACCTGTGCTTCCACCTGTCTCCTCCCTGCCTGTTGCTGGGGCAGCCTCTTGCGGAATTGTTGCAGCAGGTGTGGCTACTGCAGGGATGCTGCTGACCGTGCAGGTGGGGGTGCTGGGGGGTCCTGGGGTGTCCTCATGGGCCTGGGTGCTTGGAGTGTTGGTGGTGTCTTGCTGGAGACCTGTGGGACATGGGGAACAGACTGTCAGTGTCTACTATCTATTGCACACTTCCTAATAAACATTTGCCTATGAACTGCCTACTTGACTACATTTCCCATAATGCATCATTCTGGCATTTGCTACCCTGAAATGGAGCTATTTTGGTTGTGCATGCCCCTGAGTACATGGTGGGTGGGGGTATGGCATTGATAGGGGTACAGGCATATCACATGGTACTCACCGGTTGATGTGCTGGGCTCTGAGGTGTCCAGGTCCCCAAATCCAGACACTGCCTCCTGCTCCAAGGTTTCTTCCACCCTTTCTTCCAGGGGTGTGGGTGGTGGCACAGACGATGGTCCCCCTCCTGTGCCTCTAATCTCCCGGAGACTTTCAGCCACCCTCTCCTTGGTCCGGGAGCGAAGGTCATACCACCTCTTCTTGATGTCGTCGATGGTCCTATGGCTCACCCCCAGGGAATTGATCTTGTCCTGGATGTCCTGCCACAGTTGTTTTTTTGTGGCCTCAGGAACATTGTGGGCTGCTCTCCCAAACAAGTCATCATAGTGCTGACAGCATTCCTCTGTCAGCACCTCCAGCTCCCTCTCAGAAAATTTGAGCTTCCTCTTTCTTGGGGTTCCCTCCATGGCAGCTGCTGTTTGTCCTGTGTGAAATTCAGCAGTTATAAAAGGGTGTGGTCCTCCCTCCTCCCAGGTGTATTTGTAAACTTCCTGGCTGTGATGTCATCATCATGTGCCAGGAAGTGTTTCCAGAGTGTTCAGGTGTGGTTTCTGGAGTGTTCTGCTGCACCTGTAAGCAATTTTCAAGGTAATCGCAATTTGCGACACCTACTCGCTAATTGCAAGTTCGTTTTTTGCACACTCGCAAAAAGCGACCTTGCAATCTGCGGACTCGCACACTGCGTTGCGAGTCCGGGTGCGAGTCGCTATTTCGGAACGTTTTTTTTCCTTGCATTACAAATTGCGACTCGCATTTTGCGACTCGCATAAACTCGCAAAATGCGAGTCGCAATTTTTTGTTTTGCTACATCTGGCCCTAAGTGCTGTATAAGTGTGTACATCTAACGAGCATTTTCCACAGTTTGAATAATGATCGCCAGCATTCAGATTTAGGGATGTTTTATCACCTACTTCTTACTCTTTCTAAATCACGAGGTGGAATTAATAGACAAGTAGTTAGGGTTTTCTCATTGACGAGTATTTCAATTGTCCACAGGATTATCTCCTGATGAAGCGCTCATTAGCACTAAGGGCCAGATGTATTAAAAAGTTTTGCACTCGCAAACGGTGCGAATCAGTAAATTCGTCCGTTTGCGAGTGCAAAACAGTGGTCTGCGATGCATGAAATGCATTTGCAGACCACAAGTAAGAAATCGCTAAAATTGTGATTTCTTGTGTTGCAACCT
Source organism: Pleurodeles waltl (assembly GCF_031143425.1). Taxonomy (NCBI): domain Eukaryota; kingdom Metazoa; phylum Chordata; class Amphibia; order Caudata; family Salamandridae; genus Pleurodeles; species Pleurodeles waltl. Next base: position 493,284,064 of record NC_090436.1, read on the forward strand.
GGAAAGTGCGAGTTGCAATTTGCGATTCGCAATTTCCAGGTCGCAAGACTATGCTGGAAAAAATCACAAATTGCGATTTTTCCAAAAATGGCATTTGGAGCTTGCAAAATACCATGCTTTGCAACCAGGTGGTAACAGGCCAATAGGTGCGAATGGGGCTGGTATCGCAATTTGCGATTCGGTAATAGCTTTTGCGATTTTTAAGAAATCACTATTACCGATTCGCAAATGTGATACATGGCCCTTTGCGAGTCGGTAATAGCGATTTCTTAAAAATCGCTATTACCGAATCGGAATGGGCCATGATGGTACATCTGGCCCTAAATGCTTTGGGAATTGTGGCAGCCCATACAGCAAATAGATAACGAAAACCAAATAAATTTCAAGTTTTCAATTAAATGTATTTAAGAAAACTTCAAACAATGTAATTATAGCAAAGGAGCTAAAGAATGACTGAATCAATGTTTGTCTCAAAGTTGAAGTAAAAACTTTAGTCCTCAAGAAGCAAAAGAATGCTGTGGAGAGCAATATATAATATATATGAAAAAATGGTTGTGCCAGACAGCTACCAAGTGCGATAGGGAATATGGGACAGATACCTAATATATGGTACCCGAGCCACACTTTTGAGTAAGTTTACGCTTTTGAGTAAGTTTACTACTTTTACTGCATCACCCTTCCTTAGTAAATAATGGGGGTAGGGACTTATCATAAAACCCTGTAGGAGATAACGTTAAATTAAATTATTTAAATAGCTAAACTTATAAACAAATATAAATCACTGCTAAACAATATATATAAATGGTGTATAATTATCATTTAATTATAAAACATGAATAACCTTTTTTGAATTTAGGAAGAGAAGGTAACAATAAATATGTATTTTTGTTATGTATCTTAGCATCATTCTATATTCATTTATACGTTGAAATATTTTACATTTCTTCTGTTTAATTTAACTTTATTTCTGATGGGTCTTTGTTTAAGTCCATTTTTCCATTGTTTCCAATTGGAGAGTGTTGCAGTACTGCTAAAGCAGGTGTTCTAATAAAAATATTAATGAATATTCATGTATTCTGAGTAATGGACTTGCGTAGAAAATGTAATAATATAAAAAAAAAAATGCACACATTTGAAAATGTGTCTACTTGAGTGGCCACCAATGTTCACAAAGTTTACTTATTAATGGCTTATTAATATAGAGCTTATGTTTGATTAATGTAGTAGTACAACATATTAAGGGTTATGCATTATGTATTAGTTTATTAACTGAAGGCCTTATCTTAGCGGAGGTCTTGACCTAGTTGCATGGCCTCATGCCAAGCTGTATTTCTAAACCGATTAATTAAATGTTTGCTTAGAGAATTAAATTTTGATTTTCCACTGTACTGTCCAAATGTGCTCGTAGCTAAACGTTTTCTCATGAGAACTGCTTGCTAGAAGATGCTGTTCTTGCTAAATGTAACAATATGAGTGTAATGTGTGTTAGACTGACTTTCTCAGGAGAAGAACAATGGAGACACTGACTGAAGTACAAGCTGCAACAATATTGTTATCTGCTGAGCCAGATGATAAGGACATTACAAGAAAGGCCAATCAGCGACATGTAAACAGAGTACTAGTAGAAGGTATAGATTTGAAGTTTTAGTTTTATTGGACAAAGTGTGAACATGCAATCCCTTGAGCAATAGGGACTTGGGAAGTAGTTTTAGGAAATCTAACTTAGCCGGACTGCATGGACAGAAGACAAGCCATTTGCCCATTTTCTTTCTTGCTGAAAGTTTGTCGCTTTCTTGAGCGGCTTGACAAGAGACGTGCTTAACTTTAAGGTTTAAAGACTTTGCCTTTTCTGAACTTTGATGCTGAATCCTGATGCCTTGCTGACTGAACTGATGTCCTGATGACGAAGACTATCTTAGCTTGCCGATCCATTTGAGGAGAGGTATACAATTACCAAATGTGATTTGCAATGTATGTTTGCTTTTCCTTTCTAGGTACGAACCGTACTGTTTTAATAGCGCCATAGTTAGATGTTTTCCAAATTTGTGTTTACTAAATTGTTTTTCATGAAGCCCAACATACTGATGCTAATCCGATGTAAGATAAGGATCTTCACTAATGAAGTTCACTGTATGGAATAACGTTTAATTTATTTATTTGCTGAATCTAAATGTATGTGATATCGTTTGCGCAATTATTGTAGTTATTAATTTGCACTGTAACTGTAGGATGTGTATTGGTTCAAGCTTTCATTATATTGTGTTTCTTTCGCCGCTTTGGACAGCCAGTGATGTTTCTATATATTTATCATTTGATTTTGAGATTTACTTACGCGACATTAGCATTGTTAATATAGGGAACTAAATATTCTAACTTTTACTAAAACGTGTGGTTATTCATGACTGAAAGGTCATGGTGTTTGACAATTACTGACTCCTATTGATTACTAATGTCATTAATTAATGGTGTTGATGATTAACTATTGATTATTGATCTGCCTGTATTGGATCTATGGTGGGAACATCTTAATTGCAAGTCAAAACATTCATCGACCTCTTCGTGTCCCCTTGTAAGTTTACTTATTAAGGTCAGACGCGCTAACAGAGATGGTAGCAGAGAGGGATGGTTTGTCTCCTTAGGAGCATATCACAGACGTCCAGTGTAGAATAACAGGTATTAACAGAGATAGTAACAGCTTGATGGTTAGTCTCCCTAGGAGCCAGTCATAAGTGTTTACAGAGACGTTAGCAGAAAGACATAAACATCAACGGATATGGTAGTAGCTTGATGATTTAGTCTCTTGATAGTTCATTATTACTGAGATTTGGATTTTATTTTTCAATTGGAGGGAAAATGTTCCCCTAAGTCCAGAAATGACTTTCCCAGAATCTCGGATCTTGCCAGTGGTTGTTTGAGGATGTTCTTGGCGTTCTAGTGATAGTGTAAATGTTATGTGGTTTATATAGCGCATAACTACCAAAAGGCCTTGAGGCGCGTATGCTTAAAACAGTAACATCACAGAATGGTATATTAGAAATTAGTTATATTAAAAATTAGGCCTTAAATAGCCAGGTCTTCAAAGCCTTCCAAAAAGATAATTCGGGATTTATTGCTTGAATACTGAAAGGCAAGGAATTCCAAAGCTTCGCTCCTTGGTATGCCAGGGATCTTCCACCCTATCTGGCTTTCTTCACTTTAGGGATCACTGCTAAAACTGCTGAGGAAGATCTAAGTAACCTATTAGGTGAGTAGAAAAAAGCTAAAGACCTAAGCATCTCTGGACCATGATTATGCAGAGCTCTATGCACGTGACATAATGTCTTAAATTGTATTCTCTTTGTTATTGGAAGCCAGTGTAGCAACATGATTCCAGCTTTTATAGATTCTTGCTTGGGGACTTTCAGCAAAAGACATGCAGAGGCATTCTGAACTCTCTGAAGTCTTTTGATCATGTAGCCAGGTGAGCCAATAAACAAGGCATTTCTGTAATCAATTCTAGAACCACCAATCAGTACCTGTATGATTAATCTTTTGGCTATAAAGTGTAGAATGAAAAAAACCTGCCTTAACATTTTAGGAAGGCCAACGGCAGTAGCAGCTATTTTAATGGCATGATGGGCCATTGACAATTGAGGATCAAGCCAGACCCCAATACTTTTTATGAGCTCTTTAGGTGGGGGTATAGTATCTATACCATCAATCATTAAAGGGATCAGGTTGGGCCTTGTCTGTTGCCCAAGAAACAACACCTCCGTTTTGTTATCATTAAGTTTTAGTTTACTTTTTGTCATCCATGCGTCAGCTGCTTGGAGACATGGACCAAGTGCTGCCTCTATAGAGCAGGAATCCTGTTAAAAAGATACAATAAGTAGTGTGTCGTCTGCATACAACATCAAGTCCAGCCCAAAGGGTTGGACTATTTCAGCAAGTGGCAGCATATAGATATTAAATAAAATGGGACTAAGGGAAGACCCCTGTGGGACTCCACATCTACTGATGATATGATTTGATAAATAAGATCTATCTAATACCTGATATGACCTGTCTTTAATAAATGAGGTAATCCAATCTAAGGTTAGCCCATCTGAGTAGGATTAAGAATTGTATTGCCCTCCATAAAAAGAGAAAGTTGGGAATGGACATATTTTTCAGCTATTTCAGACAGGGCAGGCAGCAAAGAGATGGGCCGTTTTATAATAGCCTGTTTCCATTGTTCTAGCACTACACCAGAGGCCATTGAAGAATTAATAAGCTTTGTAATCACAGGGACCGTCACTTGAGCACCTAGGCCTAAGTTCTGAGGAGGGGCTGGGTCGAGAGGAGATAATAGTTACTAGGTGTCTCTTCACGGCATCTTACTGTATAGGAGGAAAGTCTGACAGGATCATATGATCCATCGACTTTTGTTTGGAAGCCTTCTGTGCAGTGTTCAAAGCACAGGGAAAAGACAAATAGATATCTAAAACTTTTTGTTGACTATAAAGTGCCAGATTGTTAACATGCTCTTGAGATACAACCAGGGGTGCCATGTTCTCTTGAGACTGGGTGATCTCATTGAGGACCCGGAAGATCTCTTTGGGAGAATTAGCCGCCTGTTCAATCTTTACAGTATAGTATCTAGTTTGGGCAGCTTTAATTTCGGTATGATATAACCGAATCGCTTTCTTATAATCTTGTTTTGAAATTTCATCCTGTAACTTTCTCCATCTCCTTTCTGATTTCCTGCAATCTCTTTTATATTGAAGTTGATTCAGGGTAAACCAAGGAGAGTTCCGCCTGCAATGACTCTTCCCTATAACGGAAAGTGGTAAGAGTTCATCTAATCTACCAGAGATCCAGTTGTTAAAGGACTTTGACAGGTCCGTAACATTGTTTTGATTGATTATCTTATTCTTTTCCAGTGTGTTGATCCATGCCTCTGCATTTATCTTGTACCAACGCCTGGACAGTGGACGCGTATTAGGAGTCATTTTCTTATGTCTGGGCACAGTTAATTCCATTCTTATCAGAAAATGGTCCGACCATGCCAAAGGATATGATGTCATAGGTATTAATAAGTTAATATTTGAAAAAAACAGATCAATTGTGTGGCCTTTATTGTGTTTTGGGCCCTTAATCAATTGTATCAAATCAATGGCATTCATATCTGCCATTAGTAGTTTAGTTGTTGAACTATCTACCTCTTCCGCATAAATGTTAAAATCGCCTAATAGTGTAAAGTTAGATTTAGTACATACTAACTCCGAAATATTCTCTGCCAAGGAATGCAGAAAGTTTTCGGTAGGACCCGAAGGACGATAGACCAGGACACCTGAAAAGGTAAATTGAGGGTTCAGGTTGATGGAAAAGAACATACTTTCGCACCCTAAAATCTGTAGTGGATGTGAATTAAACGAGAAGGCGTTCCTATAGATTAGTGCAATGTCTCCCCCTCTAGTATTGACTCTATCGAGTCTTCTTATTTGATATCCATTGGGTAGTGCCAGTGCAACATCAGGTGCTGAGCCTTCATGCAACCAGGTTTCCATCAAGAAAAGGATCATAGGTTTAGTCTGCTCTAAAAGTAGATGTATATCAAGTGTATATGCCACCAAAGAACGACAGTTAACTAAACGTATTAAACCTTTGTTAACTTCTAAGGCTGCTGACTTACCTAGCGTCAGTTATGGGGACCAATGGCAGAAAGAAAATTGATGTTCCATGCTCCTGGGATCTATAATGTTGATACAGAGACTGTGGGTAGAAGTATTAAAGTCATAGAGAACATCCGACTCATATTTAATTCTGGCTTCTTTGGCAGTATCCTGAGCAGCAGGACTGAGCTCTGGACTCGTTCTGGCACGGATGGGCGCAGATGGGCTTGCCTTTGGCCCGCCGCAGCCTGGATGCAGAGAAAAGCATTTAAACATTAATTTATATAACCCAAAGTGATCGCTGTTTTTAAAGTTACTGAATTTGAGCAGAAGGGAGATAGCAGACGTGATTACCTTACTGTATTTCCCCTCCACTGTGCGCCACTTGCAACGGGGCTAAAAATAGCCTGGATGCCAAGAAAAGCTATACCACTAACCGGCCCAAAATGGCAGTCGCAGCAGTCCCTTTCAAGAAGGGAAGAAATGGCATCAACTAACTACGTTCTGTAGATACCCACCACCTGGCCTCTAAACACGGACCATGGTGCGGGCTGATAGAAAAAAAAGTATCTGAACAATTATATACAGACTCTGATCAATTGTATACAGATTGTGCAAAATAGACTTTTATCATCAGAGCGTTCCTTAAAATACAGTTTAAAACATTTAAAACATGAAAAAGTGATTGCTGTGTTTAAAGTTACTGAATTTGAGCAGAAGGAAGATAGCAGACGTGATTACCTTACTGTATTTCACCTCCCAGTTTAGGGAGTATGCGTACTCCAAATGAAGTTGTTGAAAGAGTGGCGCTTTATGCTAAAAAATTCCCACATGGTTGTTGATGTACGGAGTTATATACATGAGTACACTCTTCCAGAACAAGAAAGGATAAGTCCACAGGGACACTCCTAAAATAGAAGCAAATTCACTCACATATCCAGTAGGATGTCATACTTCATCATATGGCTTGCTCCTCATCAGACCGGCGCTGCAGTGTCTGATGGGCACCCCAAAGAGGAGGCACTTTGCCGGAGATCTTTTTATCAGAAATATGTGCCATGGTGTAAGCTATGGGGCAGAAATTCCACCTGCATATAAGCAGACAAAGGGAGAGCAGAAAAAAGAAATTAAAATTGGCTCAAAACCCTACACATAAACAATCAATTTATTGTAAAGTAAAGGGTCTTGGTCAAGATTAAAAATCGTATGGGAGTAATAAAGAGATAATGCTCTCTCAACACTTATCAGATAGGCGTGACTATCATCCCCTATACTAGGTCAACATGATTTGCATCTAAGGGGTCCATACAGATCCAATGACGCTTCATTAGGACCAACTAACAAAGAAAAACACTTCACAGTATTACAACAGAAAACCACAATGTAACTGAAGTGATAAGTCAAAATACTCCAATCACTTACTTATAGAAAGACCCTATACGATAATCTAGTCATATATGGGGGTGAACATACCACATTAAGGACCAGGCTTCATAGGCTAATCAAGTTACTGGGAGCATCACACTGGTCATCCTGTCAAGGGAAGGCCAACACATCCCTAAATCCAAGGCTCTTTTCCCTAACCTCGGAGCGGTTAACGCCTTATCCGATAAGAGCCAACAGTTGCCAGGTAGATGTTGGAATACTCACAAAAAGGCCTTTAAAGGCTTTAGGAAGCAAGTTAGCAACTTTAAAAAAATGCCTTTTGCTCAAGAGTTAGGCAATATCTGACTTTACATTTAAATTAGATTTTGTTTAACTAAAGAAAGAGTTCTTGAATCATTCTTCTAGCTGCAGCATTATGTGGTATAATAATGTGATCTAGTGTTTTCTATAGAAGCAGGCAGCTCTTGGCAATGACACATTTAATGTACCGGCCATGGGTACACTTGGCGCAAATTACTAGGGACTTATAGGTAATTTAAAGGTGCCAGTCAGGAGGATGCCAATTTCACTATGTTTAGAGAAGGAGCAGAGGCACTTTACCACTGGTTAGCAGTGGTAAATTGCAGAGTACTAAGGCCAACAAAAACAGTTAATACAAAAATCGGGAAGACAATACAAAAGATGGTCATTTTGCTACATGAAGATGGTCATTTCAAAATAGGGAGCAAGACAGGAATGGGGGGTTGCAGACCTGAGGGAACAATGGATAATGGATGACCCAGGCAGGGGGTTGCTGAGAAATTAAAGTGAAAGGGACAAGGTAAGTGGGGGAAACCACTTTGAATGTGAAACTACATTTGTAGAATATTTACATCTGCAGAATATCATGGGCTGAAATCACCTCTGAGGGACAAACACAATATCCAAAAGCTGTAAGGGGATGCTGTTAGTCAAAATCCAGAAAAAAAGACTCATTTTGTATGTTTACATAAGTGAATTGTGTGTGTTATATGATGACACTAGGGCCCTCATTCCGACTTAGGCGGGCGGCAGGCACCGCCCGCCAAGCGGAAACCGCCATTTGGCCGCTCCGCGGTCAAAAGACCGCGGAGGCCATTCTGGAGCGCCCGCCGGCCCAGCGGGAAAGACCCTGCAACAATGAAGACGGCTCCGAATGGAGCCGGCGGAGTTGCAGGGGTGCGACGGGTGCAGTTGCACCCGTCGTGATTTTCACTGTCTGCAATGCAGACAGTGAAAATCTTCATGGGGCCCTGTTAGGGGGCCCCTGCACTGCCCATGCCAGTGGCATGGGCAGTGCAGGGGCCCCCAGGGACCCCACTACACCCGTTCCCGCCATCCTGTTCCTGGCGGTAAAAACCGCCAGGAACAGGATGGCGGGAAGGGGGTTGGAATCTCCATGGAGATTCAGCCCATGCAGGGGAAATCCGGCGGGAAACCGCCGGATTCACTTTTCAGACCGCGGCTTTAACGCCGCGGTCAGAATGGGCTGGGAAGCACCGCCAACCTGTTGGCGGTGCTTCCGTGGTCGTCGACCCTGGCGGTTGATGACCGCCAGGGTCAGAATGACCCCCTAGATGTCTCTAGGGAGCTAAAGTTGTCTGAAGGTAAGACGTCAAATTTGCAAAATTTAAAACCAAATACCTGATTTGCTATGTGCAACATTCCCAGATCCAATATCTCTTTTATTGTACTCTTGTAAGGCAAAAAACTTGAGGGTTCCTATAAAATAATCTGATAATGGAAAACAATGGATATTCATCTATGCAAATGACACAGTGGTATGTTATGTTTACCTGCAATTGTACAGCACATTTACATGTTTTGTAAATTCCCTTCAGCATTTGAAATGTTGGCACACATAGGCCCTCATTCCGACTTAGGCGGGCGGCGGGCGGCGGGCGACGCCCGCCAAGCGGAAACCGCCATTTGGCCGCTCCGCGGTCAAAAGACCGTGGAGGCCATTCTGGCTTTCCCGCTGGGCAGACGGGCGCTCAGGAGCGCCCGCCGGCCCAGCGGGAAAGACCCTGCAACAATGAAGCCGGCTCCGAATGGAGCCGGCGGAGTTGCAGGGGTGCGACGGGTGCAGTTGCACCGTCGCGATTTTCACTGTCTGCAATGCAGACAGTGAAAATCTTTATGGGGCCCTGTTAGGGGGCCCCTGCACTCCCCATGCCAGTGTCATGGGCAGTGCAGGGGCCCCCAGGGGCCCCACGACACCCGTTCCCGCCATCCTGTTCCTGGCGGTAAAAACCGCCAGGAACAGGATGGCGGGAAGGGGGTCGGAATCTCCATGGAGATTCAGCCCATGCAGAGGAAATCCGGTGGGAAACCGCCGGATTCCCATTTCTGACCGCGGCGCTAATGGGCTGGGAAGCACCGCCAGCCTGTTGGCGGTGCTTCCGTGGTCGTCGACCCTGGCGGTCGATGACCGCCAGGGTCAGAATGACCCCCATAGACTGCCCTCAATAATACACAGGTCATAAGTGGTAGGAAAGCAACAACAAGCAGGATCTATTTCTACACCAGAAATGGGAAAAATCCTACAAGTACTTCTCAAAATTATTCATCCCCTGCAGCTACCACATCAGCCCTGTCCAGATGATCAAGATTTGTAAGGAGTCACAAGGTAGTAAGGCATAGGGAATCCTGGATGCACACAGAAAATGTGGCAGAGAAATGTCAACACACTACTATACAACTTACAAGTGTTCAACAAGTCTTTTAAGTCCTTAATAGGGTTCTCAGCAAAGGGGAGGGGAGCTAAACAGATGCTCCTCATGTAGGGAAAAGTAGATTCCTCCAAGCTTTCACTGTGATCATAAGTACAACTCGTTAAATCACCAAAGAGTCATCATATTTCTGCAAACCAAATCTTCTTTATTGCCATATTTTTCCCGTATATTCAGCATATTCTATCCAGCACCAGCTAACAGATGTTTTGTTACTTGGTAATTACCCAATAACTTTATGGGGGTTTGAGAAAATAAATACCGACATAAAATCAGCCCATCTCTATCAATACGCTAAAAAGTAAGGGGCTTATTTACAGGCCTCTTGCACCGCCAGTGCATCACTATTTCCCATATAAAAAGTTACCTAACTGTGGTGCAAAGGGCTTGTAAAGAAGACCCTAAGACTCTTCTCCACACAACAGGAAGTGAGAACAGCCAAAGGAACATCACTCATAGTGGACGAAAGTGCCTCATGTATATATATTGTGTATGGGATGCAGTGTCAATAATTAAATCTATATACGTATATAAATATATATATATATATATATGTGGTCATTGGTCCAGGTGCTCATTTAATAAAACAATCACAGTCTCATAAGTGGACTTCATGCAAAACAATTTAGCAAATACAATTTTGGAAAACATCTAACTGTGGCTCTTTCAAATCAGTGCGGTTGGTACCTTGGAAGGAAAAGCAAACATGCATTGCAAATCACATTTGGTAATTGTATACCGCTCCTCAAATGGATCGGCAAGCTAAGATAGTCTTCATCACCATGACATCAGTTCAGTTAGAAAGGCATCAGGATTCAGCATCAAAGTTCAGAAAAGGCAAAGGCCCTTAATATGACCGCCTGGGGTAACCCGCCGATATCTGCGCTGACGGCCGACAGAAGACCGCCAGCGCAAAGAACCCCCCACCGGCCGCATAATGATCTTTCCACTGGGCCGGCGGGCAGAAACAGTGTTTCCACCCACCGGCCCAGCTAGAAACGGGTCCTGAACATTGACGCCGGCTCCGAATGGAGCTGGTGCCAATGTGGCAGTGCGATGGGTGCAGTAGCACCCGTCGCACATTTCACTGCCCGTAATTCGGGAAGTGAAATGCACAACGGGGCTGTGCATGGGGCCCCCTGCACTGCCCATGCACTTCTCCCTAAAGAACCATTGGAAGTCTTGGACCAACCTAGCCGGCCAATTTGACAAATCTGCATTGCCGCTGTGCATGACTTTGATCTAGCTCCCACTATGCGATCCACTTGACATTGAAATCTGTCAGCACAGAGGCCACATTGACTCCACTAGACACTTCCATTGACAAGAACTTGATCAGCACTGACAAACCCCGGGGCATAAAATTTGGAAGGCAGTCTTTTTATCCAAACAGCATTCTATTGCTGTTGGCCTTAAAACTTACATTTGTCCTTGTCTCACATAAGAAGATGACTATGGTTGGCACTTAAAACTTTTTGGCACAATTTTAAAATTAAAATGTTTCAAATTCATAATTTTGTTTCTACTCATTGGATTTTTGACATTCATGTGGCTTTTATTTTATTGAAGCTTACTCTATTTTCCTAAATTGGGTTACATGTTTTTGCAGTCTGTTTTGACTTCATTACTGTTAGACCTGACATCCTTGGTGTGGTTCTCCCTAACATTTTGCCTTCAGACTTCCTGTTTTACTGACTTTGTTTGTGGTGGCTTTAGGACCCTGGGCTCTTTATCACTGCTAACCAGTGATTAAGTGCCTATGCTCTCTGCTTAAAACATAGTAGCATTGGCTTAACCACAGTTGGCATTTTTAATTTGCTTATAAGTCCCTAGTAAAGTGAATTACCTTTGTCCAGGGTCTGTAAATTAAATTACTACTACTAATGATTGTGCATCCCTTCAGTAGCCCCTCAAACGTGTTTAGGGTCTGCCATAGCAGAGCATGTGTGTGCAGTTTTAAACAACCATGTCAACCTGGCAAGTTAACACTCTTGCCAGGCCCCAACCTTCCTTTTTAATACATATGTCATCACCTCAAGGAAAGACTTAGACAACCCAAGAGCAGGGTGCAGTGTCGTTAAAAAGGGCATGTACTTTTACGTTTGACACGTCCCACTAGTGAAAAACTCTTAAATTCCTTTTTCACTACTGCAAGGCCTGTCTCTCCCGTAGGATACCTTTGGCATGACCTTATTACATTTTATACATATAATTTCCAATTGCGAACACAGGATCCCCAAGTTTGTTGTCTCTAGAATCACAATTTAAAATCACAACTTATGGTGAAGTCAGATTTTAAATTGTAATTCTGAAAATGCCACTTTTTAAAGTTGGCATTTTCTTACTTGAACCATCTGGTGCCTTCTATCGGTCTCTATACATGTGTGGGTGACAATTGGGCTTTTGTGCACTTCTTCCAGACAGCCACACACAATGGGGAACTTAATGTATGACTGAAGGGCCATTCAAAGTCTGGGACATTATGGACAGGATGGGAGGGAGGAGCTGACACTTACATCTGAATGAGCTGTCATGATCCCACACAAAGTGCTGCATACCCCCATTTAGTGATCCTGGAGCTATGGCAGGAAGGACAGGGACTATGTGCACTTCAAAGACCTCTCTGAAGTCACCCCCACTTTCAAAGCACCACTGGGTATAAGACGTGGTCCTCAGACACTACCAACTCAGTACATTTCTGGATCTGTGGATACTCTGCCAGCAAGAAGGACCTCTGTACTGATGAAAGGGCTGTCACTCTGCTGGACTCTGCTGTACTCCTGCTCTGCTATGATGACCTGCTCCCCCCTTGCCTGGTATTGAAAAGTGCTGGGCATGAACCACTCTAACCCAGAACCAAAGTGACTCTAAAGGCTTCCTGGCTCACTTCCTGTTCTTCCGAAGTCTCAGGGACATCAAAGACTTCTCTACATCCTGCAGCAGCACCTGTACTTTGCTTGCTGCAAATATTGCTCTGCCAAGTGGTTCCAATCACGTCCTGGCACTTTGGAAATAGTATAAAAAGCTGCAACTGCTGGAACCTGCGCATCAATGAAGTTGTGCTGATCGGAACCGGAGCACCTCCATCAATGCTTACCCATTACTGGTGCTGCAAGGATCAAGGACACTGCATGGCTGTTGATGCTGGTGCATGGCTGCTACTGCAAATATTGAGAGCAGTTATGATTTAAGCCCTAAAAATAAGTGTATTCTTTAAAAAATAATATCTTAACTTCTACTTATTGGTTTTTTGTTGTTTTGGTTTTAGCTGTGTTCATTAAATTAAGCTCTATTATTCCAACACATTGTGCTATTGTTGTGTGGTGTTTTCACTGTTTTCATGTTTGAAGTGTTGCCCAAATTCTCAGCACATTGCCTCCT